>NC_083746.1:0-300000 GCF_033458585.1 Syngnathus typhle
ACCTAAAATAGACGCCTAAATTAGGTTGATTTATAGACCCTTAGGTTGATTTATAGACCTAAAGTAGACGTTTAAAATAGGTTTATTTTTAGATCTAAAATAGGTTGATATATAGACCTAAAATAGACGATTTATAAACCAGAATAGACGTCTAAAATAGGTTGATTTTTAGATCTAAAATAGGTTGATATATAGACCTAAAATAGACGCCTAAATTAGGTTGATTTATAGACCTAAAGTAGACGTTTAAAATAGATCTAAAATAGGTTGATTTATAGACCAGAAATAGACGTCTAAAATAGGTTGATTTTTAGATCTAAAATAGGTTGGTATATAGACCTAAAATAGACGCCTAAATTAGGTTGATTTATAGACCCTTAGGTTGATTTATAGACCTAAAGTAGACGTTTAAAATAGTTTAATTATAGATCTCAAATAGACCAGAAATAGACGTCTAAAATAGGTTTATTTTTAGATCTAAAATAGGTTGATATATAGACCTAAAATAGACGATTTATAGACCAGAAATAGACGTCTAAAATAGGTTGATTTTTAGATCTAAAATAGGTTGATATATAGACCTAAAATAGACCACTAGATTAGGTTGATTTATAGACCCTTAGGTTGATTTATAGACCTAACGTAGACGTTTAAAATAGGTTTATTTATAGATCTAAAATAGGTTTATTTTTAGATCTAAAATAGGTTGATATATAGACCTAAAATAGACGCCTAAATTAGGTTGATTTATAGACCATTAGGTTGATTTATAGACCTAAAGTAGACGTTTAAAATAGGTTTATTTTTAGATCTAAAATAGGTTGATATATAGACCTAAAATAGACGATTTATAGACCAGAAATAGACGTCTAAAATAGGTTGATTTTAGATCTAAAATAGGTTGATATATAGACCTAAAATAGACGCCTAAATTAGGTTGATTTATAGACCCTTAGGTTGATTTATAGACCTAAAGTAGACGTTTAAAATAGGTTTATTTATAGATCTAAAATAGACCAGAAATAGACGTCTAAAATAGGTTGATTTTTAGATCTAAAATAGGTTGATATATAGACCTAAAATAGACGCCTAAATTAGGTTGATTTATAGACCCTTAGGTTGATTTATAGACCTAAAGTAGACGTTTAAAATAGGTTTAATTATAGATCTCAAATAGACCAGAAATAGACGTCTAAAATAGGTTGATTTTTAGATCTAAAATAGGTTGATATATAGACCTAAAATAGACGATTTATAGACCAGAAATAGACGTCTAAAATAGGTTGATTTTTAGATCTAAAATAGGTTGATATATAGACCTAAAATAGACGCCTAAATTAGGTTGATTTATAGACCCTTAGGTTGATTTATAGACCTAAAGTAGACGTTTAAAATAGGTTTATTTTTAGATCTAAAATAGGTTGATATATAGACCTAAAATAGACGATTTATAGACCAGAAATAGACATCTAAAATAGGTTGATTTTTAGATCTAAAATAGGTTGATATATAGACCTAAAATAGACGCCTAAATTAGGTTGAATTATAGACCCTTAGGTTGATTTATAGACCTAAAGTATACGTTTAAAATAGGTTTATTTTTAGATCTAAAATAGGTTGATATATAGACCTAAAATAGACGATTTATAAACCAGAAATAGACGTCTAAAATAGGTTGATTTTTAGATCTAAAATAGGTTGATATATAGACCTAAAATAGACGCCTAAATTAGGTTGATTTTTAGATCTAAAATAGGTTGATATATAGACCTAAAATAGACGCCTAAATTAGGTTGATTTATAGACCTAAAGTAGACGTTTAAAATAGATCTAAAATAGGTTGATTTATAGACCAGAAATAGACGTCTAAAATAGGTTGATTTTTAGATCTAAAATAGGTTGATATATAGACCTAAAATAGACGCCTAAATTAGGTTGATTTATAGACCCTTAGGTTGATTTATAGACCTAAAGTAGACGTTTAAAATAGGTTTAATTATAGATCTCAAATAGACGTCTAAAATAGGTTTATTTTTAGATCTAAAATAGGTTGATATATAGACCTAAAATAGACGATTTATAGACCAGAAATAGACGTCTAAAATAGGTTGATTTTTTAGATCTAAAATAGGTTGATATATAGACCTAAAATAGACGCCTAGATTAGGTTGATTTATAGACCCTTAGGTTGATTTATAGACCTAAAGTAGACGTTTAAAATAGGTTTATTTATAGATCTAAAATAGACCAGAAATAGACGTCTAAAATAGGTTGATTTTTAGATCTAAAATAGGTTGATATATAGACCTAAAATAGACGCCTAAATTAGGTTGATTTATAGACCCTTAGGTTGATTTATAGACCTAAAGTAGACGTTTAAAATAGGTTTAATTATAGATCTCAAATAGACCAGAAATAGACGTCTAAAATAGGTTGATATATAGACCTAAAATAGACCCCTAGATTAGGTTGATTTATAGACCCTTGGGTTGATTTATAGACCTAACGTAGACGTTTAAAATAGGTTTATTTATAGATCTAAAATAGGTTGATTAATAGACCAGAAATAGACGTCTAAAATAGGTTGATTTTTAGATCTAAAATAGGTTGATATATAGACCTAAAATAGACGCCTAAATTAGGTTGATTTATAGACCCTTAGGTTGATTTATAGACCTAAAGTAGACGTTTAAAATAGGTTTAATTATAGATCTAAAATAGACCAGAAATAGACGTCTGAAATAGGTTGATTTTTAGATCTAAAATAGGTTGATATATAGACCTAAAATAGGTTGATTTATAGACCAGAAATAGACGTCTAAAATAGGTTGATTTTTAGATCTAAAATAGGTTGATATATAGACCTAAAATAGACGCCTAAATTAGGTTGATTTATAGACCCTTAGGTTGATTTATAGACCTAAAGTAGACGTTTAAAATAGGTTTAATTATAGATCTAAAATAGACCAGAAATAGACGTCTAAAATAGGTTGATTTTTACATCTATAATAGGTTGATATATAGACCTAAAATAGACACCTAAATTAGGTTGATTTATAGACCCTTAGGTTGATTTATAGACCAGAAATAGACGTCTAAAATAGGTTGATTTTATAGATTTAAAATAGGTTGATATAGACCTAAAATAGACGCCTATATAAGGTTGATTTATAGACCCTTAGGTTGATTTATAGACCTAACGTAGACGTTTAAAATAGGTTTATTTATAGATCTAAAATAGGTTGATTTATAGACCAGAAATAGACGTCTAAAATAGGTTGACTTTTAGATCTAAAATAGGTTGATATATAGACCTAAAATAGACGCCTAAATTAGGTTGATTTATAGACCCTTAGGTTGATTTATAGACCCTAAAGTAGACGTTTAAAATAGGTTTATTTATAGATCTAAAATAGACCAGAAATAGACGTCTAAAATAGGTTGATTTTTAGATCTAAAATAGGTTGATATATAGACCTAAAATAGACGCCTAAATTAGGTTGATTTATAGACCCTTAGGTTGATTTATAGACCTAAAGTAGACGTTTAAAATAGGTTTAATTATAGATCTCAAATAGACCAGAAATAGACGTCTAAAATAGGTTTATTTTTAGATCTAAAATAGGTTGATATATAGACCTAAAATAGACGAATTATAGACCAGAAATAGACGTCTAAAATAGGTTGATTTTTTAGATCTAAAATAGGTTGATATATAGACCTAAAATAGACGCCTAGATTAGGTTGATTTATAGACCCTTAGGTTGATTTATAGACCTAACGTAGACGTTTAAAATAGGTTTATTTATAGATCTAAAATAGGTTGATTTATAGACCAGAAATAGACGTCTAAAATAGGTTGATTTTTAGATCTAAAATAGGTTGATATATAGACCTAAAATAGACGCCTAAATTAGGTTGATTTATAGACCCTTAGGTTGATTTATAGACCTAAAGTAGACGTTTAAAATAGATCTAAAATAGGTTGATTTATAGACCAGAAATAGACGTCTAAAATAGGTTGATTTTTAGATCTAAAATAGGTTGATATATAGACCTAAAATAGACACCTAAATTAGGTTGATTTATAGACCCTTAGGTTGATTTATAGACCTAAAGTAGACGTTTAAAATAGGTTTAATTATAGATCTCAAATAGACCAGAAATAGACGTCTAAAATAGGTTGATTTTTAGATCTAAAATAGGTTGATATATAGACCTAAAATAGACGACTTATAGACCAGAAATAGACGTCTAAAATAGGTTGATTTTTAGATCTAAAATAGGTTGATATATAGACCTAAAATACATGCCTAAATTAGGTTGATTTATAGACCCTTAGGTTGATTTATAGACCTAAAGTAGACGTTTAAAATAGGTTGATTTTTAGATCTAAAATAGGTTGATATATAGACCTAAAATAGACGATTTATAGACCAGAAATAGACGTCTAAAATAGGTTGATTTTTAGATCTAAAATAGGTTGATATATAGACCTAAAATAGACGCCTAAGTTAGGTTGATTTATAGACCCTTAGGTTGATTTATAGACCTAAAGTAGACGTTTAAAATAGGTTTAATTATAGATCTCAAATAGACCAGAAATAGACGTCTAAAATAGGTTTATTTTTAAATCTAAAATAGGTTGATATATAGACCTAAAATAGACGATTTATAGACCAGAAATAGACGTCTAAAATAGGTTGATTTTTTAGATCTAAAATAGGTTGATATATAGACCTAAAATAGACGCCTAGATTAGGTTGATTTATAGACCCTTAGGTTGATTTATAGACCTAACGTAGACGTTTAAAATAGGTTTATTTATAGATCTAAAATAGGTTGATTTATAGACCAGAAATAGACGTCTAAAATAGGTTGATTTTTAGATCTAAAATAGGTTGATATATAGACCTAAAATAGACGCCTAAATTAGGTTGATTTATAGACCCTTAGGTTGATTTATAGACCTAAAGTAGACGTTTAAAATAGATCTAAAATAGGTTGATTTATAGATCTAAAATAGACGTCTAAAATAGGTTGATTTTTAGATCTATAATAGGTTGATATATAGACCTAAAAAAGACACCTAAATTGAGTTGATTTATAGACCCTTAGGTTGATTTATAGACCTATAGTAGACGTTTAAAATAGGTTTATTTATAGATCTAAAATAGGTTGATTTATAGACCAGAAATAGACGTCATACAGGTTTATTCGGAGCTAATTTCAAAAAGCTTTTGTATCAAATCAAGGAGGATTTGTTGCGCTGGTCTTCGCTTCCTATAAATTTGGCAGGCCGTATTAATTCGGTTAAAATGGTGATTCTGCCGAGGATCTTGTACTTGTTCCAAACAATTCCCATTTTTCTGCCAAAATCATTTTTTAAGGAGCTCGATGGGTACATCAGCCGCTTTATTTGGAATAAATCGATACCTCGTGTTCGGAAATCAGTCCTTGAGAGACGTAAAGAAGACGGTGGACTGGGGCTACCTAATTTTTTGTACTACTACTGGGCTGCTAATATTTTTAAAATGGCTTTTTGGTATAATTTGAATCCGGATGAAGATGGGCCATCTTGGTTATTAATGGAACAGCATGATTGTTCTCCAGTATCTCTGGCATCGCTACTGTGTGCCCCTCTCCCGCTACCAGTGGGTGAGCATTCAACCAATTTAATCATCAGATCGGGCCTTCGCATTTGGACCCAGTTTCGTAAGCACTTTCGATATACACAACCCTTGCTATCTATGCCTCTGATTAAAAACGCTGCTTTTAAACCATCACTGATTGACACTGCTTTTTTGTCCTGGGCCAGACATGGGGTGAAATGCGTGGGAAATTTGTATGTAGGGGGTAGTTTTGCAACTTGGGAACAATTAATTACGAAATTTAATTTATCTGGTACTCAATTTTTTCGATATCTCCAAGTTCGAGATTTTGTTCGAGTTCAGTTTTCATCATTCCCCCTACAACCGGATTCCAGTCCCCTGGATGACTGTTTGACACTAAATTTGCAACAATCGGGTGGTGTGTCCCGACTGTATAGAATGATTTGTAATATTAACTGTCCGCCACTTCACCATTTGAAGACCCAGTGGGAAGGAGATTTGAGTTTGAACATTTCTGATGAAATTTGGCGAAAGGCTATCAGTAAGATATACAGTACATCCATTTGTGTCAGACATAGGCTAATACAGTTTAAAGTATTTAATCGATTACATTATTCACGGACCAAATTGGCTAAAATGATTCCAAGCGTGGACCCTACTTGTACCCGCTGTAAGCAAGCTGAGGCAACCTTAGGGCATATGTTCTGGACATGCCCAAAATTACATACATTTTGGTCTAGAATTTTTGACACATTCTCCTACATCTGTAAGAGAAGAATTGACCCAGATCCAGTCACGGCAGTATTTGGGGTTGTACAGACAAAAGGAGTCTCGAAGGCTCAGTCTCAGATGATGGCGTTTTCCTCATTACTCGCTCGACGTTTGGTTCTTATGTGTTGGAAATCTCCATTGCCCCCTAGGCACTCTCGCTGGGTGAGTGAGACCATGTCCTTCCTCCAGTTGGAAAAAGTTAGAACCACAATTCAGAAGGAGAATTTTAGAATTGTATGGCAACCTTTCCTGGATTATTATGAGGATGAGTTTGATGCAAACTTATTGGAGTAATAGCCCACTCTCACCCCCCCCCCCCCTTGCCCTTCCCTTTTTTTTTTTTTTTTTTTTTTTTTTTTTTTTTCCAAATTTAATTTTGTTTATTATTATTATTTTTTTATTATTATTATTATTATTTTTTTTATTATTAATTAGGTAACAATGAGGTGTTTTGTATGGGTGAAATGTTTGTTTAGTAGGCTGTATGCAATGCAATGTCTGTTCCCATGCGAATTGTTCCAGAGCATATGCTGTTGTCATTTCTGTGAGAAAACTAATAAAAACATTTTGAAAAAAAATAAAAATAAAATAGGTTTATTTATAGATCTAAAATAGACCAGAAATAGACGTCTAAAATAGGTTGATTTTTAGATCTAAAATAGGTTGATATATAGACGTAATATAGACGCCTAAATTAGGTTGATTTATAGACCCTTAGGTTGATTTATAGACCTAAAGTAGACGTTTAAAATAGATCTAAAATAGGTTGATTTATAGACCAGAAATAGACGTCTAAAATAGGTTGATTTTTAGATCTAAAATAGGTTGATATATAGACCTAAAATAGACGCCTAAATTAGGTTGATTTATAGACCCTTAGGTTGATTTATAGACCTAAAGTAGACGTTTAAAATAGGTTTATTTATAGATCTAAAATAGGTTGATTTATAGACCAGAAATAGACGTCTAAAATAGGTTGATTTTTAGATCTAAAATAGGTTGATATATAGACCTAAAATAGACGCCTAAATTAGGTTGATTTCTAGACCCTTAGGTTGATTTATAGACCTAAAGTAGACGTTTAAAATAGGTTAATTTTTAGATCTAAAATAGGTTGATATATAGACCTAAAATAGACGATTTATAAACCAGAAATAGACGTCTAAAATAGGTTGATTTTTAGATCTAAAATAGGTTGATATATAGACCTAAAATAGACGCCTAAATTAGGTTGATTTATAGACCCTTAGGTTGATTTATAGACCTAAAGTAGACGTTTAAAATAGGTTTATTTTTAGATCTAAAATAGGTTGATATATAGACCTAAAATAGACGATTTATAAACCAGAAATAGACGTCTAAAATAGGTTGATTTTTAGATCTAAAATAGGTTGATATATAGACCTAAAATAGACGCCTAAATTAGGTTGATTTATAGACCTAAAGTAGACGTTTAAAATAGATCTAAAATAGGTTGATTTATAGACCAGAAATAGACGTCTAAAATAGGTTGATTTTTAGATCTAAAATAGGTTGATATATAGACCTAAAATAGACGCCTAAATTAGGTTGATTTATAGACCCTTAGGTTGATTTATAGACCTAAAGTAGACGTTTAAAATAGGTTTATTTATAGATCTAAAATAGACCAGAAATAGACGTCTAAAATAGGTTGATTTTTAGATCTAAAATAGGTTGATATATAGACCTAAAATAGACGCCTAAATTAGGTTGATTTATAGACCCTTAGGTTGATTTATAGACCTAAAGTAGACGTTTAAAATAGATCTAAAATAGGTTGATTTATAGACCAGAAATAGACGTCTAAAATAGGTTGATTTTTAGATCTAAAATAAGTTGATATATAGACCTAAATTAGACGCCTAAATTAGGTTGATTTATAGACCCTTAGGTTGATTTATAGACCTAAAGTAGACGTTTAAAATAGGTTTAATTATAGATCTAAAATAGACCAGAAATAGACGTCTAAAATAGGTTGATTTTTAGATCTAAAATAGGTTGATATATAGACTTAAAATAGACGCCTAAATTAGGTTGATTTATAGACCCTTAGGTTGATTTATAGACCTAACGTAGACGTCTAAAATAGGTTGATTTTTAAACCAAAAATAGACGTCTAAAATAGGTTGATTTTTAAACCAGAAATAGACGTCTAAAATAGGTTGATTTTTAGATCTAAAATAGGTTGATATATAGACCTAAAATGGACACCTGAATTAGGTTGATTTATAGACCCTTAGGTTGATTTATAGACCTAAAGTAGACGTTTAAAATAGGTTTATTTATAGATCTAAAATAGGTTGATTTTTTTAGATCTAAAATAGGTTGATATATAGACCTAAAATAGACGCCTAGATTAGGTTGATTTATAGACCCTTAGGTTGATTTATAGACCTAACGTAGACGTTTAAAATAGGTTTATTTATAGATCTAAAATAGGTTGATTTTTTTAGATCTAAAATAGGTTGATATATAGACCTAAAATAGACGCCTAGATTAGGTTGATTTATAGACCAGAAATAGACGTCTAAAATAGGTTGATTTTTAGATCTAAAATAGGTTGATATATAGACCTAAAATAGACGCCTAAATTAGGTTGATTTATAGACCCTTAGGTTGATTTATAGACCTAAAGTAGACGTTTAAAATAGGTTGATTTTTAGATCTAAAATAGGTTGATATATAGACCTAAAATAGACGCCTAAATTAGGTTGATTTATAGACCCTTAGGTTGATTTATAGACCTAAAGTAGACGTTTAAAATAGGTTTATTTATAGATCTAAAATAGGTTGATTTATAGACCTAAAATAAGTTGATTTATAGACCTAAAATAGTCAAAACTAAACTGTCGAGGTAGGGTCATTCAACAAAGTTTCCCAACCCTTATTAATTTGCAAAATCTTGATCTTGGCTCAATTTACTAGACGTTTAAAATAGGTTTATTTATAGATCTAAAATAGACCAGAAATAGACGTCTAAAATAGGTTGATTGTTAGATCTAAAATAGGTTGATATATAGACCTAAAATAGACACCTAAATTAGGTTGATTTATAGACCCTTAGGTTGATTTATAGACCTAAAGTAGACGTTTAAAATAGGTTTATTTATAGATCTAAAATAGGTTGATTTATAGACCAGAAATAGACGTCTAAAATAGGTTGATTTTTTAGATCTAAAATAGGTTGATATATAGACCTAAAATAGACGCCTAGATTAGGTTGATTTATAAACCCTTAGGTTGATTTATAGACCTAACGTAGACGTTTAAAATAGGTTTATCTATAGATCTAAAATAGGTTGATTTATAGACCAGAAATAGACGTCTAAAATAGGTTGATTTTTAGATCTAAAATAGGTTGATATATAGACCTAAAATAGACGCCTAAATTAGGTTGATTTATAGACCCTTAGGTTGATTTATAGACCTAAAGTAGACGTTTAAACTAGATCTAAAATAGGTTGATTTATAGACCAGAAATAGACGTCTAAAATAGGTTGATTTTTTAGATCTAAAATAGGTTGATATATAGACCTAAAATAGACGCCTAGATTAGGTTGATTTATAGACCCTTAGGTTGATTTATAGACCTAACGTAGACGTTTAAAATAGGTTTATTTATAGATCTAAAATAGGTTGATTTATAGACCAGAAATAGACGTCTAAAATAGGTTGATTTTTAGATCTAAAATAGGTTGATATATAGACCTAAAATAGACGCCTAAATTAGGTTGATTTATAGACCCTTAGGTTGATTTATAGACCTAAAGTAGACGTTTAAAATAGGTTGATTTTTAGATCTAAAATAGGTTGATATATAGACCTAAAATAGACGCCTAAATTAGGTTGATTTATAGACCCTTAGGTTGATTTATAGACCTAAAGTAGACGTTTAAAATAGGTTTATTTATAGATCTAAAATAGGTTGATTTACAGACCTAAAATAAGTTGATTTATAGACCTAAAATAGTCAAAACTAAACTGTCGAGGTAGGGTCATTCAACAAAGTTTCCCAACCCTTATTAATTTGCAAAATCTTGATCTTGGCTCAATTTACTAGACGTTTAAAATAGGTTTATTTATAGATCTAAAATAGACCAGAAATAGACGTCTGAAATAGGTTGATTTTTAGATCTAAAATAGGTTGATATATAGACCTAAAATAGACACCTAAATTAGGTTGATTTATAGACCCTTAGGTTGATTTATAGACCTAAAGTAGACGTTTAAAATAGGTTTATTTATAGATCTAAAATAGGTTTATTTATAGACCAGAAATAGACGTCTAAAATAGGTTGATTTTTTAGATCTAAAATAGGTTGATATATAGACCTAAAATAGACCCCTAGATTAGGTTGATTTATAGACCCTTAGGTTGATTTATAGACCTAACGTAGACGTTTAAAATAGGTTTATTTATAGATCTAAAATAGGTTGATTTATAGACCAGAAATAGACGTCTAAAATAGGTTGATTTTTAGATCTAAAATAGGTTGATATATAGACCTAAAATAGACGCCTAAATTAGGTTGATTTATAGACCATTAGGTTGATTTATAGACCTAAAGTAGACGTTTAAAATAGGTTTATTTTTAGATCTAAAATAGGTTGATATATAGACCTAAAATAGACGATTTATAGACCAGAAATAGACGTCTAAAATAGGTTGATTTTTAGATCTAAAATAGGTTGATATATAGACCTAAAATAGACGCCTAAATTAGGTTGATTTATAGACCCTTAGGTTGATTTATAGACCTAAAGTAGACGTTTAAAATAGGTTTATTTATAGATCTAAAATAGACCAGAAATAGACGTCTAAAATAGGTTGATTTTTAGATCTAAAATAGGTTGATATATAGACCTAAAATAGACGCCTAAATTAGGTTGATTTATAGACCCTTAGGTTGATTTATAGACCTAAAGTAGACGTTTAAAATAGGTTTATTTTTAGATCTAAAATAGGTTGATATATAGACCTAAAATAGACGATTTATAGACCAGAAATAGACATCTAAAATAGGTTGATTTTTAAATCCAAAATAGGTTGATATATAGACCTAAAATAGACGCCTAAATTAGGTTGAATTATAGACCCTTAGGTTGATTTACAGACCTAAAGTAGACGTTTAAAATAGGTTCATTTTTAGATCTAAAATAGGTTGATATATAGACCTAAAATAGACGATTTATAAACCAGAAATAGACGTCTAAAATAGGTTGATTTTAAGATCTAAAATAGGTTGATATATAGACCTAAAATAGACGCCTAAATTAGGTTGATTTATAGACCTAAAGTAGACGTTTAAAATAGATCTAAAATAGGTTGATTTATAGACCAGAAATAGACGTCTAAAATAGGTTGATTTTCAGATCTAAAATAGGTTGATATATAGACCTAAAATAGACGCCTAAATTAGGTTGATTTATAGACCCTTCGGTTGATTTATAGACCTAAAGTAGACGTTTAAAATAGATCTAAAATAGGTTGATTTATAGACCAGAAATAGACGTCTAAAATAGGTTGATTTTTTAGATCTAAAATAGGTTGATATATAGACCTAAAATAGACACCTAGATTAGGTTGATTTATAGACCCTTAGGTTGATTTATAGACCTAACGTAGACGTTTAAAATAGGTTTATTTATAGATCTAAAATAGGTTGATTTATAGACCAGAAATAGACGTCTAAAATAGGTTGATTTTTAGATCTAAAATAGGTTGATATATAGACCTTAAATAGACGCCTAAATTAGGTTGATTTATAGACCCTTAGGTTGATTTATAGACCTAAAGTAGACGTTTAAAATAGGTTTATCTATAGATCTAAAATAGGTTGATTTATAGACCAGAAATAGACGTCTAAAATAGGTTGATTTTTAGATCTAAAATAGGTTGATATAGACCTAAAATACACGATTTATAGACCAGAAATAGACATCTAAAATAGTTTGATATATAGACCTAAAATAGACGCCTAAATTATGTTGATTTATAGACCCTTAGGTTGATTTATAGACCTAAAGTAGACGTTTAAAATAGGTTTATTTTTAGATATAAAATAGGTTGATATATAGACCTAAAATAGACGATTTATAGACCAGAAATAGACGTCTAAAATAGGTTGATTTTTAGATCTAAAATAGGTTGATATATAGACCTAAAATAGACCCCTAGATTAGGTTGATTTATAGACCCTTAGGTTGATTTATAGACCTAAAGTAGACGTTTAAAATAGGTTTAATTATAGATCTCAAATAGACCAGAAATAGACGTCTAAAATAGGTTTATTTTTAAATCTAAAATAGGTTGATATATAGACCTAAAATAGACGATTTATAGACCAGAAATAGACGTCTAAAATAGGTTGATTTTTTAGATCTAAAATAGGTTGATATATAGACCTAAAATAGACGCCTAAATTAGGTTGATTTATAGACCCTTAGGTTGATTTATAGACCTAACGTAGACGTTTAAAATAGGTTTATTTATAGATCTAAAATAGGTTGATTTATAGACCAGAAATAGACGTCTAAAATAGGTTGATTTTTAGATCTAAAATAGGTTGATATATAGACCTAAAATAAACGCCTAAATTAGGTTGATTTATAGACCCTTAGGTTGATTTATAGACCTAAAGTAGACGTTTAAAATAGATCTAAAATAGGTTGATTTATAGACCAGAAATAGACGTCTAAAATAGGTTGATTTTTAGATCTAAAATAGGTTGATATATAGACCTAAAATAGACGCCTAAGTTAGGTTGATTTATAGACCCTTAGGTTGATTTATAGACCTAAAGTAGACGTTTAAAATAGGTTTAATTATCGATCTCAAATAGACCAGAAATAGACGTCTAAAATAGGTTGATTTTTAGATCTAAAATAGGTTGATATATAGACCTAAAATAGACGATTTATAGACCAGAAATAGACGTCTAAAATAGGTTGATTTTTAGATCTAAAATAGGTTGATATATAGACCTAAAATACATGCCTAAATTAGGTTGATTTATAGACCCTTAGGTTGATTTATAGACCTAAAGTAGACGTTTAAAATAGGTTGATTTTTAGATCTAAAATAGGTTGATATATAGACCTAAAATAGACGATTTATAGACCAGAAATAGACGTCTAAAATAGGTTGATTTTTAGATCTAAAATAGGTCGATATATAGACCTAAAATAGACGCCTAAATTAGGTTGATTTATAGACCCTTAGGTTGATTTATAGACCTAAAGTAGACGTTTAAAATAGATCTAAAATAGGTTGATTTATAGACCAGAAATAGACGTCTAAAATAGGTTGATTTTTAGATCTAAAATAGGTTGATATATAGACCTAAAATAGACGCCTAAATTAGGTTGATTTATAGACCCGTAGGTTGATTTATAGACCTAAAGTAGACGTTTAAAATAGGTTGATTTTTAGATCTAAAATAGGTTGATATATAGACCTAAAATAGACGCGTAATTAGGTTGATTTATAGACCCTTAGGTTGATTTATAGACCTAAAGTAGACGTTTAAAATAGGTTTATTTATAGATCTAAAATAGGTTGATTTATAGACCTAAAATAAGTTGATTTATAGACCTAAAATAGTCAAAACTAAACTGTCGAGGTAGGGTCATTCAACAAAGTTTCCCAACCCTTATTAATTTGCAAAATCTTGATCTTGGCTCAATTTACTAGACGTTTAAAATAGGTTTATTTATAGATCTAAAATAGACCAGAAATAGACGTCTAAAATAGGTTGATTGTTAGATCTAAAATAGGTTGATATATAGACCTAAAATAGACACCTAAATTAGGTTGATTTATAGACCCTTAGGTTGATTTATAGACCTAAAGTAGACGTTTAAAATAGGTTTATTTATAGATCTAAAATAGGTTGATTTATCGACCAGAAATAGACGTCTAAAATAGGTTGATTTTTTAGATCTAAATTAGGTTGATATATAGACCTAAAATAGACACCTAGATTAGGTTGATTTATAGACCCTTAGGTTGATTTATAGACCTAACGTAGACGTTTAAAATAGGTTTATTTATAGATCTAAAATAGGTTGATTTATAGACCAGAAATAGACGTCTAAAATAGGTTGATTTTTAGATCTAAAATAGGTTGATATATAGACCTAAAATAGACGCCTAAATTAGGTTGATTTATAGACCCTTAGGTTGATTTATAGACCTAAAGTAGACGTTTAAAATAGATCTAAAATAGGTTGATTTATAGATCTAAAATAGACGTCTAAAATAGGTTGATTTTTAGATCTATAATAGGTTGATATATAGACCTAAAATAGACACCTAAATTAGGTTGATTTATAGACCCTTAGGTTGATTTATAGACCTATAGTAGACGTTTAAAATAGGTTTATTTATAGATCTAAAATAGGTTGATTTATAGACCAGAAATAGACGTCTAAAATAGGTTGATTTTTTAGATTTAAAATAGGTTGATATATAGACCTCAAATAGACGCCTATATTAGGTTGATTTATAGACCCTTAGGTTGATTTATAGACCTAACGTAGACGTTTAAAATAGGTTTATTTATAGATCTAAAATAGGTTGATTTATAGACCAGAAATAGACGTCTAAAATAGGATGATTTTTAGATCTAAAATAGGTTGATATATAGACCTAAAATAGACGCCTAAATTAGGTTGATTTATAGACCCTTAGGTTGATTTATAGACCCTAAAGTAGACGTTTAAAATAGGTTTATTTATAGATCTAAAATAGACCAGAAATAGACGTCTAAAATAGGTTGATTTTTAGATCTAAAATAGGTTGATATATAGACGTAATATAGACGCCTAAATTAGGTTGATTTATAGACCCTTAGGTTGATTTATAGACCTAAAGTAGACGTTTAAAATAGATCTAAAATAGGTTGATTTATAGACCAGAAATAGACGTCTAAAATAGGTTGATTTTTAGATCTAAAATAGGTTGATATATAGACCTAAAATAGACGCCTAAATTAGGTTGATTTATAGACCCTTAGGTTGATTTATAGACCTAAAGTAGACGTTTAAAATAGGTTTATTTATAGATCTAAAATAGGTTGATTTATAGACCAGAAATAGACGTCTAAAATAGGTTGATTTTTAGATCTAAAATAGGTTGATATATAGACCTAAAATAGACGCCTAAATTAGGTTGATTTATAGACCCTTAGGTTGATTTATAGACCTAAAGTAGACGTTTAAAATAGGTTTATTTTTAGATCTAAAATAGGTTGATATATAGACCTAAAATAGACGATTTATAAACCAGAAATAGACGTCTAAAATAGGTTGATTTTTAGATCTAAAATAGGTTGATATATAGACCTAAAATAGACGCCTAAATTAGGTTGATTTATAGACCCTTAGGTTGATTTATAGACCTAAAGTAGACGTTTAAAATAGGTTTATTTTTAGATCTAAAATAGGTTGATATATAGACCTAAAATAGACGATTTATAAACCAGAAATAGACGTCTAAAATAGGTTGATTTTTAGATCTAAAATAGGTTGATATATAGACCTAAAATAGACGCCTAAATTAGGTTGATTTATAGACCTAAAGTAGACGTTTAAAATAGATCTAAAATAGGTTGATTTATAGACCAGAAATAGACGTCTAAAATAGGTTGATTTTTAGATCTAAAATAGGTTGATATATAGACCTAAAATAGACGCCTAAATTAGGTTGATTTATAGACCCTTAGGTTGATTTATAGACCTAAAGTAGACGTTTAAAATAGGTTTATTTATAGATCTAAAATAGACCAGAAATAGACGTCTAAAATAGGTTGATTTTTAGATCTAAAATAGGTTGATATATAGACCTAAAATAGACGCCTAAATTAGGTTGATTTATAGACCCTTAGGTTGATTTATAGACCTAAAGTAGACGTTTAAAATAGATCTAAAATAGGTTGATTTATAGACCAGAAATAGACGTCTAAAATAGGTTGATTTTTAGATCTAAAATAGGTTGATATATAGAGACCTAAATTAGACGCCTAAATTAGGTTGATTTATAGACCCTTAGGTTGATATATAGACCTAAAGTAGACGTTTAAAATAGGTTTAATTATAGATCTAAAATAGACCAGAAATAGACGTCTAAAATAGGTTGATTTTTTAGATCTAAAATAGGTTGATATATAGACCTAAAATAGACGCCTAGATTAGGTTGATTTATAGACCCTTAGGTTGATTTATAGACCTATTGTAGACGTTTAAAATAGGTTTATTTATAGATCTAAAATAGGTTGATTAATAGACCAGAAATAGACGTCTAAAATAAGTTGATTTTTAGATCTAAAATAGGTTGATATATAGACCTAAAATAGACGCCTAAATTACGTTGATTAATAGACCCTTAGGTTGATTTATAGACCTAAAGTAGACTTTTAAAATAGGTTTAAAATAATTGAACATTAAATATGATCATATTTTGGAATTTTGAAGTCTGAACAAGCCGTAAGTTGTATAAATAATGCACAGAAGTTGTTTGCGTTTAACAAGCATATTGATCCGTACATGTGAATTGGTTATTCCTGTACCACTGATAAAGATAAAATTAAGTTGATTTTCAGACCAAAAATAGACGTTTAAAAAAGGTTGATTTTTAAACCAAAAATTGACTAAACAAGGTTGATTTTTGAACCAAAAATAGACGTCTAAAAAAGGTTGATTTTTAAAACCAAAAATAGACGTCTAAAATAGGTTGATTTTTAAACCAAAAATAGACGTCTAAAATAGGTTGATTTTTAAACCAAAAATAGACGTCTAAAAAAGGTTGATTTTTAAACCAAAAATAGACGTCTAAAAAAGGTTGATTTTTAAACCAAAAATAGACGTCTAAAAAAGGTTGATTTTTAAACCAAATCTAGACGTCTAAAATAGGTTGATTTTTAAACCAGAAATAGACGTCTAAAATAGGTTGATTTTTAGATCTAAAATAGGTTGATATATAGACCTAAAATGTACACCTGAATTAGGTTGATTTATAGACCCTTAGGTTGATTTATAGACCTAAAGTAGACGTTTAAAATAGGTTTATTTATAGATCTAAAATAGGTTGATTTATAGACCAGAAATAGACGTCTAAAATAGGTTGATTTTTTTAGATCTAAAATAGGTTGATATATAGACCTAAAATAGACGCCTAGATTAGGTTGATTTATAGACCCTTAGGTTGATTTATAGACCTAACGTAGACGTCTAAAATAGGTTGATTTTTAGATCTGAAATAGGTTGATATATAGACCTAAAATAGACGCCTAAATTAGGTTGATTTATAGACCCTTAGGTTGATTTATAGACCTAAAGTAGACGTTTAAAATAGATCTAAAATAGGTTGATTTATAGACCAGAAATAGACGTCTAAAATAGGTTGATATATAGACCTAAAATAGACGCCTAAATTAGGTTGATTTATAGACCCTTAGGTTGATTTATAGACCTAAAGTAGACGTTTAAAATAGGTTTATTTATAGATCTAAAATAGACCAGAAATAGACGTCTAAAATAGGTTGATTTTTAGATCTATAATAGGTTGATATATAGACCTAAAATAGACACCTAAATTAGGTTGATTTATAGACCCTTAGGTTGATTTATAGACCTATAGTAGACGTTTAAAATAGGTTTATTTATAGATCTAAAATAGGTTGATTTATAGACCAGAAATAGACGTCTAAAATAGGTTGATTTTTTAGATTTAAAATAGGTTGATATATAGACCTAAAATAGACGCCTATATTAGGTTGATTTATAGACCCTTAGGTTGATTTATAGACCTAACGTAGACGTTTAAAATAGGTTTATTTATAGATCTAAAATAGGTTGATTTATAGACCAGAAATAGACGTCTAAAATAGGATGATTTTTAGATCTAAAATAGGTTGATAAATAGACCTAAAATAGACGCCTAAATTAGGTTGATTTATAGACCCTTAGGTTGATTTATAGACCCTAAAGTAGACGTTTAAAATAGGTTTATTTATAGATCTAAAATAGACCAGAAATAGACGTCTAAAATAGGTTGATTTTTAGATCTAAAATAGGTTGATATATAGACGTAATATAGACGCCTAAATTAGGTTGATTTATAGACCCTTAGGTTGATTTATAGACCTAAAGTAGACGTTTAAAATAGATCTAAAATAGGTTGATTTATAGACCAGAAATAGACGTCTAAAATAGGTTGATTTTTAGATCTAAAATAGGTTGATATATAGACCTAAAATAGACGCCTAAATTAGGTTGATTTATAGACCCTTAGGTTGATTTATAGACCTAAAGTAGACGTTTAAAATAGGTTTATTTATAGATCTAAAATAGGTTGATTTATAGACCAGAAATAGACGTCTAAAATAGGTTGATTTTTAGATCTAAAATAGGTTGATATATAGACCTAAAATAGACGCCTAAATTAGGTTGATTTATAGACCCTTAGGTTGATTTATAGACCTAAAGTAGACGTTTAAAATAGGTTTATTTTTAGATCTGAAATAGGTTGATATATAGACCTAAAATAGACGATTTATAAACCAGAAATAGACGTCTAAAATAGGTTGATTTTTAGATCTAAAATAGGTTGATATATAGACCTAAAATAGACGCCTAAATTAGGTTGATTTATAGACCCTTAGGTTGATTTATAGACCTAAAGTAGACGTTTAAAATAGGTTTATTTTTAGATCTAAAATAGGTTGATATATAGACCTAAAATAGACGATTTATAAACCAGAAATAGACGTCTAAAATAGGTTGATTTTTAGATCTAAAATAGGTTGATATATAGACCTAAAATAGACGCCTAAATTAGGTTGATTTATAGACCTAAAGTAGACGTTTAAAATAGATCTAAAATAGGTTGATTTATAGACCAGAAATAGACGTCTAAAATAGGTTGATTTTTAGATCTAAAATAGGTTGATATATAGACCTAAAATAGACGCCTAAATTAGGTTGATTTATAGACCCTTAGGTTGATTTATAGACCTAAAGTAGACGTTTAAAATAGGTTTAATTATAGATCTCAAATAGACCAGAAATAGACGTCTAAAATAGGTTTATTTTTAGATCTAAAATAGGTTTATATATAGACCTAAAATAGACGATTTATAGACCAGAAATAGACGTCTAAAATAGGTTGATTTTTTAGATCTAAAATAGGTTGATATATAGACCTAAAATAGACCCCTAGATTAGGTTGATTTATAGACCCTTAGGTTGATTTATAGACCTAACGTAGACGTTTAAAATAGGTTTATTTATAGATCTAAAATAGGTTTATTTTTAGATCTAAAATAGGTTGATATATAGACCTAAAATAGACGCCTAAATTAGGTTGATTTATAGACCATTAGGTTGATTTATAGACCTAAAGTAGACGTTTAAAATAGGTTTATTTTTAGATCTAAAATAGGTTGATATATAGACCTAAAATAGACGATTTATAGACCAGAAATAGACGTCTAAAATAGGTTGATTTTTAGATCTAAAATAGGTTGATATATAGACCTAAAATAGACGCCTAAATTAGGTTGATTTATAGACCCTTAGGTTGATTTATAGACCTAAAGTAGACGTTTAAAATAGGTTTATTTATAGATCTAAAATAGACCAGAAATAGACGTCTAAAATAGGTTGATTTTTAGATCTAAAATAGGTTGATATATAGACCTAAAATAGACGCCTAAATTAGGTTGATTTATAGACCCTTAGGTTGATTTATAGACCTAAAGTAGACGTTTAAAATAGGTTTAATTATAGATCTCAAATAGACCAGAAATAGACGTCTAAAATAGGTTGATTTTTAGATCTAAAATAGGTTGATATATAGACCTAAAATAGACGATTTATAGACCAGAAATAGACGTCTAAAATAGGTTGATTTTTAGATCTAAAATAGGTTGATATATAGACCTAAAATAGACGCCTAAATTAGGTTGATTTATAGACCCTTAGGTTGATTTATAGACCTAAAGTAGACGTTTAAAATAGGTTTATTTTTAGATCTAAAATAGGTTGATATATAGACCTAAAATAGACGATTTATAGACCAGAAATAGACATCTAAAATAGGTTGATTTTTAGATCTAAAATAGGTTGATATATAGACCTAAAATAGACGCCTAAATTAGGTTGAATTATAGACCCTTAGGTTGATTTATAGACCTAAAGTAGACGTTTAAAATAGGTTTATTTTTAGATCTAAAATAGGTTGATATATAGACCTAAAATAGACGATTTATAAACCAGAAATAGACGTCTAAAATAGGTTGATTTTTAGATCTAAAATAGGTTGATATATAGACCTAAAATAGACGCCTAAATTAGGTTGATTTTTAGATCTAAAATAGGTTGATATATAGACCTAAAATAGACGCCTAAATTAGGTTGATTTATAGACCTAAAGTAGACGTTTAAAATAGATCTAAAATAGGTTGATTTATAGACCAGAAATAGACGTCTAAAATAGGTTGATTTTTAGATCTAAAATAGGTTGATATATAGACCTAAAATAGACGCCTAAATTAGGTTGATTTATAGACCCTTAGGTTGATTTATAGACCTAAAGTAGACGTTTAAAATAGGTTTAATTATAGATCTCAAATAGACGTCTAAAATAGGTTTATTTTTAGATCTAAAATAGGTTGATATATAGACCTAAAATAGACGATTTATAGACCAGAAATAGACGTCTAAAATAGGTTGATTTTTTAGATCTAAAATAGGTTGATATATAGACCTAAAATAGACGCCTAGATTAGGTTGATTTATAGACCCTTAGGTTGATTTATAGACCTAAAGTAGACGTTTAAAATAGGTTTATTTATAGATCTAAAATAGACCAGAAATAGACGTCTAAAATAGGTTGATTTTTAGATCTAAAATAGGTTGATATATAGACCTAAAATAGACGCCAAAATTAGGTTGATTTATAGACCCTTAGGTTGATTTATAGACCTAAAGTAGACGTTTAAAATAGATCTAAAATAGGTTGATTTATAGACCAGAAATAGACGTCTAAAATAGGTTGATTTTTAGATCTAAAATAAGTTGATATATAGACCTAAATTAGACGCCTAAATTAGGTTGATTTATAGACCCTTAGGTTGATTTATAGACCTAAAGTAGACGTTTAAAATAGGTTTAATTATAGATCTAAAATAGACCAGAAATAGACGTCTAAAATAGGTTGATTTTTAGATCTAAAATAGGTTGATATATAGACTTAAAATAGACGCCTAAATTAGGTTGATTTATAGACCCTTAGGTTGATTTATAGACCTAACGTAGACGTCTAAAATAGGTTGATTTTTAAACCAAAAATAGACGTCTAAAATAGGTTGATTTTTAAACCAGAAATAGACGTCTAAAATAGGTTGATTTTTAGATCTAAAATAGGTTGATATATAGACCTAAAATGGACACCTGAATTAGGTTGATTTATAGACCCTTAGGTTGATTTATAGACCTAAAGTAGACGTTTAAAATAGGTTTATTTATAGATCTAAAATAGGTTGATTTTTTTAGATCTAAAATAGGTTGATATATAGACCTAAAATAGACGCCTAAATTAGGTTGATTTATAGACCCTTAGGTTGATTTATAGACCTAAAGTAGACGTTTAAAATAGGTTTAATTATAGATCTCAAATAGACCAGAAATAGACGTCTAAAATAGGTTGATTTTTAGATCTAAAATAGGTTGATATATAGACCTAAAATAGACGATTTATAGACCAGAAATAGACGTCAAAAATAGGTTGATTTTTAGATCTAAAATAGGTTGATATATAGACCTAAAATAGACGCCTAAATTAGGTTGATTTATAGACCCTTAGGTTGATTTATAGACCTAAAGTAGACGTTTAAAATAGGTTTATTTTTAGATCTAAAATAGGTTGATATATAGACCTAAAATAGACGATTTATAGACCAGAAATAGACATCTAAAATAGGTTGATTCTTAGATCTAAAATAGGTTGATATATAGACCTAAAATAGACGCCTAAATTAGGTTGAATTATAGACCCTTAGGTTGATTTATAGACCTAAAGTAGACGTTTAAAATAGGTTTATTTTTAGATCTAAAATAGGTTGATATATAGACCTAAAATAGACGATTTATAAACCAGAAATAGATGTCTAAAATAGGTTGATTTTTAGATCTAAAATAGGTTGATATATAGACCTAAAATAGACGCCTAAATTAGGTTGATTTATAGACCTAAAGTAGACGTTTAAAATAGATCTAAAATAGGTTGATTTATAGACCAGAAATAGACGTCTAAAATAGGTTGATTTTTAGATCTAAAATAGGTTGATATATAGACCTAAAATAGACGCCTAAATTAGGTTGATGTATAGACCCTTAGGTTGATTTATAGACCTAAAGTAGACGTTTAAAATAGGTTTAATTATAGATCTCAAATAGACCAGAAATAGACGTCTAAAATAGGTTGATTTTTAGATCTAAAATAGGTTGATATATAGACCTAAAATAGACGATTTATAGACCAGAAATAGACGTCTAAAATAGGTTGATTTTTAGATCTAAAATAGGTTGATATATAGACCTAAAATAGACGCCTAAATTAGGTTGATTTATAGACCCTTAGGTTGATTTATAGACCTAAAGTAGACGTTTAAAATAGGTTTATTTTTAGATCTAAAATAGGTTGATATATAGACCTAAAATAGACGATTTATAAACCAGAAATAGACGTCTAAAATAGGTTGATTTTTAGATCTAAAATAGGTTGATATATAGACCTAAAATAGACGCCTAAATTAGGTTGATTTATAGACCTAAAGTAGACGTTTAAAATAGATCTAAAATAGGTTGATTTATAGACCAGAAATAGACGTCTAAAATAGGTTGATTTTTAGATCTAAAATGGGTTGATATATAGACCTAAAATAGACGCCTAAATTAGGTTGATTTATAGACCCTTAGGTTGATTTATAGACCTAAAGTAGACGTTTAAAATAGGTTTAATTATAGATCTCAAATAGACCAGAAATAGACGTCTAAAATAGGTTTATTTTTAGATCTAAAATAGGTTTATATATAGACCTAAAATAGACGATTTATAGACCAGAAATAGACGTCTAAAATAGGTTGATTTTTTAGATCTAAAATAGGTTGATATATAGACCTAAAATAGACCCCTAGATTAGGTTGATTTATAGACCCTTAGGTTGATTTATAGACCTAACGTAGACGTTTAAAATAGGTTTATTTATAGATCTAAAATAGGTTTATTTTTAGATCTAAAATAGGTTGATATATAGACCTAAAATAGACGCCTAAATTAGGTTGATTTATAGACCATTAGGTTGATTTATAGACCTAAAGTAGACGTTTAAAATAGGTTTATTTTTAGATCTAAAATAGGTTGATATATAGACCTAAAATAGACGATTTATAGACCAGAAATAGACGTCTAAAATAGGTTGATTTTTAGATCTAAAATAGGTTGATATATAGACCTAAAATAGACGCCTAAATTAGGTTGATTTATAGACCCTTAGGTTGATTTATAGACCTAAAGTAGACGTTTAAAATAGGTTTATTTATAGATCTAAAATAGACCAGAAATAGACGTCTAAAATAGGTTGATTTTTAGATCTAAAATAGGTTGATATATAGACCTAAAATAGACGCCTAAATTAGGTTGATTTATAGACCCTTAGGTTGATTTATAGACCTAAAGTAGACGTTTAAAATAGGTTTAATTATAGATCTCAAATAGACCAGAAATAGACGTCTAAAATAGGTTGATTTTTAGATCTAAAATAGGTTGATATATAGACCTAAAATAGACGATTTATAGACCAGAAATAGACGTCTAAAATAGGTTGATTTTTAGATCTAAAATAGGTTGATATATAGACCTAAAATAGACGCCTAAATTAGGTTGATTTATAGACCCTTAGGTTGATTTATAGACCTAAAGTAGACGTTTAAAATAGGTTTATTTTTAGATCTAAAATAGGTTGATATATAGACCTAAAATAGACGATTTATAGACCAGAAATAGACATCTAAAATAGGTTGATTTTTAGATCTAAAATAGGTTGATATATAGACCTAAAATAGACGCCTAAATTAGGTTGAATTATAGACCCTTAGGTTGATTTATAGACCTAAAGTAGACGTTTAAAATAGGTTTATTTTTAGATCTAAAATAGGTTGATATATAGACCTAAAATAGACGATTTATAAACCAGAAATAGACGTCTAAAATAGGTTGATTTTTAGATCTAAAATAGGTTGATATATAGACCTAAAATAGACGCCTAAATTAGGTTGATTTTTAGATCTAAAATAGGTTGATATATAGACCTAAAATAGACGCCTAAATTAGGTTGATTTATAGACCTAAAGTAGACGTTTAAAATAGATCTAAAATAGGTTGATTTATAGACCAGAAATAGACGTCTAAAATAGGTTGATTTTTAGATCTAAAATAGGTTGATATATAGACCTAAAATAGACGCCTAAATTAGGTTGATTTATAGACCCTTAGGTTGATTTATAGACCTAAAGTAGACGTTTAAAATAGGTTTAATTATAGATCTCAAATAGACGTCTAAAATAGGTTTATTTTTAGATCTAAAATAGGTTGATATATAGACCTAAAATAGACGATTTATAGACCAGAAATAGACGTCTAAAATAGGTTGATTTTTTAGATCTAAAATAGGTTGATATATAGACCTAAAATAGACGCCTAGATTAGGTTGATTTATAGACCCTTAGGTTGATTTATAGACCTAAAGTAGACGTTTAAAATAGGTTTATTTATAGATCTAAAATAGACCAGAAATAGACGTCTAAAATAGGTTGATTTTTAGATCTAAAATAGGTTGATATATAGACCTAAAATAGACGCCTAAATTAGGTTGATTTATAGACCCTTAGGTTGATTTATAGACCTAAAGTAGACGTTTAAAATAGGTTTAATTATAGATCTCAAATAGACCAGAAATAGACGTCTAAAATAGGTTGATATATAGACCTAAAATAGACCCCTAGATTAGGTTGATTTATAGACCCTTGGGTTGATTTATAGACCTAACGTGGACGTTTAAAATAGGTTTATTTATAGATCTAAAATAGGTTGATTAATAGACCAGAAATAGACGTCTAAAATAGGTTGATTTTTAGATCTAAAATAGGTTGATATATAGACCTAAAATAGACGCCTAAATTAGGTTGATTTATAGACCCTTAGGTTGATTTATAGACCTAAAGTAGACGTTTAAAATAGGTTTAATTATAGATCTAAAATAGACCAGAAATAGACGTCTGAAATAGGTTGATTTTTAGATCTAAAATAGGTTGATATATAGACCTAAAATAGGTTGATTTATAGACCAGAAATAGACGTCTAAAATAGGTTGATTTTTAGATCTAAAATAGGTTGATATATAGACCTAAAATAGACGCCTAAATTAGGTTGATTTATAGACCCTTAGGTTGATTTATAGACCTAAAGTAGACGTTTAAAATAGGTTTAATTATAGATCTAAAATAGACCAGAAATAGACGTCTAAAATAGGTTGATTTTTACATCTATAATAGGTTGATATATAGACCTAAAATAGACACCTAAATTAGGTTGATTTATAGACCCTTAGGTTGATTTATAGACCAGAAATAGACGTCTAAAATAGGTTGATTTTATAGATTTAAAATAGGTTGATATAGACCTAAAATAGACGCCTATATTAGGTTGATTTATAGACCCTTAGGTTGATTTATAGACCTAACGTAGACGTTTAAAATAGGTTTATTTATAGATCTAAAATAGGTTGATTTATAGACCAGAAATAGACGTCTAAAATAGGTTGACTTTTAGATCTAAAATAGGTTGATATATAGACCTAAAATAGACGCCTAAATTAGGTTGATTTATAGACCCTTAGGTTGATTTATAGACCCTAAAGTAGACGTTTAAAATAGGTTTATTTATAGATCTAAAATAGACCAGAAATAGACGTCTAAAATAGGTTGATTTTTAGATCTAAAATAGGTTGATATATAGACCTAAAATAGACGCCTAAATTAGGTTGATTTATAGACCCTTAGGTTGATTTATAGACCTAAAGTAGACGTTTAAAATAGGTTTAATTATAGATCTCAAATAGACCAGAAATAGACGTCTAAAATAGGTTTATTTTTAGATCTAAAATAGGTTGATATATAGACCTAAAATAGACGAATTATAGACCAGAAATAGACGTCTAAAATAGGTTGATTTTTTAGATCTAAAATAGGTTGATATATAGACCTAAAATAGACGCCTAGATTAGGTTGATTTATAGACCCTTAGGTTGATTTATAGACCTAACGTAGACGTTTAAAATAGGTTTATTTATAGATCTAAAATAGGTTGATTTATAGACCAGAAATAGACGTCTAAAATAGGTTGATTTTTAGATCTAAAATAGGTTGATATATAGACCTAAAATAGACGCCTAAATTAGGTTGATTTATAGACCCTTAGGTTGATTTATAGACCTAAAGTAGACGTTTAAAATAGATCTAAAATAGGTTGATTTATAGACCAGAAATAGACGTCTAAAATAGGTTGATTTTTAGATCTAAAATAGGTTGATATATAGACCTAAAATAGACACCTAAATTAGGTTGATTTATAGACCCTTAGGTTGATTTATAGACCTAAAGTAGACGTTTAAAATAGGTTTAATTATAGATCTCAAATAGACCAGAAATAGACGTCTAAAATAGGTTGATTTTTAGATCTAAAATAGGTTGATATATAGACCTAAAATAGACGACTTACAGACCAGAAATAGACGTCTAAAATAGGTTGATTTTTAGATCTAAAATAGGTTGATATATAGACCTAAAATACATGCCTAAATTAGGTTGATTTATAGACCCTTAGGTTGATTTATAGACCTAAAGTAGACGTTTAAAATAGGTTGATTTTTAGATCTAAAATAGGTTGATATATAGACCTAAAATAGACGATTTATAGACCAGAAATAGACGTCTAAAATAGGTTGATTTTTAGATCTAAAATAGGTTGATATATAGACCTAAAATAGACGCCTAAATTAGGTTGATTTATAGACCCTTAGGTTGATTTATAGACCTAAAGTAGACGTTTAAAATAGGTTTAATTATAGATCTCAAATAGACCAGAAATAGACGTCTAAAATAGGTTTATTTTTAAATCTAAAATAGGTTGATATATAGACCTAAAATAGACGATTTATAGACCAGAAATAGACGTCTAAAATAGGTTGATTTTTTAGATCTAAAATAGGTTGATATATAGACCTAAAATAGACGCCTAGATTAGGTTGATTTATAGACCCTTAGGTTGATTTATAGACCTAACGTGGACGTTTAAAATAGGTTTATTTATAGATTTAAAATAGG
This sequence comes from Syngnathus typhle, assembly GCF_033458585.1. Lineage (NCBI taxonomy): Eukaryota > Metazoa > Chordata > Actinopteri > Syngnathiformes > Syngnathidae > Syngnathus > Syngnathus typhle. The sequence goes on from NC_083746.1 coordinate 27,849, forward strand.
TTGATTTATAGACCAGAAATAGACGTCTAAAATAGGTTGATTTTTAGATCTAAAATAGGTTGATATTTAGACCTAAAATAGACGCCTAAATTAGGTTGATTTATAGACCCTTAGGTTGATTTATAGACCTAAAGTAGACGTTTAAAATAGATCTAAAATAGGTTGATTTATAGACCAGAAATAGACGTCTAAAATAGGTTGATTTTTAGATCTAAAATAGGTTGATATATAGACCTAAAATAGACGCCTAAATTAGGTTGATTTATAGACCTAAAGTAGACGTTTAAAATAGGTTTATTTTTTTAGATCTAAAATAGGTTGATATATAGACCTAAAATAGACGCCTAAATTAGGTTGATTTATAGACCTAAAGTTGACTTTTAAAATAGGTTTAAAATAATTAAACATTAAATATGATCATATTTTGGAATTTTGAAGTCTGAACAAGCCGTAAGTTGTATAAATAATGCACAGAAGTTGTTTGCGTTTAACAAGCATATTGATCCGTACATGTGAATTGGTTATTCCTGTACCACTGATAAAGATAAAATTAAGTTGATTTTCAGACCAAAAATAGACGTTTAAAAAAGGTTGATTTTTAAACCAAAAATTGACTAAACAAGGTTGATTTTTAAACCAAAAATAGATGTCTGAAAAAGGTTGATTTTTAAACCAAAAATAGACGTCTAAAATAGGTTGATTTTTAAACCAAAAATAGACGTCTAAAAAAGGTTGATTTGTAAATCAAAAATAGACGTCTAAAAAAGGTTGATTTTTAAACCAAAAATAGACGTCTAAAAAAGGTTGATTTTTAAACCAAAAATAGACGTCTAAAAAAGGTTGATTTTTAAACCAAAAATAGACGTCTAAAATAGGTTGATTTTTAAACCAAAAATAGACGTCTTAAATAGGTTGATTTTTAAACCAAAAATAGACGTGTAAAAAAGGTTGATTTTTAAACCAAAACTAGACGTCTAAAATAGGTTAATTTTAAAACCAGAAATAGACGTCTAAAATAGGTTGATTTTTAGATCTAAAATAGGTTGATATATAGACCTAAAATAGACACCTAAATTAGGTTGATTTATAGACCCTTAGGTTGATTTATAGACCTAAAGTAGACGTTTAAAATAGATCTAAAATAGGTTGATTTATAGACCAGAAATAGACGTCTAAAATAGGTTGATTTTTAGATCTAAAATAGGTTGATATATAACCTAAAATAGACGCCTAAATTAGGTTGATTTATAGACCCTTAGGTTGATTTATAGACCTAAAGTAGACGTTTAAAATAGGTTTAATTATAGACGTCTAAAATAGGTTGATTTTTTAGATCTAAAATAGGTTGATATATAGACCTAAAATAGACGCCTAGATTAGGTTGATTTATAGACCCTTAGGTTGATTTATACACCTAAAGTAGACGTTTAAAATAGGTTTAATTATAGATCTAAAATAGACCAGAAATAGACGTCTAAAATAGGTTGATTTTTAGATCTAAAATAGGTTGATATATAGACCTAAAATAGACGATTCATAGACCAGAAAAAGACATCTAAAATAGGTTGATTTTTAGATCTAAAATAGGTTGATATATAGACCTCAAATAGACGCCTAAATTAGGTTGATTTATAGACCCTTAGGTTGATTTATAGACCTAAAGTAGACGTTTAAAATAGGTTTATTTTTTTAGATCTAAAATAGGTTGATATATAGACCTAAAATAGACGATTTATAGACCAGAAATAGACGTCTAAAATAGGTTGATTTTTAGATCTAAAATAGGTTGATATATAGACCTAAAATAGACGCCTAAATTAGGTTGATTTATAGACCCTTAGGTTGATTTATAGACCTAAAGTAGACGTTTAAAATAGGTTTATTTATAGATCTAAAATAGACCAGAAATAGACGTCTAAAATTGGTTGATTTTTAGATCTAAAATAGGTTGATACATAGACCTAAAATAGACGCCTAAATTAGGTTGATTTATAGACCCTTAGGTTGATTTATAGACCTAAAGTAGACGTTTAAAATAGATCTAAAATAGGTTGATTTATAGACCAGAAATAGACGTCTAAAATAGGTTGATTTTTAGATCTAAAATAGGTTGATATATAGACCTAAAATAGACGCCTAAATTAGGTTGATTTATAGACCCTTAGGTTGATTTATAGACCTAAAGTAGACGTTTTAAATAGGTTTATTTATAGATCTAAAATAGGCTGATTTATAGATCTAAAATAAGTTGATTTATAGACCTAAAATAGTCAAAACTAAACTGTCGAGGTAGGGTCATTCAACAAAGTTTCCCAACCCTTATTAATTTGCAAAATCTTGATCTTGGCTCAATTTACTAGACGTCTAAATTAAAAACATTAAATATGATCATATTTTGGAATTTTGAAGTCTGAACAAGCCGTAAGTTGTATAAATAATGCACAGACGTTGTTTGGGTTTAACAAGCATATTGATCCGTACATGTGAATTGGTTATTCCTGTACCACTGATAAAGATAAAATTAAGTTGATTTTCAGACCAAAAATAGACGTTTAAAAAAGGTTGATTTTTAAACCAAAAATTGACTAAACAAGGTTCATTTTTAAACCAAACATAGATGTATTAAATAGGTTGAATTTTAAACCAAAAATAGACGTCTAAAAAAGGTTGATTTTTTAACAAAAAATAGACGTCTAAAATAGGTTGATTTTTAAACCAAAAATAGACGTCTACAATAGGTTGATTTTTAAACCAAAAATAGACGTCTAAGAAAGGTTGATTTTTAAACCAAAAATAGACGTCTAAAATAGGTTGATTTTTATACCAAAAATAGACGTCTAAAAAAGGTTGATTTTTAAACCAAAAATAGACGTCTAAAATAGGTTGATTTTTAAACCAAAAATAGACGTCTAAAATAGGTTGATTTTTAAACCAAAAATAGACGTCTAAAAAAAGTTGATTTTTAAACCAAAACTTGACGTCTAAAATAGGTTAATTTTTAAACCAGAAATAGACGTCTAAAATAGGTTGATTTTTAGATCTAAAATAGGTTGATATATAGACCTAAAATAGACACCTAAATTAGGTTGATTTATAGACCCTTAGGTTGATTTATAGACCTAAAGTAGACGTTTAAAATAGGTTTATTTTTAGATCTAAAATAGGTTGATTTATAGACCAGAAATAGACGTCTAAAATAGGTTGATTTTTTAGATCTAAAATAGGTTGATATATAGACCTAAAATAGACGCCTAGATTAGGTTGATTTATAGACCCTTAGGTTGATTTATAGACCTATTGTAGACGTTTAAAATAGGTTTATTTATAGATCTAAAATAGGTTGATGTATAGACCAGAAATAGACGTCTAAAATAGGTTGATTTTTTAGATCTAAAATAGGTTGATATATAGACCTAAAATAGCCGCCTAGATTAGGTTGATTTATAGACCCTTAGGTTGATTTATAGACCTAACGTAGACGTTTAAAATAGGTTTATTTATAGATCTAAAATAGGTTGATTTATAGACCAGAAATAGACGTCTAAAATAGGTTGATTTTTAGATCTAAAATAGGTTGATATATAGACCTAAAATAGACGCCTAAATTAGGTTGATTTATAGACCCTTAGGTTGATTTATAGACCTAAAGTAGACGTCTAAAATAGGTTGATTTTTAGATCTAAAATAGGTTAATATATAGACCTAAAATAGACGCCTAAATTAGGTTGATTTATAGACCCTTAGGTTGATTTATAGACCTAAAGTAGACGTTTAAAATAGGTTTATTTTTAGATCTAAAATAGGTTGATATATAGACCTAAAATAGACGATTTATAGACCAGAAATAGACGTCTAAAATAGGTTGATTTTTAGATCTAAAATAGGTTGATATATAGACCTAAAATAGACGCCTAAATTAGGTTGATTTATAGACCCTTAGGTTGATTTATAGACCCAAAGTAGACGTTTAAAATAGGTTTATTTATAGATCTAAAATAGACCAGAAATAGACGTCTAAAATAGGTTGATTTTTAGATCTAAAATAGGTTGATATATAGACCTAAAATAGACGCCTAAATTAGGTTGATTTATAGACCCTTAGGTTGATTTATAGACCTAAAGTAGACGTTTAAAATAGGTTTAATTATAGATCTCAAATAGACCAGAAATAGACGTCTAAAATAGGTTGATTTTTAGATCTAAAATAGGTTGATATATAGACCTAAAATAGACGATTTATAGACCAGAAATAGACGTCTAAAATAGGTTGATTTTTAGATCTAAAATAGGTTGATATATAGACCTAAAATAGACGCCTAAATTAGGTTGATTTATAGACCCTTAGGTTGATTTATAGACCTAAAGTAGACGTTTAAAATAGGTTTATTTTTAGATCTAAAATAGGTTGATATATAGACCTAAAATAGACGATTTATAGACCAGAAATAGACATCTAAAATAGGTTGATTTTTAGATCTAAAATAGGTTGATATATAGACCTAAAATAGACGCCTAAATTAGGTTGAATTATAGACCCTTAGGTTGATTTATAGACCTAAAGTAGACGTTTAAAATAGGTTTATTTTTAGATCTAAAATAGGTTGATATATAGACCTATAATAGACGATTTATAAACCAGAAATAGACGTCTAAAATAGGTTGATTTTTAGATCTAAAATAAGTTGATATATAGACCTAAAATAGACGCCTAAATTAGGTTGATTTATATACCTAAAGTAGACGTTTAAAATAGATCTAAAATAGGTTGATTTATAGACCAGAAATAGACGTCTAAAATAGGTTGATTTTTAGATCTAAAATAGGTTGATATATAGACCTAAAATAGACGCCTAAATTAGGTTGGTTTATAGACCCTTAGGTTGATTTATAGACCTAAAGTAGACGTTTAAAATAGATCTAAAATAGGTTGATTTATAGACCAGAAATAGACGTCTAAAATAGGTTGATTTTTAGATCTAAAATAGGTTGATATATAGACCTAAAATAGACGCCTAAGTTAGGTTGATTTATAGACCCTTAGGTTGATTTATAGACCTAAAGTAGACGTTTAAAATAGGTTTAATTATAGATCTCAAATAGACCAGAAATAGACGTCTAAAATAGGTTGATTTTTAGATCTAAAATAGGTTGATATATAGACCTAATATAGACGATTTATAGACCAGAAATAGACGTCTAAAATAGGTTGATTTTTAGATCTAAAATAGGTTGATATATAGACCTAAAATAGACGCCTAAATTAGATTGATTTATAGACCCTTAGGTTGATTTATAGACCTAAAGTAGACGTTTAAAATAGGTTTATTTATAGATCTAAAATAGGTTGATTTATAGACCAGAAATAGACGTCTAAAATAGGTTGATTTTTAGATCTAAAATAGGTTGATATATAGACCTAAAATAGACGCCTAAATTAGGTTGATTTATAGACCCTTAGGTTGATTTATAGACCTAAAGTAGACGTTTAAAATAGGTTTAATTATAGATCTCAAATAGACCAGAAATAGACGTCTAAAATAGGTTGATTTTTAGATCTAAAATAGGTTGATATATAGACCTAAAATAGACGATTTATAGACCAGAAATAGACGTCAAAAATAGGTTGATTTTTAGATCTAAAATAGGTTGATATATAGACCTAAAATAGACGCCTAAATTAGGTTGATTTATAGACCCTTAGGTTGATTTATAGACCTAAAGTAGACGTTTAAAATAGGTTTATTTTTAGATCTAAAATAGGTTGATATATAGACCTAAAATAGACGATTTATAGACCAGAAATAGACATCTAAAATAGGTTGATTTTTAGATCTAAAATAGGTTGATATATAGACCTAAAATAGACGCCTAAATTAGGTTGAATTATAGACCCTTAGGTTGATTTATAGACCTAAAGTAGATGTTTAAAATAGGTTTATTTTTAGATCTAAAATAGGTTGATATATAGACGTAAAATAGACGCCTAAATTAGGTTGATTTATAGACCCTTAGGTTGATTTATAGACCTAAAGTAGACGTTTAAAATAGATCTAAAATAGGTTGATTTATAGACCAGAAATAGACGTCTAAAATAGGTTGATTTTCAGATCTAAAATAGGTTGATATATAGACCTAAAATAGACGCCTAAATTAGGTTGATTTATAGACCCTTAGGTTGATTTATAGACCTAAAGTAGACGTTTAAAATAGATCTAAAATAGGTTGATTTATAGACCAGAAATAGACGTCTAAAATAGGTTGATTTTTTAGATCTAAAATAGGTTGATATATAGACCTAAAATAGACACCTAGATTAGGTTGATTTATAGACCCTTAGGTTGATTTATAGACCTAACGTAGACGTTTAAAATAGGTTTATTTATAGATCTAAAATAGGTTGATTTATAGACCAGAAATAGACGTCTAAAATAGGTTGATTTTTAGATCTAAAATAGGTTGAAATATAGACCTAAAATAGACGCCTAAATTACGTTGATTTATAGACCCTTAGGTTGATTTATAGACCTAAAGTAGACGTTTATAATAGATCTAAAATAGGTTGATTTATAGACCAGAAATAGACGTCTAAAATAGGTTGATGTATAGACCTAAAATAGACGCCTAAATTAGGTTGATTTATAGACCCTTAGGTTGATTTATAGACCTAAAGTAGACGTTTAAAATAGGTTTATTTATAGATCTAAAATAGACCAGAAATAGACGTCTAAAATAAGTTGATTTTTAGATCTAAAATAGGTTGATATATAGACCTAAAATAGACGCCTAAATTAGGTTGATTTATAGACCCTTAGGTTGATTTATAGACCTAAAGTAGACGTTTAAAATAGATCTAAAATACGTTGATTAATAGACCAGAAATAGACGTCTAAAATAGGTTGATTTTTAGATCTAAAATAGGTTGATATATAGACCTAAAATAGACGCCTAAATTAGGTTGATTTATAGACACTTAGGTTGATTTATAGACCTAAAGTAGACGTTTAAAATAGGTTTAATTATAGATCTCAAATTTACTAGAAATAGACGTCTAAAATAGGTTGATTTTTAGATCTAAAATAGGTTGATATAGACCTAAAATAGACGATTTATAGACCAGAAATAGACGTCTAAAATAGTTTGATATATAGACCTAAAATAGACGCCTAAATTAGGTTAATTTATAGACCCTTAGGTTGATTTATAGACCTAAAGTAGACGTTTAAATAGGTTTATTTTTAGATCTAAAATAGGTTGATATATAGACCTAAAATAGACGATTTATAGACCAGAGATAGACGTCTAAAATAGGTTGATTTTTAGAACTAAAATAGGTTGATATATAGACCTAAAATAGACGCCTAAATTAGGTTAATTTATAGACCCTTAGGTTGATTTATAGACCTAAAGTAGACGTTTAAAATAGGTTTATTTATAGATCTAAAATAGGTTGATTTATAGACCTAAAATAGGTTGATTTATAGACCTAAAATAGTCAAAACTAAACTGTCGAGGTAGGGTCATTCAACAAAGTTTCCCAACCCTTATTAATTTGCAAAATCTTGATCTTGGCTCAATTTACTAGACGTCTAAGTTAAAAACATTAAATATGATCATATTTTGGAATTTTGAAGTCTGAACAAGCCGTAAGTTGTATAAATAATGCACAGAAGTTGTTTGGGTTTAACAAGCATATTGATCCGTACATGTGAATTGGTTATTCCTGTACCACTGATAAAGATAAAATTAAGTTGATTTTCAGACCAAAAATAGACGTTTAAAAAAGGTTGATTGTTAAACCAAAAATTGACTAAACAAGGTTGATTTTTAAACCAAAAATAGACGTCTAAAATAGGTTGATTTTTAAACCAAAAACAGACGTCTAAAATAGGTTGATTTTTAAACCAAAAATAGACGTCTAAAAAAGGTTGATTTTTAAACCAAAAATAGACGTCTAAAAAAAGGTTGATTTTAAACCAAAAATAGACGTCTAAAATAGGTTGATTTTTAAACCAAAAATAGACGTCTCAAATAGGTTGATTTTTAAACCAAAAATAGACGTGTAAAAAAGGTTGATTTTTAAACCAAAACTAGACGTCTAAAATAGGTTAATTTTTAAACCAGAAATAGACGTCTAAAATAGGTTGATTTTTAGATCGAAAATAGGTTGATATATAGACCTAAAATAGACACCTAAATTAGGTTGATTTATAGACCCTTAGGTTGATTTATAGACCTATAGTAGACGTTTAAATTAGGTTTATTTATAGATCTAAAATAGGTTGATTTATAGACCAGAAATAGACGTCTAAAATAGGTTGATTTTTTAGATCTAAAATAGGTTGATATATAGACCTAAAATAGACGCCTAGATTAGGTTGATTTATAGACCCTTAGGTTGATTTATAGACCTAACGTAGACGTTTAAAATAGGTTTATTTATAGATCTAAAATAGGTTGATTAATAGACCAGAAATAGACGTCTAAAATAGGTTGATTTTTAGATCTAAAATAGGTTGATATATAGACCTAAAATAGACGCCTAAATTAGGTTGATTTATAGACCCTTAGGTTGATTTATAGACCTAAAGTAGACGTTTAAAATAGGTTTAATTATAGATCTAAAATATACCAGAAATAGACGTCTAAAATAGGTTGATTTTTAGATCTAAAATAGGTTGATATATAGACCTAAAATAGGTTGATTTATAGACCAGAAATAGACGTCTAAAATAGGTTGATTTTTAGATCTAAAATAGGTTGATATATAGACCTAAAATAGACGCCTAAATTAGGTTGATTTATAGACCCTTAGGTTGATTTATAGACCTAAAGTAGACGTTTAAAATAGGTTTAATTATAGATCTAAAATAGACCAGAAATAGACGTCTAAAATAGGTTGATTTTTAGATCTAAAATAGGTTGATATATAGACCTAAAATGGACACCTAAATTAGGTTGATTTATAGGCCCTTAGGTTGATTTATAGACCTAAAGTAGACGTTTAAAATAGGTTTATTTATAGATCTAAAATAGGTTGATTTATAGACCAGAAATAGACGTCTAAAATAGGTTGATTTTATAGATTTAAAATAGGTTGATATATAGACCTAAAATAGACGCCTATATTAGGTTGATTTATAGACCCTTAGGTTGATTTATAGACCTAACGTAGACGTTTAAAATAGGTTTATTTATAGATCTAAAATAGGTTGATTAATAGACCAGAAATAGACGTCTAAAATAGGTTGATTTTTAGATCTAAAATAGGTTAATATATAGACCTAAAATAGACGCCTAAATTAGGTTGATTTATAGACCCTTAGGTTGATTTATAGACCTAAAGTAGACGTTTAAAATAGGTTTAATTATAGATCTAAAATAGACCAGAAATAGACGTCTAAAATAGGTTGATTTTTAGATCTAAAATAGGTTGATATATAGACGTAAAATAGACGCCTAAATTAGGTTGATTTATAGACCCTTAGGTTGATTTATAGACCTAAAGTAGACGTTTAAAATAGATCTAAAATAGGTTGATTTATAGACCAGAAATAGACGTCTAAAATAGGTTGATTTTTAGATCTAAAATAGGTTGATATATAGACCTAAAATAGACGCCTAAATTAGGTTGATTTATAGACCCTTAGGTTGATTTATAGACCTAAAGTAGACGTTTAAAATAGGTTTATTTATAGATCTAAAATAGGTTGATTTATAGACCAGAAATAGACGTCTAAAATAGGTTGATTTTTAGATCTAAAATAGGTTGATATATAGACCTAAAATAGACGATTCATAGACCAGAAAAAGACATCTAAAATAGGTTGATTTTTAGATCTAAAATAGGTTGATATATAGACCTCAAATAGACGCCTAAATTAGGTTGATTTATAGACCCTTAGGTTGATTTAGACCTAAAGTAGACGTTTAAAATAGGTTTATTTTTTTAGATCTAAAATAGGTTGATATATAGACCTAAAATAGACGATTTATAGACCAGAAATAGACGTCTAAAATAGGTTGATTTTTAGATCTAAAATAGGTTGATATATAGACCTAAAATAGACGCCTAAATTAGGTTGATTTATAGACCCTTAGGTTGATTTATAGACCTAAAGTAGACGTTTAAAATAGGTTTATTTATAGATCTAAAATAGACCAGAAATAGACGTCTAAAATTGGTTGATTTTTAGATCTAAAATAGGTTGATACATAGACCTAAAATAGACGCCTAAATTAGGTTGATTTATAGACCCTTAGGTTGATTTATAGACCTAAAGTAGACGTTTAAAATAGATCTAAAATAGGTTGATTTATAGACCAGAAATAGACGTCTAAAATAGGTTGATTTTTAGATCTAAAATAGGTTGATATATAGACCTAAAATAGACGCCTAAATTAGGTTGATTTATAGACCCTTAGGTTGATTTATAGACCTAAAGTAGACGTTTTAAATAGGTTTATTTATAGATCTAAAATAGGCTGATTTATAGATCTAAAATAAGTTGATTTATAGACCTAAAATAGTCAAAACTAAACTGTCGAGGTAGGGTCATTCAACAAAGTTTCCCAACCCTTATTAATTTGCAAAATCTTGATCTTGGCTCAATTTACTAGACGTCTAAATTAAAAACATTAAATATGATCATATTTTGGAATTTTGAAGTCTGAACAAGCCGTAAGTTGTATAAATAATGCACAGACGTTGTTTGGGTTTAACAAGCATATTGATCCGTACATGTGAATTGGTTATTCCTGTACCACTGATAAAGATAAAATTAAGTTGATTTTCAGACCAAAAATAGACGTTTAAAAAAGGTTGATTTTTAAACCAAAAATTGACTAAACAAGGTTGATTTTTGAACCAAAAATAGACGTCTAAAATAGGTTGATTTTTAAACCAAAAATAGACGTCTAAAATAGGTTGATTTTTAAACCAAAAATAGACGTCTAAAAAAGGTTGATTTTTAAACCAAAAATAGACGTCTAAAATAGGTTGATTTTTAGACCAAAAATAGACGTCTAAAAAAGGTTGATTTTTAAACCAAAAATAGACGTCTAAAATAGGTTGATTTTTAAACCAAAAATAGACGTCTAAAAAAGGTTGATTTTTCAACCAAATCTAGACGTCTAAAATAGATTGATTTTTAAACCAGAAATAGACGTCTAAAATAGGTTGATTTTTAGATCTAAAATAGGTTGATATATAGACCTAAAATGTACACCTGAATTAGGTTGATTTATAGACCCTTAGGTTGATTTATAGACCTAAAGTAGACGTTTAAAATAGGTTTATTTATAGATTCAAGATTCAAGAGTTTTTATTCGCCATGTTTGAGCGTGCCAAACAAGGAATTTGACTTCGGTAGAAACACACCCTCTGTTCAACATTTAGGTGACTAACAACATTCAGGACATGTGAATAATGGCAAAAACAGTGTAGACAAATTCAAAAAGGTGTGAGGAGCAGGATGTTATTGCACAGCAATCTCTCTGAGACTCTATGAGTGGTGTGAGTTCATCAGAGCAACAGCCTGGGGGAAGAAGCTGTCTCTGTGTCTGCTGGTTTTGGCGTACCGAGCTCTATAACGCCGTCCGGAGGGGAGTAGTTCAAACAGACTGCAACCCGGGTGAGAAGGGTCTGTAGAGATGTTCCTTGCCCGATTCCTGGTCCTGGACAGGTACAAGTCTTGGATAGATGGGAGGTTGATTCCAATGATCTTTTCTGCAGTTCTGATTGTCCGTTGTAGTCTGTGCTTGTCTTGTTTGGAGGCCGATCCAAACCAGACAGTGATGGAGGTGCAGAGGACAGACTGGATGAGGGCAGTGTAGAAGGTCTTCAGAAGCTCTCGCGGCAGGTTGAACTTCTTGAGCTGTCTCAGGAAGTACAGCCTCTGCTGGGCCTTCTTCCGGACAGAGTCTATGTGGCCGGTCCATTTCAGGTCCCGAGAGATTGTGGTTCCCAGGAACTTGAAGGTGTCTGTGGAAAGAATAGTATTACTGCAGATAGTGAGGGGTAAAAGTGGTGAAGGGTCTCGCCTGAAATCCACTGTCATCTCCACGGTCTTGAGCGAGTTCAGCTCCAGATGGTTTTGACTGCACCAGTGGACCAGCCGCTGCACCTCCTGTCTGTACGCAGTCTCATCACTGTCCTGGATCAGTCCGATGAGAGTGGTGTCGTCTGCATACTTCAGGAGCTTCACAGGGGAGTCACCTGAGGAGAAATCATTGGTGTAGAGGGAGAAGAGCAGTGGGGAGAGGACGCAACCCTGAGGGGCTCCAGTGTTGGTGGTCCGGGTGTCAGATGTGATGCCCCCCAGCCTCACACGCTGTCTCCTGTTGGTCAGGAAGCTGGTGATCCACTGACAGGTGGAGGCAGGCACCGCAAGCTGGATGAGCTTCTGTTGGAGGATGTCAGGGGCGATGGTGTTGAACGCCGAGCTGAAGTCCACGAACAGGATCCTGGCGTACGTTCCTGGGGTGTCCAGGTGGTGCAGGATGTAGTGCAGTCCCATGTTGACCGCATCATCCACTGACCTGTTTGCCCGGTAGGCAAACTGGAGGGGGTCAAGCAGGGGGCCCGTGACCTCCTTCAGGTGGTTCAGCACTAACCTCTCGAACGATTTCATGACCACAGATGTCAGTGCGACGGGTCTATAGTCATTCAGACCTGTGATGGCGGGCTTCTTGGCTACTGGAACGATGGTGGAGCTCTTGAAGCACGAGGGCACCTCACACAGCTCCAGAGAACGGTTGAAGATCCGTGCAAAGGTGGGCGCCAGCTGCTCAGCGCAGACTTTCAAGCAGGAAGGTGACACGCCGTCCGGGCCCGGTGCCTTCCTGGTCTTTTGTCTCCGGAACATCTGGCGCACTTCCTCCTCGCGGACCTGGAGTGCGGGCGCGGCCTCTGCAAGAGAGTGAGTGGGTGACAACGATGATAGAGGTGTGGACGGAGCAGTTGTGGGGAGAGGTGAGTATGTAGATTGTGTTGCAGGAGGTCCCGTTGTGTGGGAGGACCGATCAAATCTGCAGTAGAACTTGTTTAGCTGGTTAGCAAGTCTTGGGCTCTCTACAGGACGGGTGGTTCGTTTCTTGTAGCCCGTGATGCTCTGCAGACCTTTCCACACCGTTGAGGGATCAGGATTGGCAGAGAGGTGTCTCTTCAGGTTCTCCCCGTAACACCTCCTGGCTTTCCTGACCTCTCGGTTCAGCGTGTTTCTGGTCTGCCTGAACAGCTTGGGGTCGCCGCTCCTGTAGGCCTCCTCCTTGACTTTGCGCAGCCTCCTGAGGTTCGGTGTAAACCAAGATCTAAAATAGGTTGATTTATAGACCAGAAATAGACGTCTAAAATAGGTTGATTTTTTTAGATCTAAAATAGGTTGATATATAGACCTAAAATAGACGCCTAGATTAGGTTGATTTATAGACCCTTAGGTTGATTTATAGACCTAACGTAGACGTTTAAAATAGGTTTATTTATAGATCTAAAATAGGTTGATTTATAGACCAGAAATAGACGTCTAAAATAGGTTGATTTTTAGATCTAAAATAGGTTGATATATAGACCTAATATAGACGCCTAAATTAGGTTGATTTATAGACCCTTAGGTTGATTTGTAGACCTAAAGTAGACGTTTAAAATAGGTTTATTTATAGATCTAAAATAGGTTGATTTATAGACCTAAAATAGGTTGATTTATAGACCTAAAATAGTCAAAACTAAACTGTCGAGGTAGGGTCATTCAACAAAGTTTCCCAACCCTTATTGATTTGCAAAATCTTGATCTTGGCTCAATTTACTAGACGTCTAAATTAAAAACATTAAATATGATCATATTTTGGATTTTTGAAGTCTGAACAAGCCGTAAGTTGTATAAATAATGCACAGAAGTTGTTTGGTTTTAACAAGCATATTGATCCGTACATGTGAATTGGTTATTCCTGTACCACTGATAAAGATAAAATTAAGTTGATTTTCAGACCAAAAATAGACGTTTAAAAAAGGTTGATTTTTAAACCAAAAATTGACTAAACAAGGTTGATTTTTAAACCAAACATAGCTGTATTAAATAGGTTGAATTTTAAACCAAAAATAGACGTCTAAAAAAGGTTGATTTTTAAACAAAAAATAGACGTCTAAAATAGGTTGATTTTTAAATAAAAATAGACGTCTAAAATAGGTTGATTTTAAAACCAAAAATAGACGTCTAAGATAGGTTGATTTTTAAACCAAAAATAGACGTCTAAAAAAGGTTGATTTTTAAACCAAAAATAGACGTCTAAAATAGGTTGATTTCTAGACCAAAAATAGATGTCTAAAAAAGGTTGATTTTTAAACCAAAAATAGACGTCTAAAATAGGTTGATTTTTTAAACCAAAATAGACGTCTAAAATAGGTTGATTTTTAAACCAAAAATAGACTTGTAAAAAAGGTTGATTTTTAAACCAAAACTAGACGTCTAAAATAGGTTAATTTTTAAACCAGAAATAGAAGTCTAAAATAGGTTGATTTTTAGATCTAAAATAGGTTGATATATAGACCTAAAATAGACACCTAAATTAGGTTGATTTATAGACCCTTGGGTTTATTTATAGACCTATAGTAGACGTTTAAAATAGGTTTATTTATAGATCTAAAATAGGTTGATTTATAGACCAGAAATAGACGTCTAAAATAGGTTGATTTTTAGATCTAAAATAGGTTGATATATTGACCTAAAATAGACGCCTAAATTAGGTTGATTTATAGACCCTTAGGTTGATTTATAGACCTAAAGTAGACGTTTAAAATAGGTTTATTTATAGATCTAAAATAGACCAGAAATAGACGTCTAAAATAGGTTGATTTTTGGATCTAAAGACCTAAAATAGACTCCTAAATTAGGTTGATTTATAGACCCTTAGGTTGATTTATAGACCTAAAGTAGACGTTTAAAATAGATCTAAAATAGGTTGATTTATAGACCAGAAATAGACGTCTAAAATAGGTTGATTTTTAGATCTAAAATAGGTTGATATATAACCTAAAATAGACGCCTAAATTAGGTTGATTTATAGACCCTTAGGTTGATTTATAGACCTAAAGTAGACGTTTAAAATAGGTTTAATTATAGACGTCTAAAATAGGTTGATTTTTTAGATCTAAAATAGGTTGATATATAGACCTAAAATAGACGCCTAGATTAGGTTGATTTATAGACCCTTAGGTTGATTTATACACCTAAAGTAGACGTTTAAAATAGGTTTAATTATAGATCTAAAATAGACCAGAAATAGACGTCTAAAATAGGTTGATTTTTAGATCTAAAATAGGTTGATATATAGACCTAAAATAGACGATTCATAGACCAGAAAAAGACATCTAAAATAGGTTGATTTTTAGATCTAAAATAGGTTGATATATAGACCTCAAATAGACGCCTAAATTAGGTTGATTTATAGACCCTTAGGTTGATTTATAGACCTAAAGTAGACGTTTAAAATAGGTTTATTTTTTTAGATCTAAAATAGGTTGATATATAGACCTAAAATAGACGATTTATAGACCAGAAATAGACGTCTAAAATAGGTTGATTTTTAGATCTAAAATAGGTTGATATATAGACCTAAAATAGACGCCTAAATTAGGTTGATTTATAGACCCTTAGGTTGATTTATAGACCTAAAGTAGACGTTTAAAATAGGTTTATTTATAGATCTAAAATAGACCAGAAATAGACGTCTAAAATTGGTTGATTTTTAGATCTAAAATAGGTTGATACATAGACCTAAAATAGACGCCTAAATTAGGTTGATTTATAGACCCTTAGGTTGATTTATAGACCTAAAGTAGACGTTTAAAATAGATCTAAAATAGGTTGATTTATAGACCAGAAATAGACGTCTAAAATAGGTTGATTTTTAGATCTAAAATAGGTTGATATATAGACCTAAAATAGACGCCTAAATTAGGTTGATTTATAGACCCTTAGGTTGATTTATAGACCTAAAGTAGACGTTTTAAATAGGTTTATTTATAGATCTAAAATAGGCTGATTTATAGATCTAAAATAAGTTGATTTATAGACCTAAAATAGTCAAAACTAAACTGTCGAGGTAGGGTCATTCAACAAAGTTTCCCAACCCTTATTAATTTGCAAAATCTTGATCTTGGCTCAATTTACTAGACGTCTAAATTAAAAACATTAAATATGATCATATTTTGGAATTTTGAAGTCTGAACAAGCCGTAAGTTGTATAAATAATGCACAGACGTTGTTTGGGTTTAACAAGCATATTGATCCGTACATGTGAATTGGTTATTCCTGTACCACTGATAAAGATAAAATTAAGTTGATTTTCAGACCAAAAATAGACGTTTAAAAAAGGTTGATTTTTAAACCAAAAATTGACTAAACAAGGTTCATTTTTAAACCAAACATAGATGTATTAAATAGGTTGAATTTTAAACCAAAAATAGACGTCTAAAAAAGGTTGATTTTTTAACAAAAAATAGACGTCTAAAATAGGTTGATTTTTAAACCAAAAATAGACGTCTACAATAGGTTGATTTTTAAACCAAAAATAGACGTCTAAGAAAGGTTGATTTTTAAACCAAAAATAGACGTCTAAAATAGGTTGATTTTTATACCAAAAATAGACGTCTAAAAAAGGTTGATTTTTAAACCAAAAATAGACGTCTAAAATAGGTTGATTTTTAAACCAAAAATAGACGTCTAAAATAGGTTGATTTTTAAACCAAAAATAGACGTCTAAAAAAAGTTGATTTTTAAACCAAAACTTGACGTCTAAAATAGGTTAATTTTTAAACCAGAAATAGACGTCTAAAATAGGTTGATTTTTAGATCTAAAATAGGTTGATATATAGACCTAAAATAGACACCTAAATTAGGTTGATTTATAGACCCTTAGGTTGATTTATAGACCTAAAGTAGACGTTTAAAATAGGTTTATTTTTAGATCTAAAATAGGTTGATTTATAGACCAGAAATAGACGTCTAAAATAGGTTGATTTTTTAGATCTAAAATAGGTTGATATATAGACCTAAAATAGACGCCTAGATTAGGTTGATTTATAGACCCTTAGGTTGATTTATAGACCTATTGTAGACGTTTAAAATAGGTTTATTTATAGATCTAAAATAGGTTGATGTATAGACCAGAAATAGACGTCTAAAATAGGTTGATTTTTTAGATCTAAAATAGGTTGATATATAGACCTAAAATAGACGCCTAGATTAGGTTGATTTATAGACCCTTAGGTTGATTTATAGACCTAACGTAGACGTTTAAAATAGGTTTATTTATATATCTAAAATAGGTTGATTTATAGACCAGAAATAGACGTCTAAAATAGGTTGATTTTTAGATCTAAAATAGGTTGATATATAGACCTAAAATAGACGCCTAAATTAGGTTGATTTATAGACCCTTAGGTTGATTTATAGACCTAAAGTAGACGTTTAAAATAGGTTGATTTTTAGATCTAAAATAGGTTGATATATAGACCTAAAATAAACTATTTATAGACCAGAAATAGACGTCTAAAATAGGTTGATTTTTAGATCTAAAATAGGTTGATATATAGACCTAAAATAGACGCCTAAATTAGGTTGATTTATAGACCCTTAGGTTGATTTATAGACCAAAAGTAGACGTTTAAAATAGGTTTATTTATAGATCTAAAATAGACCAGAAATAGACGTCTAAAATAGGTTGATTTTTAGATCTAAAATAGGTTGATATATAGACCTAAATATATATATATATATATAGCACCTAACCACATCAGACCTTAGCACCTAGCCTCTTAGCACCTAGCCTCTTAGCACCTAGCCTCTTAGCACCTAGCCTCTTAGCACCTAGCCTCTTAGCACCTAGCCTCTTAGCACCTAGCCTCTCGCACTTTACTTGTTTGAAAAGCAGTGGGAAGTAAGACTTATTTCATTTATTTAAAGGGAAGAAGACGTCTTTATTTAATGGGAAGAATGGATTTGCTGGGATTCCAAATTTCCAAAATGGTTGAATGAAGTAATTTCAAATGTGATTTCTGATAAATACTAGGTGTGAACACAAAAACTACTGCACAAGATGGCCAGTTTAATTGTTTGAAAAGGACTGTGCAGAAGAGAGACATATTTCATTTATTTAATGGGAAGGAATAAGACTTATTTAGTTTGTTTAATCTATTTTTGTTCCCAGGCAAAATTGGATATGCTGCAATTGCAAATTTTAACAAAGCACAGTGCCAAATCTTGACTTGAGACCTGCTAGGACGTATTAAACGCTTAGCTAAATTGATAGAAGTTGGTCGTATGAGCGAGTGGAGTAACATGAGATCTATTCTCGTCTACACATAGCACACACAACTTTGGATATTTTGAATGAATGAGTGAGTGAATGAATCTTATTTGTTCATTTAAATGATGACTGTATAAATACTAGGTATAAACAGAAAATCTCCTGCACAAATGGCCAGTTTACTTGTTCGAAAAGGTGTGGGAACAAATAATCTATCCAATTTAAGACAAATGTAGTTACCTCTAACAATGTGTTGCTTTAGCTATTGTTGTCTGTGACTTTCCCATGAATAAAAAGGAAGGACGGACTCACCGAAGACGTCTTCGCCAACGTGCAAGCGTTGTACTTTGTATCCTTCAAACATACAGGCAACGAACACGGTGGAACCTAAAGGAATGAAAGAAAACTTTATCATTTGCCCTCAACCAACATTCGCAGATAAAACACAATGTGACGTGCGGGGTTAGGGTTAAAGGTTGAGGGAGGGGCCCTCGTTTTAAACTACTTTTTTGAAAAGGAGTGTGAATTTATTTAATGGGAAGAAGTAAGACTTATTTAGTTTATTGAATCTATTTTTGTTCCCTGGCAAAATTGCATTTGCTGCAATTGCAAATTTCAACAAAGTATGGTGCCAAATCTTAACTTGAGATCTGATAGGATGTATTAAACGCTTAGTTAAATCGATAGAGGTTGGTAATCAGAGCGAGTGGAGTAACGGTGGTTGAATGAATAAATGAATGTTGAAAGTATTTTAAATTATGACTTTGTATAAATACTAGGTATTAACAGAACATCTACTGCACAAAATGGGCAATTTACTTGTTTGAGAAGGAATGGCAAGAAGAGAAGTATGACTTATTTAATCTGTTTGTTCCCAGGCAAAATTTGATGCGCTGCATTTCCAAATGTCACCACATGATGGTGCCAGATTTTGACTTCAGCCCTGATA
This sequence comes from Syngnathus typhle, assembly GCF_033458585.1. NCBI lineage: Eukaryota > Metazoa > Chordata > Actinopteri > Syngnathiformes > Syngnathidae > Syngnathus > Syngnathus typhle. Next base: position 47,098 of record NC_083746.1, read on the forward strand.
GGCCATATTATACACTTGGTTGAATTGATAGAAGTTGGTAATAAGACAGAGTGGAGTAACATGAATGTTCTGAATTAGACATAGTTTGAATATGCTTTTGAATATTTTTAGGTAAACAGTTTAGCTTCACTTTGAGCATCATTTTAGCAGTCTGATAATCAGCCAAATCTTTGAGTTGAAGAATTTGGGATTTAAGAAATAGCTTGTTATCATGTTCAAGGTAATCAGATTTGTTTACAATTGTAATGGCCTTCTATTCAAAACTATTCTGGATTACTACTTTGGATCTTTCTTGAATGAATGTTGAAAGTAATTTAAATTATGACTGTATAAATACTAGGTATTAAAAGAACATCAACTGCGCAAAATGGGCAATTTACTTGTTTAAGAAAGAGTGGCAAGAAGAGAAGACTTATTTAATCTGTTTGTTCCCAGGCAAAATGAGATGTGCTGCAATTCCATATTTCACCACATGATGGTGCCAATTTTTGACGTCAGCCCTGATAGACCATATTAAACACTTAGTTGAATTGATAGAAGTTTTTTGAATATTTTTTGGTTAAACAGTTTAGCTTCGCTTTGAGCATCATTTGAGCAGTCTGATAATCGACCAAATCTTTGAATTGAAGAATTTGGGATTTAAGAAATAGCTTGTTATTATGTTCAGGGTATTACAGATTTGTATATAATTCTAATGGCCTTCTTTTGAAAACTATTCTGAATTACAACTTTGGATCTTTTCTTATATTACTTTGCAACAATATACTCGGTGACAGATTAGGCAGTATATATATATAATACATATGTTAACTTGAGAGTGCCCACACTCAATTTACTTATGGTTATGTGTTAAATCAATTACTGTTAGACATGAAATAGGAGGTGTGGAACATAAATGGAGGAAGAAAGGGGTACTCACCGTTGTGATCAATGAAGCGAGCCTCCAACTGATTTGTATAGTCGTTCTTCTTACAGTGGAAAACGTTCAGCTAACAAATACCGTGGAACCTAAAGGAATGAAATTAAACATGAACATTTAGCCTCAACCAACATACACAGATACAACGCAACGCAACTACGTTTCAGCTAGCGTTAGCTACTCAGCTACACATTGCTATTACAGTGAACGCTAGCTACATCGACAACTTTAGTCAAACTACACAAAAGTAACTCTCTTTAAACACTACGTCCATCTGCTCCTGGTTCGGCCCTCCGGTCCAAATCTAGAACCCAGTTCGGCCCACGAGTCAAAACGTTTGCCCACCCCTGCTCTAGACGGTCCAGTTGCAAGCAGAAATTAAAGATATTTCTGTTGATAATCGCCGAGTTTGTATTCGCGCCCACGGATTCAAATTTTGGCGGAAGCTCCGCCCATCAACGTCACGTCCGCGTCACATGACTGAACGTAATATTATCTAAAACGGTAAATTAAAGTTAAATAAAGTTTTCTTTTTTAATCAACGCAATAATTTACAACCGTTGACCAGAAAAAAAATCGTCGAAATTCGGAGTCTGTGGCTGGAAGCAGACGCAGAGTTCGACGTCGCCCCCAAACGCAACACTCACTCGGTTTTCAAGGCTACAAAAGTACTTCTTTTTAAAAACAATGAGTTGTATTTACCGTGTACGCTCTAGACCAGGGGTCTCAAACTCGCGGCCCGCGGGCCAATTGCGGCCCTCAGGACAATGTTTTGCGGCCCCCTGCCTGAAATAAAATCTTTGTGTTAATGCGGCCCGCGCATTTTTTCTCACATGCATCTGGGGTTTTTATATTTTTAACACCTGTGGGCTCCCGTAGCTCAGGCTCGTGACAACAGAATTAGCGATTGGTCATCTGACCAAGATGGCGGCCGCATTTCTCGCCGCGCAGCACCCCCAGCGGGGTCTACCCTTTTATTATGTCTATGATTGCGAACGCGCGACAATGTGACCGGATGCGGAAGCGCCGAAAAACACCAAAACTGAAACGCGACAGTGACATCAAGTACAACTAAATAATATTACAAAAGCCCCAAACATGTCTTGTTCAAAGCCTGCAGTGAAGAGAAAGGTTGGTGATGAGCACAGACAATTTCAGGAGAAGTTGGAAGTGCAATATTTCTTTGTTGAGCACAGGGGCATCCCGACGTGTCTTATTTGCACAGAGAAAGTTGCAGTGCACAAAGAATACAACTTGAGACGTCATTACACAACTAGACATGCTGAGGAGTATGAGAAATACCTCCCTTAAGCCAAATGTGGCTCGGCTATGCAAGAGGAAGCGCTGCCAGGTCTCTAGCAGTAAGAAGTAGGCAGAAGAAGCCATGTTCATAACAGTTTATGTTCAATGTTCCATTCATGTTCAGAAAGTTACAGGTTAAAGAGCTGTTAATACAGACATTTGAATCTGAATAATAATTACATTTCTCTAGTCAGCAACTATATTTGGTTTATTCAGTCTTCTATATCTGCTGAATTATTATTATCATTTTATTTCTTACTGATTTATTTTTTTCTTGTGAGTTGTTAATTTATTTAAATTTTCTAAGACAAAAAAGGATGAATAAACAAAGACATTTGATAACACTGGAATGTTTTTGTAAAAGCTTTTCTTGTGAAACACCTGCTGCGGCCCAGCCTCACCCAGAATCTACGTCCAGCGGCCCCTGGGTAAATTGAGTTTACGTCTAGAGTCTAGACGGTCCAGTTGCAAGCAGAAAATAAAAATATTTCTCTTCTTACTCGTCGTGTTACTATCCGCTGTGTCTCGTTCGCCGCCATCGCAGGTTTCGGATTTTAATTTTGGCGGAAGTTCCGTCCAATTGACGTCATGTCAAATGTAAATTAGAGTTAAATAAAGTTATCTTTTTTTAATCAACGCGATCATTTACAACCGTTGACCAGGGAGAATCGTCGAAATTCGGCGTCTGTGGCTGAAAGCAGACGCCGAGTTCGACGTCGCCCCCAAACGCAACACTCACTCGGTTTTCAAGGCTACAAAAGTACTTCTTTTTAAACACAATGGGTTGTATTTACCGTGTACGCTCTAGACGGTCCAGTTGCAAGTAGAAAATAAAAATATTTCTCTTGTTGGTCGTCGCTGTGTATTGTTCGGCATTGCCGCCTTCCTACAACCTGCTGTTAGCCGCGCCCTCGGATTAGAATTTTGGCGGAAGCTCCGCCCATCGACGTCACGTCCGCGTCACGTGAACCACGACGTGCAGACGTCATATAGCAAGCGCTATTTTGTTTAGTAGACTGACAGTTGTTATGCGTTGACATAATGGCGCACACTCAAAATAGATTTAAATACATTAAATAAGTCTTCTTATTTAATGACCAGCTCAGTGGCAAGTTCCGCCTACCTACGTCACATCCGCGTCACGTGACCACAACGTGGCCGACGTCACATAGCAACCGCTGTTTTGTTTAGTAGACTTACAGTTGTTATACGTTGAAATAATGGCGCACACTCAAAATAGATTTAAATACACTAAATAAGTCTTCTTATTTAATGACCAGCTCAGTGGCAAGTTCCGCCCACCAACGTCACGTCCGCGTCACGTGACCACAACGTGGCCGACGTCACATAGCAACCGCTGTTTTGTTTAGTAGACTTACAGTTGTTATACGTTGAAATAATGGCGCACACTCAAAATAGATTTAAATAAATTAAATGTCTTCTTCCCACTCCCATTAAACAAGTTAACTCTGTCCACGGATTTGAGTTCCGGCAGAAGTTCCGCCAACACGTCACGTCCGCGTCATGTGACCACGACGTAGCTGACGTCCTATAGCAAGCGCTGTTTTGTTGCTCTTCTGTCACTGCCATTTATACGAGTCTTTGGTTAAGTGGTTAATGTCGTTGTCTCTGATGCGATGGAACTTGTGTTCGAGACCTGCCCTTGGGCTGTGCTATATCAATTTTCTCTCATTTCTGCATAAAGATTATGACTCTTATATTTCATTCATTTTTTTCCTTTCGCTTTTTTAATACTGCTTCATGATTCGCTGAGGTCTCAGGAAATGGGTGGGGCAAGGAGAATGAAAATCATTGGTTGGAAAGGGAGGTGTGGCTATGCAGACGAGGGGTCCTGTGATCGGTGGGATGTGAAGTGGGCGCGGCGTCGTCGATTTGAAATGCTGCCTTCCGATTGGCTGTTGGAAATGTAGCCGTGGTCAGGCCAATTTCAGCTGCGCTCTGATTGGTCAGACTGAACTTGGGCGAGATAGGAGGCGGGCAAAGTGGCACAGGTTTTTGAAGGCAGGTCGGCCACTCGTTATTCTGACTTCTGTAATAAAAAAAAATAAAATAAAAATTTTAAAAAACATAACGGCTCTTCTTTTTGGATTGTTCAGCAGTTGGCCACCGAACGCATTACCGCCACCTACGGTTCGTGACCAAAAAAACAGCAGAATTATTTGTCTATAGAATAAAAGTACACCTCTGCATAACATATTTGCATTAACATGTAACATGATATAAAAAGGAGAATATAGACCAACTTGCCGTAAACAACAATTTCAATGATTCATTTCGATCCCCTAATTTTCATCCCTGTCAGGGGCGGAGCTCGGTGGTGGCCACGTGTGGCCTTGGACACTGTCCAAATGGAGACAACGGTTGAGTAAATTATCTTTCTATGCGGCGCCATCAAACGGACTTGACGGCTTACCATTTGTACTGTAATGCTTTAGCGAGGTGCCCCCCTGGCCACTGTCTCGCCATTCACCCTCAGAGGACAGCCGGGGAGTCGCTAGACACTGCTGAAGAATATTTTTAGCGCTCGGTCACGCCATGTTGCCGCTTCCAGTTTGCTGTGTGAAACCCCCGCCCCTCCCCTCCCCTAAATGCACATGTGGGGAAAAACCAGTCAAGATGTGGTGCTGAAATCATGCTTTACTAGAACAAAAACAATAAAACACCCATGGAGGACAAATGAAACAAAACAAGGTTTGCCACAGCAGATGGAGTCAGCGTGGCAAATAAGTCAATACTTGACTACAAGCTACAATACACACAACACACTCATGAGCAATCCTCCAAGGGATTTGGCGTTGCTTCTGCACAGCAGAGTCCACTTGGACTTTCTTTGGCAGTAAGGAGACGTTCCAAAGGAGCGTCCAGTGCAAGAAGCAGCGCTCCTACGTCAAAGGGGAGAGCACAGGCCACTTGCGCTCTCGGCCGGTCATCAAATCAATTGGTGGTACGATGCAGTCGGTCCGAGCGTGAGACGTCGTCACGCCGCTCGCGCGAGGGTGACGCCGGCGGCGCTCGGGGTCTTACGTTCGCCAGAAATCAGAAAGGCGACACGTGTCCAAAACATCAAGGTTTCTTTTTTGTGTCGAGTTAACTTCAACAGGGAGACGCTCTACCTGCCGAGGAAATCTTAGACGTCAACGTAGCGTTGAGGCGCAGCATTTTAGTTTCTGCTTTTAACAGGGTATTCGTTCCGCACGGGACTTTCTCCTGTTCAAGCGCATTTGCTTTCGTTCCTTCGCTTCATATTCTTGTCATAAATAACAATGCATACATTCCCCATAACCGTCACATCCGGCTATATACATTATGTACATGTCACTGCCAAAGTGTCATCGCATCTGAAAACAATTGGAGACTTGAGTTGGGCAATCACTGAATGTCAAGTTTGGTACAAAAAAAAGTAAGAGTTCCTATATACAAGAAGATAAATTGGTGTCAATTCTTGTTGATTAATCATGAAACAAACCATTGCCAGTGAGGAAAATTGGGGCGGGAGGGGGTTGGAGGGTGTTATATACCAAACGAGGAGGAGGTTTTGTCACGCGATTGAGCGTACGTATGCACAATTTGACGGCTCGTCTCAGATGAGCTCTCCGTGGAGCTGAAAGACGCTGATGTCACACGAACCGAAGAGGCCGAGAAAGCTTCCGATTGTTCCGCACTTATCATTCTTTGTGCATCAGCTGCAAGAAAGCAAGGAACACGTATGCATTAGTCTTTTGAAGAGCTTGCTCGCACCATCGTTTAGGTAACAATGACTTACTGATGACATTAAGGGAGGATGTGGCGGAGCACTGGCCAAGCTGGTTTTTGGCCTTGATAGTGTATTTGCCGCTGTCTGCCAGTGTTGCTTCACCAATCTCCAGTGTGTACAAACTGTTGGTCCAGGTCATTTGAACGTTGGACGTGGCTGACAGCTGCGTGAGAGAGAGAGAGAGAGAGAGAGAGAGAGAGAGAGAGAGAGAGAGAGAGAGAGAGAGAGAGAGAGAGAGAGAGAGAGAGAGAGAGAGAGAGAGAGAGAGAGAGAGAGAGAGAGAGAGCAAGAAGCAGGACGTGATGATGGCAGTCAAAAGGGTTCAAACGGAGACAAAACCAAATACTCACAGTCAAGTTGTCTTTAAACCACTCCACGTCTGGGAAAGGCTCTCCCGCAACCTCGCAGGTGAGTTTAACATTTTGTCCCTGGTCCACATTTTGGGATCGGGGTTGCAACAGGAAGTGAGGTGGCGTCCCGCATTTGCGGTTCTCCGCATCAACAGAAGGAGACTTTTTTCCCACAGTTGGTGACATGACTCGCTTTGGTGATTTTATTTGATTGACAGATGGAGTCGGCGATTTTGCAGTGGGGGAATTTGGGGAGACCGGTGACTTTACTCTGACTTCCTTGACCGACGGAGGCGGGGATTTTGCGGCGGGTGACTTTGGCGAGACTGGCGACTTGACCCTCAGAGGGGACTTGATTGGTTCAGGAGACTTGATTCTCTGTGGGGATTTGACTGGTTCGGGGGACTTGGCTTCAGGAGAGGTGACTCTGGGAGAGACCCCGACTTTCCGTTTGGACTCAGACTTGCGGATGGTCAGAGTAAAATAGGCTTCTTGTTTACCACCGGCATTTTCTACACTCAACGTGTAGCTTCCTGCATCAGACACCTGAACAAAAGAAATTTCCAGAGAGGAGCTGTACCGCGTAGAGACAATGTGGTGATGTTGAGAGGAACCCAGAGCTGCTCCCTCACGAAGCCACAAGATAGAAGGTGCTGGGTCACCATCCACGTCGCAAGAGAATCTGGCTAGACCTCCTTCATCGACACTCAGAGACTGAGGTTTGGTCAGAATCTTAGCAGGGACCATGGCCTTTTCAACAACAGTGATATGTTTTGTCACCACTTCAGACATGGTTTCCTTGACTGCTGCCGCTGCTGAGATGTGGTACATCTCTGTTTTTGCCATGTCTGGAAGTTGGGAATATGGCGGTTCCTCATCCCGGTGGGTGGCAGAGAAGGCAGCAAATTCTGCTGCCACGTCCAAAGTGGCACTGTCAGAAGCTTCTCCTTTGACGTTCCTGCAGACCACAGAGTATGTTCCCGCATCGTCACTGGCGCAGTTGTAGATCTGGAGAGTCAGAAGTCCACTCATGTTGCTCATGTGGTGTTTGCCGCTCGGTTGGATCTCTTTTCCGTTGTGGAACCACTTGACTCCGGGCTCCGGTTTTGCCTGGACATTCAGGGTGAAGCTGGTGTTGGAACCAAAGCCGACGCGGTGAGATCGCAAGCGGATGCTAATGCGAGGGATGTGGTCCAGACTGAAAGGTGAATCTGACGTTCTCTCCACAGATCTGCGCTCTGACCTGAGAGTCTGCTTTCTCTCCTCATACCTGGAGAGAAAATCCACTTCGGGCAAAATTGTCTCTTTTTGGACAGCCTTTTCGGAGGGAGGAGCCCTTATCTCCGGCTCAGGCGTGGAGAGCTTCTTCATGGGTTTAGGAATATATTTGGACGCAAAACATGTCAGATGCTCCGATTCGATGCCCTCTGAAGCTTTTGTGACAGCGATGACCGTTTCCTTTTTCAAACTTCGACTTTTCTCTTCAAACTCCATGCGCTGGAGTTCACTCTTGTAGGAGGAGATTCTCTGAGTGGTGGTGTGAGGTCGCAGCAAGTCTTGATCCTCTCTCTCCTCGTATACCCTTTGCTTCTGCCTGGGAGCCTTGTATGCAGCTCTGTCATGGCGCTGCCGCAATTCCACAAAGCTTGGACCGGCCTCGTATTTGGAAGGAATTCGGTACAAATCGTACCGTTGAAGGGCTCCCGCCTCCTCCTCCTCGTCATCATGATAGACTCTCACGGGTGATGAAGGGCGCAGTGACGACGGCTCAAAGCGGACAGGGCTGAGGCTTGGCGGTGAAGCAGAGTAACCGAGCTCCAGTTCCGCCTCCAAGCGAAGCCTCTCCTCTTCGGTGATCTTCATGGACAGATACTCCTTCGCCGGCAGTAGCAGCTCCTCATCAGACAGGTCGCCTAATGACCTTCTCCTGATCCTGCGGTAGACGTCTATCCCCGGTGAGACCGCACGGTGCCTCGACGACGGCCTGACCGTCTCTAAATCATCCTGAGTCATGGACGGGATGCGCCACTTTGGCTTGTACTGGTCTTTGATCCTGACGGGCACCTCATAGAACTGCTCCCACCTGGAGAGACGAATACGTTTCATCCTCTTCCGCTTAATTTTCTCAATGGGCTCTGGGAATTCGTACTGATCCCTGAGCTTCTTGTACCACTTCATATCCGAGAGTGGCTTGAAATGTTTGATTTCCACATCCTCTTCGAGAACAGCCGGGTTCACGACCCGCGGCGCGGGTACGTCGTACGGCATACGCAGTCTTTTCTCGTCGGCTCGCCTCTTTCGCTCCTCTTTTTCTTCCTGTATTTGGGCCTCGGACCTATGGCTCTTTTTCGTTGTCACGGCGGGTTTAAACATGGTCGCCGCTTCCCTGACGGCCTGCACTGCAGCCGGAGGTAGCGGCAAGACAACGGTGTCTGACAAGATCTGATGCAACCGGACCTTTTTGTCCAATTCCTCCTTCTGAGACACACTTTGCTGCTCCTTCTGGCTGCTCTCGTAAACTTTCTTTACATGAGTGACACGTTCCACTTTCAGTGTTGCCTGGCAACTGGCAGATCCAGCAGAATTGGTCGCGGTCACTCTGTATACGCCAGAGTCTTCGGGGAGTGTGTCTCTCACATGAAGAATGAAATAATCCAAACCTTCGTGGACCAGCTCGATAGATGGCCCAAAGGCTATGGGCACGCCATCCTTTTCCCACTTCAGTGCAGGGTGTCCTGAAACTCTGATTTCAAAACGAACATTCTGGCCCTCTCTGCACTCCACGTTGGCGAGCAGACGTTTGAACATGGGCCTTAGAGTGAGGTCGGCTGGTTTTGGTCGCGGGACCACGGTCAGACGGGCCTTGCAGCTGTCGTCGCCATACCTGTTGCGGGCCACAACGCTGTATTCAGCATCGTCGTCGTCTTCGACTCTGTGAATAATTAGCTGGTACAGGCCCGTGTCACTGATGAAGGTATACTTTTTCTCATCCTCTCCAGGGACCAGCTTTTGTCCCGATTTGTGCCACGTGACCCGGGGCTCAGGGTGAACGGTGATGGTCACACCAAAGCGCACATCCTCTCCAACGTATGCGGTGTGATTAACGAGGGGAAGTGTGAACTCGGGCGGCTTCTGAAGCATTCTGGCGGTGTCGATTCGACGCTTTGTCCTCTTGATCACGCGAGCAGTGAAGAAGTCACGGTATGCCCTGACGCCGTTGACAAAGAGCTCTGCGTAGGCACTGTCCTCACCGTAATCATTCACAACCTTGCATCTATACGTGCCGTCGTCAGCTCCGGTCACCTTGGCGATCGTGATCGTCGCCAGGCCGTCCTCATAATCGATTTGGTACTTGTCGCTAGCCTCCAACTGCCTGACGCCACAATACCAAGTGACTTCAGTGGTGCTGTCGTAGTTGTCAATATTGCAGATGAACTTGACGCTGTCGCACTCGCTGGCCACCAAGTGTCCGACCTGGCCTCCAACCGGTCCGTGTTCAAACGGGGCAATTTTCACCTTTGCGACTAACACGCCACGCTGGGACCGAATCGATCCGCCGCTGGCCACGCGGGCTGCAGACACCACAGTGCTCCATTCTTTCTTCACCATTGCCTGGTAGTACCTCTTGTGTCTGCCGCTCTGGACGGTCCTGGTGCTCAGATTTTCCGCAGGAGCAGATAGCCATGGATGTGCCAGCGCCTCGGCAGCAGTCATACGGTGCTTGCGCTCCTTCGTCATTAAGCGGTCGGTGAAGTCTAGGGCTTCGACGCTAACGTGCTTGAAGGATTCATCGTCGTAGCCGTAGGCTGCGTTCGAAATGTTGTCGATCATCTGCTGGTTGGTTTCGGCCGTGAATGGATTGAGTCCGCAGAGGAGCACATAGGACAGGACGCCGACGGACCACATGTCAGTCACGGTGCTCACCATGTCGCACTGATGGATCTCTGGGGCAGCGTACTCTGCAGTGGTGTACTGAATCTTGATTTGGTCTCCGGGCGTCAGGTGTCTGCACTGGCCCATCTCAATGATTTTGACGTTTGAGCCGGTTCTTGTCGTGTAGACGATGTTCTCAGGTTTGATGTCAAAATGTCCGTAGCTCTGACTGTGCAGAAACTCGAGGGCTGAGCAGATCTGCCGGATGTAATTGGCAATCTCTCGCTCGTTGAGCTCAAACTCTGCCGTGTTGAGACGCTCAAAGATGTCAACGCCTGAGATGAAGTCATAGATCATGACGAGCTCCTCGGGGCTATCGAACGACTCATGCAGAAGGAGGAAGTTTTTGTGCTTCGCCAGATTCAGTGTGGCTATCTCTTTCTTAACAATTGACTGATCTGCACCCCTGACTTTGACAAATTTAGCCATGTAGGTCTTCTTCGAGCTGATGTTTACACAGCGGTGGACGATGCTAAATTGACCTCTTCCAAGTTCTTCTGCAATAGTGAATGTTTTATGCAGATTCTTTGCGTCAGAGTGTCGGGCTTTGCTTTTGGGAACGCAGCCCGTATCGTCGACCTCCGTGTCGTACAGGAGAACTCTTGATTTGTCCTCTTTTGTCATGATGGGTCCGCTGGACTCAGATGGTGCACTCTGTCCAAACCTGTTCTCAGCAATGACTCTAAACTGATAGCTTGTTCCTCCAAATAGATCGGTAACAGTGTAGCGGGCATCACGAGATTGAGCGACACGCTCCCAACGTTCGGCTGTGGTCGGGCACTTTTCAATAATATAACTGATAACCTTGCTTCCTCCGTCATTTGCTGGGGCAACCCAGTTGAGTGCAACAGAGTCTCGGGAGACATCGCTGGCTTTAATACCCCGTGGAGGATCAGGGACATCTGCCACATCAAGCTCAACCGTCTGCTGATCAATTCCAAATCTGTTTTTGGCACAGACAATATAGAATCCCGCATCCTTCTTCTCGACGCCGTTGGGGAACACCAAAGATGTGAACGATCGCGTGACAATGACCTGGTAGTGGCCATTGCTGTCAATAAGATCTTGTCCCTTCTGCCAAGTAATGACAGGATCTGGCTTGCCACCAAATGGTATCTTAACATTGACCATTTCTCCACGCAGGGCAGGAATTGCTTCTTTGTCCTTCAGGTTCTTGGGAAGATGGATCTTTGCAGGAACTGATGACAGAGAAGAACATGACGTTGTTAACAGAACAACCGTTGTGAAAAGTTGTATGCACTGTGCCGCGCCGCATACACTATTTCCTTACTTTCAACATCCAGAGAGACGGTAGCACAGATGGAACCTCCTTGGTTGGTGGCCCTGATCTGGTACACGGTCGAGTCTTCCTCATCCGCTTCGGTGACGACCAGTTGGTGGTAACCTCCCTTGAATTCTTGAATCTTGATCTTCTTTCCGTCTGAATGGACCTCCTTTCCTCGTCTGAACCACTTGATCACTGGTTTTGGCTGACCTGTGATCTTGCAGACGAGTGTTGCGTTGCTCTTGTGTTTGACACTCATGTTCCTCAATTCTTCCTTGAATGCAGGCGCTCGGACATCGACGGCTGTGGCGGGAACGATGGAAGGACTTTCCTCACTATAGTCACTTTGCCCTCCGAGGTTCTCGCACTTCACCCGGAATAGATGTTCTATGCCCTCTGACAACGATTTGACAGAAAAGACTGTCTGCTTGATCTCATCTGTAGTCACGGGCATCCATTCACCCCATTCCTTCTTATCCTTCTTTTCTTTCTTCTCAAGGAAGTAGCTCTTGATTTTGGAGCCACCGTCACTGATCGGAGGCTTCCAGGAGACTACGCAGGAGTCCTTGGTGATTCCAGAAACAGTTATTGACTGAGGCGGTGTCGGTTTCTCTGTGGACAAAAACAAAACAAAAACCCCGCTTTGTCAGTATAGTAAGTAACACCGGCTGATTTTGTTGAACATTTTCTTGGGGGCTGAACGAACCCAATTGGCTCTTGATGAGTATAGGTGTGATGAGTTCAAGCGGCTCGCTGTTGCCATAGCGATTCTGAGCGTATACTCGGAAAAAGTATCCGGCACTGTCGGTAAGGTTGGGCACGCGGCAGGATGTGCCATTAATGGACGACGACACCAATTCCCACTCGCTTCCTTCTTTGTCCTCTCGCTTCTCCACAATGTAGTTGGTGATCATGCAGCCGCCGTCGTCCTTGGGAGGCTTCCAGGTGATGATGACAGAGTTCTTTAGGAGGGCCTCCAGAACGATGGGACCCTGGGGGATATCGGGTTTGTCTGCAAACAAAGGGTTAGGGTGTACTGTAATCATTGTCACTTTTTACAAAGGCAAAGCTGGTACTCGCTGAGTTATGAGGATAAAATCATACCGTAGATTTCAACGTTGAACGCAGTGTCGGCCCTGCCAAAGTGATTGTGCAGTCGGATCCTGTATTTTCCTCCATGGATCCTGCGCTGCACATTCTTGATAATGAGGTGGGTATAATGCTCCGTGGTCTCGATACTGATGTCCTCGGAGTTCTCCAGGGTCTTTGCTTCTTGGAGCCACAAAATCTTTGGCACGGGACGCCCAATGTACACAGCGTGGATGCGTAGGGTCGTTCCTAGACCGGCGTAGTATGTGCTCTTCAATGGGTAGTCAGAGTGGAAGGACGGGGCAGCTTCCAGTACAAGAACTGCCTTGGTTTCTGCTTCGCCGGCATCATTGGTAGCCTTACAGGTGTATTCTCCCTCATCCTCTTGTTGATCAGTCATGATGGAGAGGGAGTGGTTACGGCCATCGGAGCTCATCTCGTATTTGCGGGACTCGACAATCTCCTTGCCTGCGTGGTACCACTTGATCTCAGGAACCGGCCTGCCAATAATCTGGCACTTCATGACAGCAGGTTGTCCCAGTTTCTCTGTGACTTCGTCCATTTCTTTTCTCAGACTCGGTTTGGTCTCGACTATGTAAAAATAGCGAGCAGAAAAAATGCACAAAATGTGAAAAGGTGTTTCATGCCAACTATACAATTGCTACTTTCATATCACCGATGGGCATACGCACCGCTCAGTTTGGTCTTGATGCAAGCGGCTGTCCGTCGAGGCCTGCTTATCCCGGTGTCATTCTCAGCTAATACTCTGAACTCATACTCGGTAGCTTCGGCCAGACCACGCATGGTAAACTCCTGTTCTTTCAGCCTCTCCTTGTTGCATTTCTTCCAGGTGCTCTCAGTGGACTTTCGGTATTCCACCCAATAGCCCAGGACCTCCTTTCCACCGTCACACTCTGGAGCTTGCCAGCGAACGGCGATGGAATTTTGAGTTACCATTGTTGTATCAATTTCACCTGGCTGGCTTGGTTTATCTGCACGATACAAAGGCGCAAAACAACCAGAAGTTTATCGGTGCCACCAAAGGTAGCGAGTGAGAGAGATGAGGGATTATAATTCTTGATACGTATTAGGGGACATCTCTGACAGAAATCTGCTTAGTATCGTTAGTCATCCAATTTACGCTCCTGACTTTCGTCACATGGTGACTCACCAAACGGATCTTTGCACGTAACAGTCTCTGACACAGGTCCTGCTTCACTCTCTCCAATATCATTGACAGCAAAAATGCGGAATTGATAGTCTGCATTTGCTCTGAGTCCAGACAGGGTAAACATTGTGGAGGGAATCCTGGCGGGGTGACGAGACCATTGCTCCGCAGACACCTCCTTGTACTCAACAAAGTAGCCCTTGATGGAAGAACCTCCATCGTCCTTTGGTCTGCACCACGCCAGTGCCACAGAGCTTTTGGTGACATCCATGATTTCCAGCGGTGCGCCGGATGGCTCCGGTGGACCTATTTTTCAAACAAAAGTTTCCCGGCTCAACAAATGCTGATGAGAGAATTCTGGTAAACAAGTGATGGGGTGGGGCCAGAATACTTACAAAGTGGAGTCTTGGGCACTAGCGGTTGCTCTGACTTCAGAGATGGGCCAATACCAAAAGAGTTCTCTGCGGTAACCTTAAAGTGATATTCTGTTCCTTCATTTAAGCCCTTGACAAGCAATTGATGATCAGTCACCCTGCTGTCCACAGTGTACCAGGCATTTCTGGTGACCTCTCTTCTTTCGACAATGTAACCGAGTATCTCTGCGCCACCATCATCGGTGGGTGATTTCCAGGACACCTTTACAGAGTTGGCCTGGATTTCCTCAAACATTAACGGTCCTTCCGGAGCACTTGGACGGCCAATCACCTTGACCTTGATTTGGGCCTTCTTCTTGCCAACTTCATTTTCCAGAAGAAGTTCATACACACCAGAGTCGCTCCTCTCGGCTCCTTTGATCACCAGTTCGCTGGTGTCTTCAGTGTAAGCAACCATGGCCTTGGTTGACACCGCCCCGCTGTCCTTTGACCATGAGCAGGTAGGGCGAGGTTTGCCCTTAATGGGAAGAGAGAGCCGGACCACTCCACCGTGACGGACCACGTACACATCTTTGTATTTCAGCTCGAGTTCACAATCGGGAGATTCTGTACAAGCCGAGTACAGAAATGGAACAGTTACTTTTCATTGACTTTCCTGAACAACAAAACTCATTTTGTTCACCTAGTGTGTCCATTCTTGTGTGCGCTTACCAAACATCTCTGTGATAGTCATAGTTCCGGGAACTTCGGCAGGCTCCCCAGAACCGCCCGCGTTGCAGGCCAGTATTCGGAATTTGAACTCCTCTCCTTGTGGCATGTTGGTCAGGGTGTACTCGCATATCAGAGAGGGTGTGGTGTTGCATTTGAGCCACGCCATAGTGCCCACCTTCTGCATCTCAATGAGGTAACCGTCCACTCTTGCATCTCCCTCATCATCAGGGGGACTCCAAGCCAGGGATACAGATGACTTGGTGGTTTCCGTGACCCGAGGGTTCTGGGGGCAACCGGGTGGATCTGACCGGGACAGAAATATGGATGTTCCGTTTGTACCGATTTAGCTGTTTGCATGAAATAGATTGAAACACTTTTTGTACTTGACAAAATGCAGAAAAGAAGACTTTTTTTTTGTTTGGTCTCACCAATGGGATCTGATGCCACAGCTGGTTTCGAAGGCAAGCTCGGTTTGCTTAATCCACGGGCATTGATGGCAATGATTCTGTGTTCGTACTCTAGGCCTTCGATTAGCTCTGTGGAGCGGTATCTATTCATGGTGACAGGGTGCTTGTTGGCACGCACCCATCTATCAGCCCTGACTTCTTTGCGCTCGATAATATAACCAGAAACCTCGAGCCCACCATCCTCTTCCGGTGGATTCCAGGCAACAGTCATACCATCACGCGAAACATCAAAAATGGTCGGCCGGCCAGGAGATCCGGACACATCTGCAAAAGACGGAGACCCGTGTTAGCCTTGTGCCAAGACTTATGGTTACATACGCTTGTGGAATAAATTACAAAAAAGAAAAAACTGCTGTTACTTGTCAAACTCCTGCAGGTAACAATTTCAGACTGCAAGAAATCTCCGGTCCCATAGCGATTCACAGCAGCCGCACGGAAGACGTACTCATCTCCCTCAGTCAGGTTCTCAAATTTGAAGGTGGGTCGGCTGACAGAGTCAGAAACCGGCACCCAGCCTGGTCTGTGGGCATCTCGTTGCTCCACCACATAGCCGCTGATGGGAGCTCCGCCATCCCTAGCGGGAGGATCCCAGCTACAGGTGACTGTGGTTGCGTCAATCTCATCAAATCTGATTGGTCCTTTTGGTTCGTCAGGTTTGGCTAGGAGAAAATGATAGTGTGTCACTGCAAAATCATCCAAACCACGCTTCTCACGCCGTCAGATGAAAGGTCAGAGAAGCGCAGTAACGTGCTGCATTGACTTTATGACACTAACTTAAGTGACTTGCGTTGACTTTGAAACATCAACTCAAGTAACTTGGGATAAATTGTACTTGCCAAAGTTAAATTGCTACAACATAATCTTTCGTTTCACTTCTACATACGTACATATATAATTCTTAATCATACATGTAATTCTTTGGAGGACTACTCTTAGTTAAGACATATTATTATCATCACGAAAAAAAACCGTACTCTTACTGGACTACAATTTTTGGCTGCTCTACCCACCCCTGTTCATATTTCGCCCGACCATACAGAGTATGTTAACAAATCCAAGTTAATTCCCATCTGCGGGGCTTTCCTTACAGAGAATGACAACTTTGATGACCTCGCTGGTGACACCAACAGTGTTCTTCAACTCCAGGGTGTAGTTTCCAGTGTCGTCGATGGTTGTGTTGGAAACGGTTAGTTTGCAAAACTTGCCAGTGCTCTGAATCTTGACACGATCTGTGATTTTGATCCTGTTGCAACCAAAGAACCAGATGCAGGAGGGGGGAGGCCTGCCGATGATCGGTAGGTCCAGCTCTAGGGTTTTACCGGCCAGAACGTGAATAGTTTTCTGGGGAAGGCTGGTGAAATCCACCGCAGGCATCACTGGAAAACAAGTCAAGTCTTTTGTAAAGACTAAAACCATGTTTCATCGCGCTTTGTCCTCACGGGTTTGACGAAAACGAATAAACAATGCGATAACCATGAGACGATGCTGCTCACCTCTTTGTTCCTGTACGGTCACAGGCGTAACGAGCTCCTTTGCTTCGCTGGCGCCTCGACTGTTGATGGCTTTGATTCTGAACAAGTACTGCTCCTTCTCATTCAACTTCTCAATTGTGTGCTCAAAGTCAGTTAGCTTGAGCGAGGCCACCTTCATCCACTTGTCAGTACCGAATTTGCAAGCCTCGACAATGTACCCCGTAAGTCTGCTGCCTCCGTCATGCTCAGGTTTCTCCCAGCTCAACGAAACTGTGCTTTTGGTGACGTCAATCACCTCAAATTTGCGCGGCGGGTGAGGCACCTCACAAACCAGGATCACATCCGATGTCTCACGAGGCTCGCCGACACCGTAAATGTTTTCAGGTAGGACTCGGAAGTAGTACAACATGCCCTCCATCAGGCCATCAATCTTGAAAGATGTCTTGCTGCACTTGGAAGTAACAGTTTTGTAGGCTCTCATGGAGGCTTCGCGCCGCTCGATGATATAATTGTTGACAGGGGCGCCGCCATCAACGCAGGGGCCTTCCCAGGTGATGGTGGCATATTCTTTGGTCAGTTCCTTGATCTTGATCGGTCCCGTCGGTCCTGGAGTGTCTAGAATTGCAAAACGTTTGCCATTTACAAATGACGTTCCTAAATAATCACGCTCGTGACATATCCCTTTTTTAAATATCCGCTTACCATAGACTTTGACGAGGATATGGACTTCCTGTTTGCCAGCAGAGTTCTCAGCCACCAGTGTGTATTTTCCCGCATCGTACCGATGGACCTTATCGACGATCAGTGTGGTTGACTTGCGGGTGACTTCTACGAAGCCTCGGCTGTTAAGGTCAACGCCCTGCTTGCTCCAAGTGATTGTCGGAGCAGGACGGCCGGTAATATTGACAAAGAGGCGTAGAGAACCACCGGCCCGCAGACAGATGGTCTTCCTCAGCTCATCAGGGAGCTCCAAGTCAGGAGTTTCTATTGGGTCAAGGTATTGATAAATAAGGTTGCTGAACTGCAACGCGCGTGCGTAATAATTCATCTTTCTCCAAGGTCTATCTGTGACTTTGTAAATTTGCCAGCGGGTTCAACCTGCTCTCTATTCCTTAGCAGTAGAGTAATCCGTATTGTCACGACTGAATGGGAAAAAGAAAAATAACGTACCAATTCTCTCGACCGGCTCCGTTTCGGCACAGTGCTCGCTGAAGTCTCCGATGCCGTTGATGTTGATGCCGACCACTCTGAAGCAATACTTCTTGCCTGAGCAAAGTCCGGTCACTGTGTGCTCTAAAGTGCGCAGTGTCTTCTCATGGGCCTTTGTCCACTCCTGTGTTCCAGCTTCCTGCATTTCCAAATAATAGCCCAGCACATCAGCTCCTCCATCCTCCACAGGGCGAGACCAGGCCAAGCTAATGCTGTCAGCGTGCGTGTCAGTGATACGAGGTACTGAGGGGGGAGATGGGGTGCCTACGATGAGAGAAGACAGAGCTGAAATGCGTCGGATGCAAAGTGAGCGTGTCACCGACAGACTTCGTTTGCCAATCTCTTTTGGATTGCTGGCGTATTAGGACCAAAACAAACTTACATGTTGGCTCTCTGCAGACAACGTAGAGTGAAACCTCACTCGGTTCACTCTCTCCAGCCTTGTTGATGGCCGTCACCCTGAACTGGTATATGTTGCCTTCGGTCAAACCGGACACCTTCAGCGTGGTGTCGAGATGTGCTCCGCTCCTGTTCACCTTCACCCAGCGAGCGCTCTTCTTCTCACGCTTCTCAACAAGATAGTGGAGCAACGGGCTGCCACCGTCACTCTCAGGCTTCATCCACTCGATGGTTGCAAAGTCCTTTCCAGACACCAGGATCTCAGGTGCACTTGGTGGCGATGGCACAGCTGTGAGGAGACAACTCGAGGTTTGAAACAACAACTGCGACAGGTTGATGTTATAATAATGATAAGTGACAAAGGGCAGGTTGTGCGGAATATTGGAACAAAGAGTTTCGCTCATGTAGTCGGGGCCTAAGGTTACGATCCACAGAAACCAGCCGTTTACGTTTAAGAAACTCCTCGGCAGCAACTTCAACTGCAAACGACGTCAAAAAACAAAAGTGTAGATTACACATATTTTACAACAGTTGCATGGGGACACTCACTGAAAGTGTTCTTGGCAACCATGGGATTGGAGACAAGGGCGACACCAGCGCCGTACTTGTTAATTCCCCGGACTCTGAACAGGTATTCCGTGTTCTTGAAAAGCCCCGTGATGCTGCATGCCAGCTCCTTGCACTCGGTATGCATGAAAACCCAGTTAAGTCTGTTGGTGTCTCTTCTCTCCACGAGGTAGTGGGACACCTCATCACCGCCATCTTCCAAAGGAGGATTCCAGCTCAGAGTGCACGACTCCTCTGTTATCTTGCTGATTTCGATGCTGCCTTCACACACTCCCGGAGTGTCTAGAAACAGTCATTGTGTCATCAGTCGTTTTCTCGTCTCACAAGGAGTTTGATTGGAGAACAGAGTGCAGGGATACTCACCGAGTACTTTGACGTTGACTTCAGCAGTCTTTGTTCCACTCACGTTCCTAACAGTGAGAATATACCTTCCGGTATCATCTCTGTCACAGAACTTGACGATAGCCATTGCCCGGTTGGATGTGTATTGCAGATGGTACTTCTCGCATAACTCGAGTTCCCTGTTGCCCTTGGACCAGGAAGCTTTGGGCTCAGGCCTGCCACCCACGGCAGCGTCCAGAACCAGATCTGAGCCAGCTCTCACCGTGACAACTTCAGACAGTAGTTTGCCGTCGAGGTGAGCCTTTGGAGGTTCTGTCGCACAATATAAGGGCATTGACACAAGTTGCATCTGCACGGTGGTCAGCCCGGGCATTTGTCACATAGTATCTGACATTGAATCGCTGGCTTGTTTTTGCACAAATAATCAAAGTAGCTTACCAAAGTCAGTCTTGCACTGCACAGAGCCAGTGGAATCTGATGGGGTGCTGAAGACTTGGTTGGCATTCTTGGCAATGACTCTGAACTCGTAGGGTTCTCCTTCTCCCAGGGCGGTAACAGTGTAGAAAGTATCCGTCACGTTTGTGTAATTACACTTCAGCCAACGGCCCTCGCCAGTCAAAGTGTATGGCTTTCGTTCAATGACGTATCCTACGATTGGACTGCCACCGTCATTGAGCGGAGCCAACCATTTGAGCGACACTGTGGTCCTGGTTACATTTGTCACTTCTGGCTTACTCGGTGGATCTAAAAACAAAGACGTGAAGTCGTATCGGTCATAGGTCGGAAGCGGTCAATATTTGCGTGGCAAGCGTTACTCACCGACAGGGTTTTGGGCGACTGCTCCTTTAGAGGCTTCGCTGGCCTTGCTCAGACCAGCACTGTTCATCGCATAAACTCGGAACTGGTACTCTAGACCTTCGACGAGGTCTTCCACCTTATGAAAGCACTCAAAGCACGGAATCTTGTTCTCCCTTACCCACAGAATGTTATTTCTCTCTTTCTTCTCGATCCAGTAACCTGTCACCTTGCTGCCGCCATCGTGATAGGGCTCCTCCCATTTCAAGGTCATTGTGTTGGCAAAGATATTAAAGACACATGGCCTTGTTGGTGCTCCAGGAGGTGCTACAACAGTCAAACGTGAATTCTCTTAGCGACTCACGACTTTTACCAGTGTCTTGCCAATTTAGAAATTGTACTTACTGTAAGGATGCTCTGCGACGACGGTCTGAGACTCAGTCGGCTTGCTGATGCCAAATCTATTCTCGGCAGAGACCCTGAAGGTGTATTGCATGTACTTTGTCAGATGACTGACATGCAGAGACGTGCGCTTCACGCTGGAGTTGATCAGTTGCCAGGCACTGGAACCAGATTCACGCTTCTCCACGATGTAGTTGGTTATGTCGGTGCCGCCGTCATCCTCTGGCGCATCCCAGTTAACGACACAGGATTGGGAGGTGATATTTGAAATTTCGACAGGCCCCGTCGGAGGGTTGGGTCTACCGATGACGTTGACGTCTATAGTAAAGGTCTTGGTTCCGGCAACATTCTCCAGGGTCAGGTAGTATTTTCCTCCATCACCCCTCATGGCATCCTTGACTGATATGCTCGTTCTGTCTTTCGTTACTTGAATTGAAACTCTTTCAGAGTTCTTCAACCTCATCTCCTCCAGCCTCCAGGCTACCTTGGGAGCAGGTCGCCCGCTAATAGGAACATCAATTGTGAAGCTACTGCCAGAGCTGCATGTGATCAGCTGATCGGTGATCTCACTGAGATCAGCTGCCGGTTCAATGTGAGGCTCTTTGACCAACACCCGGGCTGGATTTTCCCGGGGCCTGCTGAGTCCGGACTCATTCTTGGCTTTCACACGGAAGTGATACTCGTGGCCCTTGTTGAGCTTATCGACCACGTAGGAGAGGTTCTTGGTGTTGCCAACCACAAACCATTTATCCGTCCCACTCGCCCTGGCCTCGATGATATAACTCTGGATACGGCTTCCGCCGTCATGCTCCGGCTTCAGCCAGCTCAGTGACACCGAGCTGTCTGTTGTGTCTACAATGTCCACTCTCTTAGGTGGCGCTGGCTCGGCAGTGGCGACGACAGGCTCTGTCATCTCCAATGCTTCGCCGACACCGTGCTGGTTCTCTGCAGAGACCCTGAAGAAGTACGGCACTCCCTCCAGGAGATCCTGGATTTTCATGATATTCTGAGTGCATTTTCCCCCAGACTGTGTCCAAGCGCGACGGGTCGCCTCGCGTCTCTCCACAATGTAGTGTTGGATTCGCGCTCCGCCGTCATTGAGCGGAGGCTGCCACGCAAGGGTGACTGAGCCTCTGGACACCTCGTGGAAGGCTAAAGCCTCAGGAGCTCCGGGAGTGTCCATGACCTTCAGGGTGAAAGTCATGGACTCGCTACCGCTGCTGTTATCCAAGTTAACAGTGTATTTGCCTGTATCGTTCCTCGAGCAGTTTTCAATATGTAGAGTACTGCTGCCCTCTGCAGTTATGACCTCGGACATCACACCCACTTCTCCTTCTTCTTTCAGCCAGGTGGCGACAGGAACTGGCTTTCCCCTGAATTGTACACTTAGTTTCACTGAACCTCCAGCCTTGACAACATGTGTTTGCTTGAAGGAGGCATCAATATCAACCATTGGCGGTGTGAGTCTGTCAACCGCCTGAGCCGGTTCTAGAGTTGCCATGTCCTCGCCTCTTCCGACTTGATTTACAGCGGCAACGCGGAACTTGTACGCAACCCCCGTTTGTAGACCAGTCACCGTGTACTCTGTTTCGGCCACGAGCTCTTCATTGACTCTATGCCAGTCGAGTTCATTTGCTTTAACCATCTCGACGATGTATCCCAGGATATCAGAACCTCCGTCATCTGCAGGCTTGCTCCATTCCAGACTGATAGAGGTATTTGTGGAGTCGGACACACAGACCACGGATGGAGCGCATGGGATGTCCTTTGGTTCGACAGCTTTGATGGGCAAGGAGATGTTGCTCGGAGAACCAATGCCGGCATCATTCACAGCCATCACCTGGAACTCGTACTCCATATTCTCACTGAGATGAGAAACCCTGTGAGCACATTCGGTGATGGGTTTCTTTGAAAGCACCTTGTAGAACCGGACAGTCTTCTTCTCTCGTTTTTCCAGTATATAATGTTGGATGGGGTTTCCTCCGTCTGATGTTGGAGGAGTCCAGGCCAAAGTTATGCTTTCCCCTGTGACCTCGGTGGCATCCGGAGTGCCTGGAGAATCGGGGGTACCTGGGAGGAAATTGTGAATGCAAATATGTCAAGACCAGAATTAAGGATGAACACGCAGAGCAGAGCTTTCAATCGCAACGGCCAATCATTTTCTCTTCTTTCCGGATTTTAACCTTTCGGGTAGTGTGTTTGTATGTTCAATCCCAAAAAAAAAAGATTTGGTCAAAATGTCATTCTTTTGACTTACTGTATTGCAGCTGTGCAATAATAGGGCAGGATTCCAACGGTCTGCCAACACCAAACTTGTTGACAGCTGACACCCTGAATTGGTACTCGTTGATCTTTACGAGTTTGGTTGCAGTAAGCGTGCACTCGTGACAGTCATCAGACACTAATGCCCAAGAGATTTTGGATGTTTCCCTCTTCTCAATGATGTAATGTGAAATTTCCGAGCAGCCATTGTTCTCTGGCGGATTCCAGGAGAGGGTACATCTGCCCTCTGAGATGTTGCTAAACACGATGGGTCCTACTGGTTCTCCAGGTGTGTCTGCATCACATATGAAAGTCGAAGTTAGAGGTAATACATCGATCGCTTGTGAATATACTACTATAATGTACAGAAACGACGACACACCTTGTACTTGAACCAGAAGATTCTCCTTCTTGCTGCCCGATCCATTAGTCGCTTCGACGGTGTAGAGACCGCGGTGGGTACGGTCAGCATCTCTGATGAAAAGAGTGCTGTATCCAGGAGCGGTGATAATATTCATCATCCTTTGCGTGATTTCTACGCCGTCTCTGTACCAGATCACTTTGGGAACAGGGCGCCCGGTGATCGCCACGTTCACCCTGATGTTGTCACCTGCTTTGACAGTCAAACCCTCAAAATACTCCGGGCCAAATTCAATGTGCGGAGCAGCTGGTTTAGAAAAAAAGGTATTCCACAATAAATGCATCATCATCATCATCATCTCATCACTCTCGCTGGCTTATCTTCACTTACCATTCTCGCTTCTGACCACAATCAAACCAGACGAGTTGGACGGGGGACTGACGACACCGATGGCATTTCTGGCAATCACCCTGAACTCATAGCGCTCGTTCATTGTCAGACCAGTCACAGTGTGCTTGCAGTCGTGGACATCAGTCAAGTTGGCCTTGAACCAACGACCGTGACCTTGTCGTTTCTCAATGTTGTAGCCAGTGATCTTACTGCCGCCGTCACGTTTGGGCGCATCCCACTTCAGCGTGATCGAGTCACTCGTCACGTCAGTGTAGTCGGGCTGGCCTGGAGGATCTGAAAGACAAAATCCAGTTCATAATTAGTCTCCCAAAGGATCCTTGTGAAGAGGTTATTGGTCGACGAATAAGTTTAGCTACATGATGTAGGCCTATGGACAGAGTCGGCGGCACTCACCAACGGGACTGACGGCCATGACGGGCTTGCTTTCATCACTCATCCGGCTGGAGCCGGCATCATTCTGTGCGTACACTCTGAACGAGTACTCGAGGCCTTCGATGAGACCCAGGATCCTGTAATCGGTTCCTCTGATGAGCACTAGGTTCACCTTCTGCCACATGATGCTGTTCTTTTCCCTCTTCTCCACATGGAAGCCCTGGATGGGTGTACCGCCATCATAGAGAGGCTTCTCCCACTGGATTGTCATGCCGTCGTTGGTGACGTTATACACAACAGGCCTGCCTGGTGGGCCTGGGGGCCTGAATTGGTGCTTGGCAATCACCATCTGTGAGACCAGGGGCTCACTGACACCGTACCTGTTCTCAGCACACACTCTAAACTGGTATTGGACACCCTTGACCAGGTTGGGCACTTGGAACTGAGTTCCCTCCACCCTGGAACAAGCCATCTTCCAGTCAGGCTGAGAGGTGTCACGCTTCTCGACAGTATAGCAGCTGACGTCTCCGCCGCCGTCGTCATTGGGCTCATCCCAAGAGATCATGATGCTTTCCGCTCTGACTTCATCAAGGCGGATGGGTCCGAGGGGCTTCGATGGGGGTCCGAGGGTAATGACGTGGATGTGGAAGGACTTTCTGTTGATTTTGTTGTCAAGAGTAAGTGTGAATTTACCCTCATTCTCTTTCTTCACACTCTTTATCATTAGCGTCACTTTGTTGGCTGTCTTCTTGAAGCGGATTTGATCGCTTTCCTTCAGAGGAAGGTTGTCCTTCAGCCAAGAGACTGACGGCTTGGGTTTACCTACGTAGGGCAGCTCAATGTGGACATTGTGCCCTAAGCGAACACAGATTCTTCCATCCGGGTAGTCTGCGAGGCTCGCTTCGGGTGTGATAACATAGTCGATGACCTTGATTGGACCTATCTTCACAAAGTCACCCTGACCCTTCTCATTACGGGCGGCAACTCTGAAGAACACGTCGGAGTGCTCCTTAAGTTTTTGCACCTCAAACTCGCAGTGTCGGCCCGTTCCTCCAAGTGTCCAGTCTTCGCCCGCGGCTTTCTTCTCAACGATGTAGTCGGAGATGATGCTGCCGCCGTCGTAATCAGGCTTAAGCCACTGCAGGGTGACTGAGGTCTTGGAGGAATCCTTCATCGAAACACATTTGACTGGACCGGGAGTCTCTGCAGCCTTGACGGGTTCAAGTGTTTCACATGGTTCACCGACACCATTCTCATTCTCTGCGAGTACGCGGAAAAAGTACAATGTCTTTTCAGAGAGATCTTCAATCGTGTAGGTAGTGTCGACGCATTTGCTTGTGACTGCAGAGTATGATCTCTTTGAAGAGTCCCTCTTCTCTACAATGTAGTTTGTGATTTCAGCACCGCCATCGAGGAGTGGCGTTTCCCAGCAAAGAGTGACTCTTCCCCGGGTTACGTTTTTCAGTGTCAGGTTCCTGCACTGAGCTGGACGGTCCTGGACCTTCACAGACAAGGTTAGCGTCTTGGGGTCTCCTACGCCATTCGCAATCTTGACCGTATATTTTCCAGTGTCGAGCTTGGTGACATCACGCATGACGAGAACTGCGGTGGTGTCCGAATGGTGGAATTCATAAGAGGGGTTGTTGTCGATACATAAATCCCCTTTGCTCCAAGAAGCGTCGGGTGATGGTCGACCCTTCAAAGGAACAGAGAGCTCCACATCCTTGCCAGCCTTCACAATGTAGTGAGTTCTCACGGCCACATCTGAGTCAATCTGGGCTTCCTCTGTGTAAACGATATCACGGTCATTTCACAACAAACAAACAAAAAGGAAATACATTTCTCAAGTCTGCAATGTCACTTACCCAAGATATCTTTAGCCTGTACAGGCTCAGTCATCTGCAGAGGTTCCCCACGGCCCGCGCAGTTGACAGCAGAAACTCGGAAAAAGTAGTTCACGTCCGGCTGTAAGTCGTGTACAGTATATTCCGTCATCTTGACCTCTCCCTTTGAAGTAACCATGGTCCAATTCTCCTCTCCCTCCACCAGCTTCTCCACCATGTAGCAGGTCACCTCACTGCCTCCATCCCATTCTGGCTTGGACCAGCCCAAAGTGATGGAGGTCTTTGTGGAATCCATCACCTTCAGCTTGCAAGGCTCATCTGGAGCATCTGTGAGCCAAATGAATTGATGGGCACAGGTGGTCCTCGATTGACATTTTGGAAGCAGCCAGCGTCTGGGATCACTTACCAACGGGATCTGCAGCCTTATAGAAGTCGGATCCGTCAGAGAAGGGTCCTTCTCCAGCCTTGTTAATGGCACAGACGCGATACTGGTACTCGTTTCCTTCGGTGAGATGGTAGACAGTCTGCTTGTGGTCTGGAACGGGGTCTTTGTAAACTCGGATCCAGCGCAAACTCTTCCTGTCACGTCTCTCCAAGTAGTAGCCAGTAACTGTGCTTCCGCCGTCCACACCTGGACTTTCCCATTCGACCACCATAGAAGTCTTGGTGATGATGGTCACCTCAGGCGTATGTGGCTGTCCCGGAGTGACTGATGGAAATGCACAAAGAACAGATGTGTGAAACCTTTGTCCCTTGTGATCGGGGACAGGAAAACGAGCAAGAGTTCTGCATATACTTGACGACAAAAGCTAAAGTGAAAATAAGCCTGAATTCCAGAGCTTACCAAAGGCATTCTTTGCAACAACGGCCTCTGACTCGAGTGGCTCTCCCACGCCAAACTTGTTAACAGCCATGACCCGGAACACGTATTCGTTTCCTCGCACCAGTTTGCCGACGGAGATGTACGTCTGCTCGTGCCGCTCAGAGACTGTCGACCAGACCACTCTGCTGGTTTCACGCCTCTCCACGATGTAGTGCGTCACCTTGGAACCTCCGTTGTCGGCCTCACACACAGGCTCCCAGCGGAGGATGATTCTGTCTGCTGTGATGAGGTTAAAATTAATGCTGCCGGCCGGCGGTCCGGGTTTGTCTGAGGAGACACGATAAGGCGCCATCATTCAACAAACACAACTGAGACACGGGAGGAAACTTTTCAACGTGAGAAAAGGAAGCGAAATTCGTCAAAATACCGAGGATTTCGACCGCAACCGTAGCTGTCGCTGAGCCAAACGCGTTTTTGATCTTTATCTCATACAAGCCAGTGTGTCGGCGGGTCGCATCCTTGATCAGGATGGCTGACGAGTCGGTTGTGTTTTCCACACACAAGGAAGAAGAAGCGACAAGCTCCTTTCCGTTTTTGAGCCACTCGATGCTTGGCTGAGGTTTGGCAATGATTCCTACTCTGATTTTAACTGACGTTCCGGCTTTATACTGAACCACATCCAAATACTCTGGAGGAAGATCAATGGCCGGAGCACCTGCACAAGAGAATACGGATCACATTTTCAATGCCTTGCGCTTTTCTTAACGCGCCCAATCACAGCCATACGAGAAGGAATGAAAATGAGCACTCACCGTGCGCGTCGATACAAGTGACCGGGCCAGCAATAAGAGAAGGGTTACTGACAGAGCCGACAGCATTCTTTGCATACACCCTGAACTCGTAAGACTCGTCCTGGTTCAGCCCAGACACCGTGAAGCCCATCTCAAGGATATTTGTGAAGTTAGCCTTCACCCATCTGCCACTGGCGGCGTCCCTCCTCTCCACACTATAGCCGGCGATCTTACTGCCGCCATCATATGGGGGCCGCTGCCAGGACAGGCTGACTGAGTTCTTTGTGACTTCGGTGACGTGGACATTTGCAGGAGGCTCTGTAGTTAGAGATGTCAGAGGAGCGCCAAGTCACATCGATGTCAACGGAAGCTCCGACTATAAGACTGAGAGCGCCACTTACCACACGCATCAATCGCCAGCACCTCTTCAGACGTCTTGCTCATCTTTCCAATGCCAGCGGCATTTTCAGCTGCCACCTTGAACTCGTAGATGAGACCCGGGCAGATGTTGGTGACCCGAAACTGGTTTCCTGGTATTGCTGTTTTGTTGATCTTTTGCCAGAGGATACTGCTCCTTTCCTTCATCTGAAGATGATACCCGGTCACGGGATTCCCGCCGTCGCTCACCGGTTCATTCCAGCAGACAGTCAAGTTATCCCTACACACAAAACTAACCCAAGGGGTGGATGGAGGTCCAGGGACGGCTGGAATTAAAGCGACAGCATATTAGTCGATGGTACGTTTGAGTTCATTGGCCAACCGCGACAAACGAACAAAGCCACATTGACTTACTGAATGGAAGCTTGATCATAACTGACTTGCTGTCAATGTGGTCGCTGACACCGTAGCGGTTCTGAGCCTTAATTCTGAAATGATACTCCTCCCCCTTGGTCAGTTTCATCACTTTGATTTCACTTCTTGCAACGTTAGTTGACGCCTCTGTCCAGGTAGGAGTGCTAGTTTCCCGTTTCAGGACGACGTAATTGGTAACAGGGCTGCCACCATCGTACTCTGGAGGATCCCATTTCAAGAACACTGTCGTCTCTCCAACCGCTCCAATCACCACAGGTCCGACCGGGGGTCCAGGTCTATCCAGCACAACAAAGTTCATGAAGATCTTGGCGGCACCGCCGGGGTTTGAGGCGGTTACTTCGTATTTCCCAGCGTCGCTTGCTGCGCTTTCATTCAGGGTAATCGTTAAGTTGTCAGGCGTGACTTCGGTCGACAGTCTTTTGGATCCCTTGATGACAACATTGTTCTTGGACAGAGTCACTTTCGGCATCGGCTTGCCAAAAAGTGGAACGTCGAAGGTAAGGTCGGAACCAGCTCTGACGTAAACTGTATTCTTGGGGTAGTTTTTCAAATCAAACTCTGGAGCCTCTGTTGAAATTCAAGCAAAATGCAAAATAAACTTGAAAGTTTAAAGTTTAAAGTTGAAAGCAAAAATAGGCTCCTTCTATGGCAAATAGTTGGCGTTTCATTCAACACGTCATCGCAGCGGTGCACGTTGAGTGCCGCATCTCGGTTCGCTGTACATTAGAAAGTATACTTTTAGATGATGATCATGATAGAGCTTTATTCATCCCACAGCGGGGAAATTTACTTGTCACAGCAGCGCATATGAGTGGAAGAATAATACGAGTGCAAGAATAAGAGATGAGAGAAAGAATTACCTTGAATTTCTTTGACGATAACCGGTACGATCATCTCCTTTGGGTCACTTAGTCCAGCGTGGTTCTCAGCTCTCACTCTGAAGTAGTACTCTGCACCTTCTCTTAGGCTTTTTATAGTGTGGCTCATGGTCCTCACTGATGCACACTTGACCCATTTGGTTTGTCCCTTCTCCAGAGCGTCAATGAGGTAAGCCTTCACCCTGCTACCACCGTCATACTCGGGACGAGTCCAGGCGATTGTCACGCTGTCTTTAGTGACATTTGCAACTCCGAGTTTCATGGGAACACTCGGCACCTCTGCGACACAAAAGTGGGCCGTAGAATGAAGTTTTTACATTTGATGAACTTGATGGAATGAGAACGGCTCGGACGGAACCTTACCTGTAATCTTTGTGCCGGCTTTTGCCTCCTGCGGTACTCCCAATCCATGTTCATTCTCTCCAACAACTCTAAAGTAATAAGTGGCTCCTTCCAGAAGCTGGTCCACTTTATACGTCAATGCGTGGCAGTTAGTGGTGACGGAAACCCAGGTCTTTTTACTCGCCTCTCGCTTTTCAACGTGGTAGGCCTTCACTGCGTCGCCACCGTCATTCTCAGGGGCTTCCCACGTGAGGGTGGCCGAGTCCCTGGTCACTGCTGAAACCTTGACATTGACTGGGGGTCCAGGAGAATCAAGAACCTTGACAACTAACGGTAATGTTGATTTTCCTAATGGCGACTCAATGCTGACACAGTATTCTCCAGAGTCATTTCTTGTTGACTTTTCGATGGTCAGTGAAGTGCTGGAGTTTGTTGAATCAATCGTTCCTCTCACCTTTAGGTCGGTGCCCTCCTTGGCCCATTCCACCGAAGGAACAGGTTTACCCTTGAATGGAACATTGAGGGTAAATGCCGTTCCGTGCTGAACCACAAGGACTTTGCGCATCTCAACATCCACATCGAATCCTGGCTCTGCAGTTCTTTCCACTGCTGCAGCCGCATCGGAGCAGCGGCTGCGCCTACTGCTTCCAACTTTGTTGATTGCTTTGACGCAGAATTCATATATTATGTCAGATTTTAGTCCAAGAACTGTGAACTCCAAGCTCTTGGTGAGAGCAATGGCCTCAACCCATCTCTGCGGTTCTGGTGACTCGGGTTCCTCCTCTTCCTCTTCTTCATATTCCCCTTCAACCTCCGCCACCGCCGTCACTGGTTTGTGGATGTACTCCCTGTATTCGACGGCGTATCCAAGGATAGGAGCACCTCCATTGTTGGTAGGTGCTTTCCAAACAACGGACACGCTGTCCTTTGTTGAATTCACGATCTTTGGCTTGGACGGAGGACTTGGAACGGCCTGAGGATCGACTGCTCTAAATGAAGCAGAGGCTTCACTCGGAGGGCTCAGACCGGCCGCATTTTCAGCATAGACCCTGAAGTCATACTCGCAACCCTTACGCAGTTTGTTTGCCATGGTGCTACATTCAGCGACTGAATCTCTATTGACACGAATCCAGCGCATGCCGGTCTTCTCCCGGCGCTCAATCACGTAGCCAGTGATTGGACTGCCTCCGTCGCTCGTCGGTTTGCACCACGTGACGGTCATTGACTCTCCAGTAATGTCAGTGGCATCGACGTTAAGAGGAGCTGTGGCAAACGTGTACGGGTCGGTGATCTTGACAGCCTCGCTCTCCAAAGCCTCACCGTTTCCGTGCTTGTTGATGGCCAAAACCCTGAAGATATATTCATTTCCCTTCAGCAGTCCCCTGACGGTCAAGTACGTTTTGGTGACGTCAGCCTTCACCAGAGTCCAGGCCAGGCGGCTGGTCTCGCGCTTCTCAACAGCATAGTGTGTGATCTCAGCACCACCGGGCTCCTGAGGTGGACCCCACGACAGAGTGCATTCCTCAGACGTGAGACCTGTAATCTGCAGAGGTCCTGCGGGGGGCCCTGATTTATCGATAATGACACAATGTATTGGCATGCTAACTGTCCCGGCCATGTTCCGTAGCATGAGTAAGTATTGACCGGAATCTCTTCTGATGCAGTCTTTCACAATCACCGAAGTAGCGGTATCTGTCGAAACAACTTGGATTCTCGCTCTTGGCACAATCTCGCTGTCGTCTTTGAACCAGGCGACGACGGGGGAAGGGCGGCCTGCGATGTCAGCGTGAACCTTTAAAGTTTCTCCGGCTTTCACAAATACAGTTTCTCTGTATTTGACATCCATCATAATTCGTGGAAGCTCCACATCATCCTTGACGGCGATCAGGCCAGTGTTGTCAGAGGGTCCGCTGAACAATCCTGCCGAGTTCTTAGCAATAACACGGAAGTCGTATTGGCTGTCCTCCGTAAGGCCCGTCACGTGGTAGCGAGTCTCGGGCACGTTGGTGAAATTGCACCTTGTCCAGCGACCTTCCGGAAGATCTCGACGTTCAACGATATAGCCAGAGATCTTGGCGCCGCCGTCATACTCTGGTTTGTCCCAACTCAAGGATACAGATGTTCTGCTTACAGCGGTGACAACGGGGATTCCCGGAGGATCACACGGATCTCTCGCCGCCACAGCCTCAGAGACCTTGCTGCATTTACCGATCCCAGCAATATTTTCAGCATAGACACGAAATTCATACATAATCCCCTCTTCTATTCCAGTGACTTTGTACTCAGAATCCTTGATCATTCCTCTGTTCATCTTGCTCCAGAGAATGCTGTCGCGCTCTTTCCGCTCAAGGTGATAGCCAAGAACAGGACTGCCCCCGTCATTGACAGGCTCGTTCCAGGTCACCACCATGTAAGACTTTTTGGCGAGCTTAACTGCTGGTGTGGAAGGGGGACCGGGTTGCTTAAAATTATACTGAGCTGTAATTGCAGGAGAATCTAAATGTGTGCTCTTTCCATAACGATTGACTGCGTAGATGCGAAATTGGTATTCTGCCCCGTGCGTCAGGCGGCTGGCTCTGTAGACCGTTCTGGCCACATTGCTCGCGGCCATTTGCCACTCTTGTGTGTTGGTATCTCTCTTCTCAACGATATAGTTACTTATGGAGCAGCCGCCATCGTAACCCGGTGGAGACCAGGAAAGCGTGATGCTGTCAGACGTCACGGCGTCAACCTTAAAGCTTGTCGGCGGACTGGGTTTATCCAGGACAACTACGCTTAGCTGTGATGTTACTGTTCCTGCGGTGTTGGCCAGGGTGATCTCATACTTTCCAACATGCTCCCTGGCAGCCTGCTTAATGAGCATCTTGGACGACGTCTCCATGTTTAAAATTGTAACCAGAGAAGTTTGCTTCACGGGAAGACCGTCCCTCTTCCACGAAACAACGGGCTTAGGTCTGCCTCTCACTGGAACCTCAACAGCCAGGTCATCTCCAGCCTTCACGCTGTATGTTGTGAATAGTAGGTTGGCAGAGGGCTCGATGGCCGTGTCCTTTGCGTGCACAGGCAAACCGAGCTCCTTGGGCTCACTCTTTCCTTTCTCGTTGATTGCGACGACTCTGAAGAGGTAAGTTTCGTTGGGAGTCAGATTTGGAATGGTAGCCTCTGTCACCTTGACTGTGCAAGCTGTACCCCATTTTCCACCACTCTTGGGCTTGAACTCCACATTGTAGCAGATGACTTTACTGCCGCCATCGTGTGCAGGTTTGCCCCACGAGAGCAAAACGCTGCTTTTGGTCACATCGACGATGGTTACATTGTTTGGCGGCATGGGTACCTCTGAAACTTTAGTTTCTCTGCTTTCAACCGTCAGCCCTTGGCCGTATTTATTAACAGCACAAACTCTGAAGTAGAAAATGCCACCCTCGGGCAACTCTTCAATCTTAAAAGTGTTTGCCGTGCAGTTGCTGGTAACAGTCGTGTAGGCCTTACGGACAGACTCCCTCTTCTCAACGATGTAGTTGGTGATTTTAGACCCACCGTCAGTGAGCGGCGTATCCCAGACAAGCGTCGCTGAATCCTTTTTGAGATCCTTCACACTGAGGTTCTGCGGTGCACTCGGTGTATCCAAAATCCGCACGGAGACAACGGCACACTTTGAACCGCTGCTGTTCTCCAAGGTGAGTGAGTATTTGCCACTGTCCCAGCGGTTAGCATTGTCAATGACAACCATAGTGTATGAGCTGGTGGTGTCGATGACAGCGCGGTCTGTGAGAGCACCATCCATTTTTTCCCATTTTACAGTGGGATCTGGCCTTCCTCTGATGGTGACAAACAAACGCAACGTACCACCAGCACGCACAGACACCACCTTCCTGAGATCAGCATCAAGCTCAATCTCCGGTGCTTCCTCCCTGTCCACAGCAACCACCGTGCCATGGACGTAAGCGGCCTCACCCACACCCTCGGAGTTGATGGCGCAGACACGGAACTGATATTCTTCCAATTCCTTTAAGTCCGTGACAGTAAGTTGAGTAGCCTGAATACCAGAGGGTGGCGTACACGTGGCCCACTCTTTTTCAACCGGTCTGTCTACTGTCGGGGCGACTTCTACCTCCTCTGTCGATTTTGGTACTGGCGTATACTCTCGCATTTCAACTACGTAGCCCTTGATATAGGCGCCCCCGTCAAAGTCGGGCTTTCCCCAGGAGAGTGAGACAGAGGACTTTGTGTAGTCTGTCACCTTGGGGTGGTGCGGGGGTCCTGGGGGCTTTGTGGCATCACAGGCTCTGTAAAGAAGCGACAGTTCACTGAGGTCTCCGATTCCTGCCTCATTCTCGGCTGCGACGCGGAACTCATAAAAGTGGTCGGCCATCAGTCCCGTCACTTGGAAGTGAGCGTCTCTCAGTTTTTGTCGGTTGCACTTTGTCCAGCGGACACTGTCTTTGTCACGTTTTTCTAGGTGGTAGCCTGCGATATCTGCCCCGCCAGTCTGCTCTGGGGCTGACCATGACAGAACCATTGAATCCTTAGTGATCCGACTTGCCTCCGGTGTTCCAGGAGCACCAGGGGGTTTGTATGGATTGCGGGCAACGATGGGCTCACTCTCGAGACAATCGCCGAGGCCGTATTTGTTGACAGCCCTGACTCGTAAAATGTATTCATTCCCGGTGAGCAGGTTTGTTAATTCGCAATACAGACTGCAGACATTGGCGGCAGCCACCGTCCATGATAAACTGCTGGTCTCCCGCTTCTCCACAACATAGTGAGTGATATTGGCACCTCCGTCCAGGGATGGCTCGGACCAGGCAAGGGTGCATCTGTCAGCCATGATTCCTGTGACCTTCAAGGGTCCTGTGGGTTTTCCTGGTTTGTCAAGGACTTTGACTGTGACTGGGAAGGTTTTTGTACCACCCAGGTTTTTGAGCACAAGTTCATAGTGCCCGCTGTCCAATTTGTTCACGTCCTTAACGGTCAGAGCAGTGCATTTGGGAGTGCTCTTCACTTCAATGCGCAGAGCTCTGTCCATTTCCTTGCCTTCCTTGAACCAGAGCACGTCAGGAACTGGTTTTCCATGGATGTCGGCATCGAGAGTTAAATGTTCCCCAGCATTGACCACGACGACGTCTTTGTATTTGGGGTCCATTGAGGCCCTTGGTGGCTCAATTTCATCCGTAGCAGTTATAGGTCCAGAGCTGTCGGAGGGCTCGCTGAAGACGCCGGCTGCATTTCTGGCGATAACCCTGAATTCATATTGCTCATTCTCCGTCAGACCGCTGATGTTATATTCCGTCTCCGTGATATTTGTAAAGTTCTCTCTGACCCAACGCCTATCGGGTGAGGCAAGGTCTTTTTTTTCTACAATGTAGCCATTGACTTTGCTGCCGCCGTCATACTGAGGCTTTGTCCAACGAATCTTAATCAAGTTTCTAGAAATGACGACAGCCTCTGGAGTGCCAGGGGGGTCGCATGGATCACGTGCGACAAATGACTCTGAGGCTTTACTGCACCTGCCCATGCTAACAATATTTTCAGCATAAACCCTGAACTCGTATCCAATTCCTTCTTCGAGATTACAGATCTTGAACTGAGTATTGGTGATGAGTGTCTTGTTCAATTTGTTCCATAGGATACTGCTTCTCTCTTTGCTCTCAAGATGGTAACCAATAACAGCGGTTCCACCGTCATTGACTGGCTCATTCCATTCAATGACCATCATCTCCTTGGTTGCAGATTTAACATACGGTGTCCCAGGAGGGCCTGGTGGCTTATATGGGTATTGGACAACAATAGCCTTGGAGTCTAAAGGAGGGCCTTTTCCATATCGGTTTTCTGCAATGACCCTAAACTGGTATTCCACGCCCGTCTTCAGCTTGGTCACTTTGAAAGCTGTCCTAGCTAGCTGCAGGGTGACCGACTGCCACGTATTGCCTGTGGTTTCTCGCTTTTCTACGATATAATGTTTCACCTGGCATCCGCCCTTGTACTCTGGGGGATCCCACGAGAGGTGGACAAAAGTGTTACTCACCTCGACAACTTTAAGTGGACCAGTCGGTGGACCTGGCTTATCGAGAATAATGACATCCATGTGAGCGATAAATGTGCCGGCGGCGTTGTTGGCTGTGATGGAGTACTTTCCAAAGTCCTCTTTGCACGCTTCAGATATCTGGATCCCCGTTGTTGCGAGCGTGTTCACCACATTGACTCTGGAGGTCACCTTCAGCAGTTGACCATCCTTTGCCCAGGTGACCTTGGGTTTGGGCCTGCCAAGTATAGGAAAAG
Source organism: Syngnathus typhle (assembly GCF_033458585.1). Taxonomy (NCBI): domain Eukaryota; kingdom Metazoa; phylum Chordata; class Actinopteri; order Syngnathiformes; family Syngnathidae; genus Syngnathus; species Syngnathus typhle. Next base: position 82,833 of record NC_083746.1, read on the forward strand.
TCAGGCTCAGGTCTTTTCCTGCCAACACACTATAAGTGTTGAACTGCATCTTAATGCTTGGCTCCAAGGTCATGTCACTGGCAACAACGGGTGTCACGAGTGCCTTTGGCTCACTCTTTCCCTTCTCGTTGTAAGCAATGATACGGAACAGATATTCCATTCCGTTTGTGAGGCCTGTGACCGTGCCTTCGCATGTCTTTGTGTTCATAGCAACACCCCACTTCTCCGTACCCTTGGGCTGCATCTCAATAAGGTAGCCACCAATCCTGCTACCTCCATCATGCTCAGGTTTTTCCCAGGCCAATGACACACTGGCTTTGGTGACGTCGACAAGGGAGATGTTCCCGACAGGAAGCGGTACCTCGGACGCCTTTGAAGCTGACTTTGTTTCGTTTGCCTGGCCGACGCCATATTCATTCTCAGCCATGACTCTGAAGTAGTACATAGCACCCTCTATCAAGTTCTCAACCTTGAATGTTGTCTTTGTACATTTGCTTGAGACGTTTGCGTAAGCCTTCCTGGTGGATTCACGTTTGTCAATGACATAGTGCTTGATTTTAGAACCTCCATCGATTAGTGGCGCATCCCAATCAAGAGTGACTGAGTCCTTCTTAATATCTTTCACTACAAGATTTTGCGGAGCTCCTGGCGTATCAAGGACTTTAAGGGTAACAAACTCTGACACAGACCCACTGCTGTTAGTCAGGGTTAGAGTGTATTTTCCTGAATCCCATTTGTCACACGAGTCAATGGACAGTTGTGTGAAGGTCAGACTCTTTTCGACCAATGCCTTTTCACTCAGGTTTGCGTCACCCTTCAGCCACTTAATCTCGGGTGTCGGCCTGCCCTTGAATGGGACATGGATCCTAACCGATCCACCGGCCTTCACGGATATGCCCTTCCTCAATTCAGAATCCAAGTGGATCTGTGGGGGTTCATGCCTTTCTTCTGGTTTCGCGGTTCCCGAGAGAACGGCTGGCTCGCCAACTCCGACTTTGTTCAGAGCGCACACCTGGATTTTATACTCCTGACCCTCTGTCAGTTTGTGAATCTCATATTTGCTGACACGCAAGCCAGTGGGGGGTGTAACCATGGTCCATTCTTCTTCCTCAGCCTTGCAGACTTCAACAATATATCCTTGAATGGCGCTACCGCCGTCAGACAGCGGCTTGCCCCACGACACAGTGATTGAGCTCTGTGTCGAATCGACGACGTTGACATATGCAGGGGACCCGGGTTTGTACTTGGGGTCGCATGCCTTGTAGTAAGAGCTGGGCAGACTGGGCTCTCCCAAGCCGACAACATTCTCAGCAGCCACTCTGAACTCGTACTCGTGGCCGGTGGTTAGCCCAGTGACTCTGAAGGAAAGGTCGGTGATTTTCTGTCTGTTGCATCTGGTCCATTTCACTCCCGCTCGATCCTTCTTTTCAACAACGTAACTTAAAATTTCACTGCCACCGTCAGACTCCGGGGAAGTCCAAGTAACACTCATCCCATCATGAGTAATGTTGGTCACATCCTCAATGTGAGGTGGACCAGGAAGAACAAAAGGAATCTTCATGATGGCCGCGCCAGATTCCAGTGGGCTGCTAGTGCCGTAACTGTTGACCGCCATAACACGGAACATGTACTCACTGCCTTCCAACAAGTTGGTGACTTTGTAACACGTGCTAGTGCAGCTAGAAGAAACAACAGTCCAAGCTAGACGGCTCGTCTCTCTTCTTTCAATGATGTAATGCGTGATGGGGCTTCCTCCGTCGTGTAAAGGAGCGTGCCACACTAATGAGCATCTATCCTCAGCTACCCCGGCGACGTGAAGGGGTCCTTCGCAGGGGCTCGGTCTGTCCAAGACCAACACTCTGAACGGCACGGTTTCAGTGCCCGCTTCGTTTGCTAGCCGTAGCGTGTACATTCCGCCGTCTGTTCTCACAGAATCTTTAATGACTGCCATAGCGTGGGTTTCTGTGTTTTTCAAGGCAATTCTGAGTGTATTCTCAATTGAAACATCATCCTTGAACCACTGCATTGCTGGCAGTGGTTTGCCACGAACATCTGCGTCCAGTTTGAATGTCTCCCCAGCATTGATGACAATGGTCTTGGTGAACGCAGGGTCAACAGAGAAGTTGGGCGCCTCGATCCTGTCGCTGGCGGTGACTGGTCCGCTGCTGTACGATGGCTTGCTGACAGTGCCGACGGCATTTTTGGCTATGACTCTAAACTCGTACTGGGAATTTTCTGTGAGGCCAGTGGCAGTGAACTGGGTCTCAATCACATTAGTGAAGTTTGCCCTCACCCAACGGCCTTCTGGCAAATCACGCCTTTCCACGAGGTAGCCGGTTATATTACTGCCACCGTCGTATTCTGGTTTGGTCCACTGGATAACAATGGCATCTTTGGTCACATGGATAGCTTCTGGCGTACCAGGAGGATCACATGGATCTCTGGCCACGCAACCCTCTGAAACCTTACTGGACCGTCCCGTGCCTACAATATTTTCAGCGTACACCCGGTATTCGTACTCTATGCCTTCCTCTAAGGGATAGCTCTTGTAATAAGTCTCACAAATGAGTGTCTTGTTGATTTTGACCCACAGAATACTATTCCTCTCTTTTCTTTCAAGATGATAGCCGAGGACCGGACTGCCTCCGTCCGAGATGGGCTCGTGCCACTCCACAATCTGGTGATCTCTTGAGAGCGAAGAGATGAACGGCGTGCCCGGTGGGCCCGGTTCTCTGTACGGGTATTGAGCAACAACAGCAGAGGAATCGAGGCCGTGACTCTTTCCGTACCGGTTCTGAGCAATGATTCTGAACTGGTACTCGGCTCCAGTCTTCAGTCTTGGCACTTTGATTGTGGTTCTGGCACAGTTATTGTTGACGTTTTCCCAAGTTGTTGTTACGGTCTCTCTCTTCTGCACGATGTAGTTTGAAATCTGACAACCACCATTGTGTTTTGGTGGATCCCATGATATAGTCACGCTCTGTGTTGTAATCTCATCAAATCTCACTGGGCCAGTTGGGGGCCCAGGCTTGTCAAGTACTATGACTTCAACGGTGGCTTCTTTCTTTCCGGCAGAGTTAGCGGCATGAACGCTGTACATGCCTCCATCGTCACCAGCCGCCTCCTTAATGCTCAGAATTGTTTGAGTCTGAGTGTTCTGAATGTTCACTCTGCTAGTGAAGTTCAAAGGCGCTCCATCTTTGGTCCACGCTATTGTTGGTTTGGGGCGTCCAAAGATTGGCACTTCAACCTTTAGGTCTTTACCGACATGGACGCTGTAGCTGCTAAAGGTAGGGCGCACATCGGGCTCAAACGTCAAGTTCTTTGTCACGACGTGGCTAGAGAGGACTCTGGGGTCACTTTTGCCCTTGTCATTTATTGCTGTAACTCGGAACAGATATTCCTCCCCTGGGTTGAGATTGGAAACGGTCGTCTCCATTGTTTTGTACGTGTTGACACGAGACCACTTCTCCTGTCCCTTAAGCTGTACCTCGAGCAAGTACTGGATGACTCTGCTGCCGCCATCGTATTCCGGATGTTCCCAGGCTAAAGAGATGCTTGTATTTGTTTGATCGGTAACAGTCAAGCTCCTGGGAGCCTGTGGCACCTCTGAGACCTTAAGCGGATCGACTGTTACTGCAGGTAGACCGATACCGTGTGCATTCTCAGCAAGGACTCTAAAGTAATAACTGCAACCCTCCTGGAGTGGCTCAATCTTCCACGAAAGAGCATGGCAATTTGTGACCACGGCAGCATACGTTTTGCGGGTGCTCTCCCTTTTTTCCACAATATAGTTTTTGATTTTGGAACCACCGTCTAAAAGAGGTACTTCCCAGGCAAGTGTCACGGCTTGGTTTGTAATTTCTTTCACCGTCAGATTAATAGGGGCGCTCGGTGTATCAAGAACCCGGACGACGACAAATGCAGATTTGGTTCCACTGGAATTCTCTGCAGTGATCGTGTATTTCCCGCTATCAGCTCTGCTCATCTGGTCAATTACAAGGGCTGTGTAACTGCTGGTGACTTCAACTTGAGCCTTCTCCTTGAGTGGAGCATCATCTTTGTCCCACTTGATACTGGGCGTGGGTCTTCCCTTGATTGGAATAAAGAGTCGAAGTGAAAGTCCCGCCTTAATCGTGACAATCTTTCTCAGTTCTGGGTCGATGTCAAGGTCCGGTTCATCTGCTCTGTCTTGGGCAACGACCATCCCGGGAACGTCGGCATGTTCGCCAACCCCGACCTTGTTGCTCGCACACACTCTAAATTTATAAGCCTGATTTTCTTTCAGGTTTACAACCTCAAATTTGGTCTTCTTGACACCTGTTGGCGGCGTGCACATGATCCAACCTTCCGCAGGCACCTCAGCAGCTGGGGCTTCAGTCTGAGCCTCACCACCTGCGACTCGCTCTGTGGCAATGCAGTACTCAATGATGTATCCCTGTATCTCCGATCCACCGTCACAGATAGGTTTGTTCCACGACAGGAATATCGATGATCTCGTTGTGTCTGTAACTCGAGGGTTCTGTGGCGGGCCAGGCCTGAAGACCGGATCGAGGGCTTTGTAGAATACCGTTGGCGACGTAGGCTCACCGATGCCCACAGAATTCTCTGCTGCAACCCTGAATTCATAACTGTGGCTTTCCAGAAGACCCGTGGCCTTGAATGTCAAATCCAACACAGCTTGCCTGTTGCATCGAGTCCACCGTACACCTTCTTTATCATGCTTTTCAATGATATATGTGGTGATAGGACTGCCTCCATTCTCACTGGGACCCTCCCATGTGAGCACCATTGAATCCTTTTTCACTTCTGCAACCTCTAAGCTTTTGGGTGAACCAGGGATTGTGTAAGGATCTGCAATCATCACCGGTTCAGATGCAAGCGGAACACCACTACCATACTCGTTTACAGCATGGACTCTGAAGATGTATTCATTCCCTTCCAGAAGTTTTGTAACCTTGTGGCAGGTGTTCGGCACTTTTGGATCCACGACAGTCCAAACGAGTCTACTTGTTTCTCTCCTCTCGACGACGTAGTGCGATATTTTGCTACCGCCGTCTTGTATCGGTGCTTTCCATGAAAGGCAACATTGGTCTTTTGTTATATCTGTTACAGTAAGAGGTCCCTGTGGTTCTCCAGGTTTATCCAAAATGACCACATTCACCTGTACGGACTTTTCTCCTCCTGGATTTTTCAACAGCAGAGTATAGGCACCTCCGTCGGCGAGTTTTGCTTCCTTGACAGTGACACAGGCGTGGGTTGCTGTGTTCTTAACCTCTCTGTGTATTGTGCTTCCAATTTCCTGCTCTCCTTTCAGCCAAGTGATAGAGGGCGCTGGTTTGCCATGGACGTCTGCGTCAATCTTAAAATGGTCTCCTGCTTTGACCGCGATCGTCTGCGCGTACTCGAGATCAATGCTGATACGAGGGGGCTCAATCTCATCCCTTGCAGTGATGGGCCCAGTGCTGTAAGAGGGGAGACTGAAAACACCAGAAGCATTTCTTGCAATAATGCGGAACTCATACTGGTTATCCTGCACCAGTCCAGTTGCAACATATTCCGTCTCGATGACATTCGTGAAGTTTGCCTTCGACCAGCGGCCTTCGGGGAGCTCTTTTTTTTCCACCGTGTAGCCTGTGATCTTGGCGCCGCCGTCATACGCTGGCTTGGTCCATGTGATGTGAACCAAATCCCTGGTAATCCTGGTTGCCTCAGGTGTACCTGGAGGGTCACAAGGATCTCTGGCGACATGACCTTCTGACACTTTGCTGGCTTTGCCAATGCCAACAATGTTTTCAGCATAAACTCTGTACTCGTATTCCATTAGTGGTTCCAAGCCTGTGGTCTTGAACGACTGGTCTGTAATAAGTGACTTGTTCAGTTTGACCCAGAGGATGCTGGTCCTTTCCTTGCGCTCCAGATGGTAGCCCAAGATGGCGCTACCTCCGTCATTTACAGGCTCATTCCATGTCACAGTCATGCTGTCCTTTGTGCACATTGCAATGGAGGGTGTCGCTGGTGGTCCTGGGAGCTTGTACGGATATTGGGCTACAATAGACTCTGACAAGAGCGCCGGACCTTTCCCGTATCGGTTTTCCGCTGTGATTCTAAATTGATATTCGGCGCCACTTTTCAGTCGGGCTGCTTTAACTTTGGTCCTTGCGAGCTTTGGGGACACCATCGTCCAGTTAGTTGTGGACGTGTCTCTCTTTTCCACAATGTAGTTTTTGATTGTGCAACCGCCGTCATACTCTGGCGGGTTCCAGCAAAGAGTCACACTGTCAGAAGTGACCTCCTCAACCTTAACTGGACCACCGGGCTGACCAGGTTTGTCCAGTACGACAATGCCGATGTCTGCCGTTGCCTCCCCCGCTGTGTTGCCAACGGTAACGTGATAATGTCCAAAGTCATCTTTGGAAGCCTCTTTTATGCTTAGGTTTAACATTGCTTCTGTTGCACCAAAGTTGACTCTGGTTGTTCTCTTAAGCGGCTGGCCGTCTTTGAGCCAGGAGACGGCCGCTTTGGGACGGGCGACGTACGGAACCTCGACTGTCAGATCCTCACCTGCCAACACGCTGAACGTGTTGAACAACATTTTGACGACGGGTGAAATGACGAGATCTTTCACAATGACAGGGACGCCAATTTGACGAGGGTCACTTGTTCCTTTCTCGTTTCTCGCTGCTACACGGAACATGTATTCTTCACCTGCATTGAGGCCGCCGACGCAAGCTTCCGTTTCTTTCACGATCACCGCCTGTGTCCATTTATCTACGCCTTTGGGTTGGACCTCTACAACATAGCACCCGACTCTGCTTCCGCCGTCGTGCTCTGGCTTTTCCCACGACAGTGTGACACTATTCTTAGTAACATCTTTCAGACTGATTTTACCAGGGGGTTGGGGCTTCTCAGACACTTTAACGGACTCGCCAGTCTCAACTGGCAGACCGATGCCATATTCGTTCTCTGCCAAAACTCTGAAGTAATAGTTGCATCCTTCGAGGAGCGGCTCGACAGTAAAGGTGGTGTGATGGCACATGGTGCTGACCGTAGCGTAAGCCTTTCTTGTGGACTCGCGCTTTTCAACAATGTAGTTCTTAACCTTAGATCCACCATCGTTTGATGGCGGATCCCAAGTGAGAGTGACAGACTGTTTTGTTACAGCGTCAATCTTTAGATTCTGTGGCGCACTTGGCGTGTCGAGCACCCTGACCTGGACCGTGACTGTCTTGGAACCGCAGCTGTTCTCAATTGTGAGGTGATACTTTCCAGTGTCAAATCTATTGACATTTCCAATGACAAGGGATGTGTAGGATGTCGTGGTGTCAATAGTGGCTCTCTCGATGGGTTGGCCATCCTCTTTGGTCCAATTAGCCTGGGGAGGGGGTCTGCCTCTGATCGGAACAAACAGTCTAAGTGTGCAGCAAGCTCGGAGGGTGATCACCTTGCAAAGTTCTGCGTCCAAATCGAGGTCTGGGGGCAGGAGTCTGTCCTCAGCCTTGGCGTTGCCAGGTATGGATGTAGGTTCCCCAATTCCCTCCCCATTTACAGCCGAGATTTTGATTTTATACTCCCGACCCTCAGTTAGGTTGACAATGGTGAAGGAGGTTGCAAGTAGTCCTTCCTTGGGGGTCACAATTGTCCACTCCTCCTCTTCCTCCTCCTTGTCAGATGTGATGCAGTCCTCAACAATGTAACCGGTGATGTCAGAGCCACCATCATAGGATGGTTTGTTCCAGGCCACAGTAACAGATGACCTGGTCGTGTCCAGGATCCTGGGGTTGCACGGAGGCCCAGGTTTGTACAATGCGTCACTGGCCTTGTAGAATGGACTGGAAAGGCTTGGGGCACTGAGGCCAGCAGCATTCTCTGCAATAATCCTAAATTCATATTCGTGTCCAACAATAAGACCTGTTGCCTTGAATTGCAGATCTTTGACCTTCTTCTTGTTGCACTTGACCCAGCGGAGGCCTGCCCGGTCTTTCCTCTCAACGATGTAATTTGTGATTGGTGTCCCACCATCACTCTTTGGCACCTGCCACATAATGACCATTGAATCTTTGGTGACAGCGGTGACCTGGGGATTCTGAGGCACATCCGGAACCGTGTATGGGTTGTCGGCAATAATGGGCTCAGAATCGAGAGGTTCGCCATTGCCGTATTTGTTCACCGCCATCACTCTGAAGATGTACTCGTTTCCTTTTAGAAGCTTTGTCACCTTGTATTCCGTAACCTGGATGTCTGAGGAAACATTGGTCCAGACAAGTCTGCTAGATTCCCGCTTCTCAATGACGTATCCTTCAATCTTTGCACCGCCGTCATCGAGAGGCGGGGCCCACGTTAGGAAGCAGTTGTCAGCCGTGACATTCGATACCCGAAGAGGTCCGACTGGTGGGCCGGGTCTGTCCAGTACTTTCACTCTAAAGATGTGCTTGCAAAATCCACCTACATTTGTGGCAGTCAGAACAAATTCGCCTCCGTCCGATCTGATGGAATCTTTGTTGCTCAGTATAGTTGTCAGTTCATTGAACTTCACGTCCAGTTTCAGTGTGTTCTCAACCTCTTTCTCATTCTTGGTCCAAACCATGGATGGGGTTGGTTGGCCTGCAATGTCTGCTTCAAGCTTGAAGGACTCTCCTGCCTTCAGCAAAAGCACATCCTTAAAGATGGCGTCCACCATGATGCGTGGCTCAACGATGCTGTCCTTGCATGTAATAGGGTCCGAGGGCTCAGACGGTGCACTTACAGCTCCTGCTGAGTTTCTGGCCATGACACGGAACTCATAAGATGCATCTTGTGTCAATCCACTGACGGTGAATGCTGTCTCAATGATGTTCGTGAAGTTTGCTCTGATCCAGCGACCGGCGGGGAGTTCTCTCTTCTCCACTGTGTAGCCAGTAATTTTGAACCCGCCGTCATAGTTGGGCTTTGACCACTTGATGGTGATGACATTTTTGGAAATAAAAACAGGCATAGGCTGACCTGGGGGATCCACAGGGTCCAAGGCCATTATTGCTTCGGAAGCTTTGCTGGGCTTGCCGATTCCAGCCATGTTCTCTGCCATAACGCGGAACTCATAGGCGGCTCCATCATCAAGGCCTGTCGATTTCAGTACGTTTCCTTTCACCAGACCTTTGCTGATTTTTTGCCACATAATGCTGCTTCGTTCTTTCCTCTCAATGTGGTACCCGATGACTTCATTGCCACCATCAGAAACGGGTTCATTCCAGCCAATTGTTATGGAGTCTTTGGTGAACGCCACCACATGGGGTGTGCCCGGTGGTCCGGGAACTTTGAACGGATAGGCAGCCACTACTGATTCTGAGGTTATGGGAGGTCCTACGCCATACCGATTCTTCGCCTTAACCCTGAACTGGTACTCTGAGCCAGTCGTCAAACGGTTGGCTTTAAACATAGTACGAATAGCAGTGGAAGTTAGTTCTGTCCAAGTCTGCGTGGTGGTGTCTCTGATCTCAACCACGTAATTAGTAATTGGAACACCCCCGTCATTCTCTGGAGCGTCCCATGCAAAGATGCAGTAGTTACGAGAAATTTCGTTGATTGTAATTGGCCCTTTGGGTGGCCCCGGAACATCGTGGACTTTGACAAAGATGTTTTCCACCACACTGCCAACTATGTTCTTTCCTGTCATGGTATACACTCCGCTGTCTGCTCGGGCACATTCATTGATGGCGAGGATGACAGTTGCAGCAGTCGTCTCCACGTTAATCCTCTGGGTGAGCTTCAAGGCGGTGCCGTCCTTCTGCCAAGTGACCACTGGCCTGGGACGGCCCATTGTGGGAATTTCAACCTTGATGTCGTCTCCAGCTTTTGCGATTACGGTTGACTGACATACACTGCGCAGATCAAACTCTGGCAGGGAGGTCGACTCCTTGACAACAATAGACTTGCTCTCCCGTGGGGCACTTCTTCCCGATTGGTTGACTGCCATCACGCGGAAGGTGTACTCTTCATTCTCATTGAGATTCCTCACAGTGAAGTCCATGTTCTTGAGGCTTGTTACGTGGGCCCATTGATCAGTTCCTCTCTTCTGGGCTTCGAGGACATATCCGGTCAGCCTGCTTCCACCGTCGTGCTTGGGTTTGGTCCAAGCCAGACTCACAGAGTTCTTGGTGACATCAGTTGGAATTACGCTTTCCGGAGCACTTGGGGCCTGGGAGGCACGGAGGGGGTCGGGCGTTTCGACCGCTTCGCCGACACCAAACTCGTTCTCGGCAGACACTCTGAAGTAGTACTCGCAGCCTTCGCACAGATCACTAATTTTGACTGAAGTCGTCGGACAGGTCGTGACAACAGTGGCAAAAGCCTTACGAGTTGATTCCCTCTTCTCAACAATGTAGTTTGTGATCTTGGCGCCACCATCAATGAGAGGCATCTCCCACCAAAGGACAATTGATTCTTTATCGATTTGGACTGGTTTCAGGTTGAGAGGAGGCCCAGGTGAATCCAGAACTCTCACATGAATATTTGCTGTCTTTTTTCCAGCGGCATTTTCGAGGGTAAGCTCATATTTACCGCCATCATTCCTTGCACTTTCTGGAATGACCAACATTGTAAATGACTCAGTACTGTCAATGACAGCACGTGGCACAGGACTGCCCTCCTTGGTCCAGGTGACTGTCGGTGTAGGGCGCCCTTTGATGGGCACAAAGAGGCGAATGGAGCAACCAGCCCTGACAACAAGAGTTCTCCTTAGTTCCATGTCCAGTTCCAAATCAGGTTCAGCTGCACGCTCCACTACCTCAACCAGTTCCTGAGTTTCTGTGGGTTCACCTGTGCCCTTAGCATTTACTGCACTAATTCTGAAGTGGTACTTGCTTGCATTTTCAAGCCCAGGAACAACAAACTCTGTGATTTTCAGCGTAGACGATGGCGTGTCCTTAACCCACTCCTCTGTTCCTTCCTTTCTATGCTCGATTACATAGCCAGTGATGTTGAGACCGCCGTTATCCAGGGGTTTCCCCCAGTTGAGAGTGGCAGTGGTCTTGGTAGTGTCTGTAGCCCTTGGATTTACTGGCGGTCCAGGGACATCTGCCAATAACATAAAGCCTGGTTTAAGTGCACACATTAGACTATATCATCCACGCACATCGTTTTTAGAGGCACTTTTGTGTGTTTGCAATTGTTCTTACTCACAGGTAGCAATGACTGTTGTGACTGGCATTGATGGTTCACTTGGCTCTCCAAAGCCAGCTTTGTTCTCAGCAACAACACGGAACTCGTACTGTAAGCCTTCGGTCAGTCCAGTGACCTCATAGCTGAGGTCAACGACAGATTTTTTAGAGGCCCTGATCCACCTCATGGCCCTTTTCTCCTTCTTCTCGACACAGTAGCCGATGATATCGCTTCCACCGTCTTCAGTGGGTCTTCTCCACGTCACTGTCGCTGAGTGCCCATCCACTTTGTCAACTTCTGGTTTTGATGGTGGACCAGGAGGACCTAAAAACAGAGGGTTCACATGGATTAAAAAACACAACAACGACATGTGCTGCCGCACTAACTAAATAGATAGAATACAAGTTTTCAGGAGGTCGAGCCGACACATACCAAATCTATCGACCATCTTGACAGGCTGAGAGTGAGCTGGCTCACTGCTGCCGTACTGGTTCACAGCAGAAACTCTAAAGATATACTCATTGTCCTGGATGAGTTTGGTGGCCACATAATGACAGTCGACGACCTTCTCTTCCAGAACTGTCCAGAGAAGGCGACTGGTTTCCCTCTTCTCTAGTGTGTAGTACTTGATAGGAGACCCTCCGTCTTCTGGAGACGCTGTCCACGTCAAGATGACCTTCTCGGACGAGACACTGCTGCATTCGATGGGACCGGGAGCAGCTGGAACATCCAGAACCTTAACCTTAACCGTTTCCTCCTTCACCCCAAAGGGATTGCTTGCAGTGATGATGTAGTCCCCGGAGTCCTTCCTTGTGGCGTATTTTATTGACAGGGTGGAGGAGGATGCGGTGGTCTCAATATTGACTATGTCTGAGGGCTTCAGGTACTTTCCTCCTTTCGACCAGCAAGAGGTCGGAGCGGGCTTGCCGAGAATACTCGTGGCGGTGACCACAATGGTTTCCCCAGCTCTGACGGTCACACCGGCCTCCATCACCTGTGCATCGATGGTAATGGTTGGTGAAGCTTTTGGATAGAGAAAAGAGAGTGGATTACAAATCACACCATTTTGACCCAGGAAGCACGTGTGACAAGTAAATCAAACCAAATCACCGTATTCATCCACGCAGATAATAGTATCCGTCTGTTCGGACGGCGGACTCAGGGCACCGGCTGCGTTCTTTGCTCGTATTCTGAACTCATATTTGCAGCCCTCCTGGAGATCAGTGACCGTGTATGCGGGCTCTGCAACGTTCACGCTGTTGGCCTTCACCCAGATCTTAGAGGGGAGATCACGTCTCTCCACAATGTAACCCGTCAGCCTATGGCCGCCATCAAACTGTGGCTCAGCCCACCGAAGAGTCACGGTGCTCCTGGTGACGCTGATTACGTCTGGTTTGCCTGGAGCATCTGAACACAAACAGCATTTGTGCAGCAAAACCAACATTGCCAATGCTAAGTGTCATTGATCCTCACCAGTTTCACACTTACCAATTGGATCAAGGGCAACTCGTGGATCAGTGGGAGGACTCGGTCTGCCAATGCCAGCCAAGTTAATGGCCATTACCCTGAACTCGTACTCGAGGCCTTCGGTCAGCCCGGTCACCTTGTGCTCCTTCATTCTCAAGGCCGTTGGGCTTGCCCTCTTCCACAACATACTATTCCTCTCCTTGAACTCGGCGTGATACCCTGCATTTGTTGTGGAAAGGGAGAGCGTGGTGAGAGAGTCTTCATAAGTTTACGAATGTAGGAAAAACAACCCCCACGACGTCATTTGCAAAGGAGCTCAAGTACCCCACTGCGTTTGTATGTATACGCACAGTGCGCAGCGTGTCATGAACTCACGCACAGCCATACCTGTGATGGGAGATCCTCCAGTCTTCCTGGGGTCAGACCAGGCAAGGTAAGCAGAGTCATGGCGCATACTCATGACCTGAGGTGGAGGAGGAGCGTCGGGAACGTCTGGGGAAAAGCACAGATGTTTTGTACCGGGAGAAAGCTGCATTTCGGCAAAAAGAGCAGAAGTTGCAGACACTCACTGAATGGATGTTTTGCAATCACAGGTTCCGACTTAAGCCCCTCTCCAACGCCATACTTGTTTTCAGCACACACTCTGAAAATATATTCCGTGCCCTCATGGAGACCAGTCACCCTCATGGTGCTCTTTTCCACCAGAGAAGAGACAGTCACCCACATATTGGTGACCGAGTCTCTCTTCTCTAGAATGTAATTTGTGATGTCTGAGCCCCCATCGTCTTTTGGCGCCACCCACTTCAGTGTGGCTCCGTCTGCAGTTATATCCTTGAATTTGATGGGTCCTACGGGGATGCCAGGCTTTCCCACCACCCTGGAAAAAAAAGTCCAGCGTTCATTGCATATGAACAGCGCAGGCATGACAATGCATTCATCTCTCCAGGCATCGGTTTAGCACCTGATGAAAATGCTAGACTCTTTGCTGCCAGCGCTATTCCTCAGGGTGATTGTGTATTTTGAGGCGTCACTTCTTCGGCAATCCCTTATCAGGAGAGTGGTGTTGACGCTCGAAGATTCTGCACAAACACGTCCCGTGTCTGTCAAGTCTTCATCCTCCCCCTTCTTCCATGACACCTTGGGCGTTGGTTTGCCCATGATTGGAATCTTCAGACGCACCGTGCTGCCCTCTTTGGCCACGTAACACATGTCGGGAAGTTCCCTCAAGTCGCAAGTAGGATGAACTGTGGAAAGAAGGGCCACGATACTTTTCAAGAAAAGTTCGAGACATATTTCCATACACAAATAGCGGAAAGCCGTCGCGGTGACACGAGAACTACGGTACAAATGTGACCATTTGTCCTTACTGAGTTGGTCCTTGGCAACTACTGTCAGCTCCTTGGTGGCACTCTCCCCAGTGTCATTCACAGCTTTGACGCTGTACTTGTACTCTTTGCCTTCGACCAGATCCTTGGCGCTGTACTGCATGTTCTTAGACCTCATCAACTCCTTGTACTTGTCGTCGCCATTGAGAACCCCGAGCACATAGCAGATAATGCGGCTGCCGCCATCAGTCAGAGGTTTCCTCCAGCTGAGCGTACAAGAGTCCTTGGTAACCAGCAAGGTCTTGAAGTCAATGACAGGACCAGGCTCCTCTGCATGAGTAGAAAAGGACCGGTGACCAAAGGACAGTGAAATTTAAGAGAATAAATGTAGCTGAAATGGTTCTCATCACACCCACCAGATGCTCTGACCGAGTCGGGGGTCTCGCAGCACTCTCCGGCGCCGAGCAGATTGACGGCTGACACTCGGAAATAGTAGTAGCGTCCGGCATTCAAGTCTGACACCTTCAAAGTTGTCTTGGTACAATTGTTGGAGACCGTAGACCAGGCCTTCCTCTCAGTGTCTCGCTTTTCCACAATATAGTGGGTGACTTCATAGCCCCCGTCTAGAAGAGGAGCATCCCAGTAGATGGAGGCACTGTCCTTTGTGGTCTCTTTTACCACCAGGTTAATTGGTGGCCCAGGAGTGTCTTAAAAAAAAAAAAAAAAAAAGAAACGGAAGAAAGTAAGAAAGTGAGGGTATACTCCAAACGTACGTTTTTTTCTTTTGTATCTTTTACTGGTGATTCAAGATCGGTTGAGAACAAGAAGAAGCAGATTTCTTACCGAGCACCTTGACGATGACGGTGTACATCTTCATACCGGCCACACTCTCCAGGTTGAGAATGTATTTGCCTGCATCATATCTGTTGACATTCTCCACCACCACAGTGGTGTCACTTTTTGTGGACTTGATGACAATGCCTTGGCGATCCTTGATGTTGGTGTTCATCTTGGCCCATATGACCTTGGGCACGGGGTGACCCTTGATTGTGGCATGAAGCTTCATGGTGGCGCCAGCTCGCAGTTCCAGGCCCTCCTTCAACTCAGCACTCAGCTCCGCCTCCGGGGGTACTAGAAGATCATCAAACGCAATTCCCGCTGACTTCCAAAAGCCATGACATCATTTGTTTGAATTGATCGAATGTTAAAATCAGGGCTGCCTCCCTGAAAGGGTAAACTAGTTACTTTACGGATTACTTGCTATGAAATCCAATTGAGCTTCTTGACCGATGACCTGATTTTGAAATTACCTAAATGAAACGACTACGATTTGGCGGCTGCAAGCACCGTCTCAACATAACAATGATCACCTCACCGGTTTTACCTTTGTTGCAAGTTAGGAACAATATTTTTAGCCTTCACCCTTTCTGATTGTGGGGAATTGATTATTAGTCAACAAGGGCTCATCCCAGACTCAGACACATCCCAGAATGTCTTATTACAATAATATTTCAGCTCCCTACTGCTCTCCTTCCACAGATGATACATTCTACTCATCTCCTCTTGCTCATCCCTTTTTAGAAGAATTTGTTTTATATCAACGATTATGACATTAATTGTTAAGACTATCACACTAAGTGAAAAGGCTTCACAACAACCCAGGGCCCGCCGGACTGTGCTTGGGGCCGTGCAACATCATTCCGATTGTCTCCCCATCATTGATGGAAAATCTAAGCTTTGCATTTTTACATGTGACAATGTCAAGAATAGTCATGCAACTTGAATCTGACTACGGGTCCGGAAATACTAACTCATGATAGGCATCTAAAAAAAAAAAAACGGCTCAATCTACATTTACCGTGTCCCTTGGTAGGATTATCTTGCATGTCACTTATTCACCTATAAATTGTGTAAAGCAAAACCTACCTATGATGTCCTTTGCGATGTGCTTGCCAGGCACTTCAACCGGTTCACCGAAGCCGACCTTATTGGCAGCGGTGACACGACACTGGTACTCAGCCTTGTGCATAAGGTTTTGTATGGTGTAGTTGGTGTCCTGCAAGTTCTTGGGAACATTGCATCGGATCCAATCTGCCGTATCTGTCCTCTTGCACTCCACCAGATATCCCAAGATCTGACTTCCACCATTGTTGGCCGGAGCCTTCCAGCTGAGGCTTAGGGTGCTGTAGGTGGTGTCACTCACACGTGGGTCGAGTACAGGGCCCGGGGGAGCTGCGGAAAAGCATTTTGTTCCGAGTTAGAAACAAGTACGCATAAACAAAAGAAACTTTTGGAGGTTATGAAACTTACTGATGGGATTTTGTGCAGTGGCAGCATCTGAGGGCTCACTGGGTTTTCCAAGTCCTGCCAAATTAACAGCAATGACTCTGAATTCATATTCCACTCCCTCGCTAAGGCTTGTGGCATCTAAAGTCCGTTCCATTAAGGGTTTCCTGTTCATCTTGGTCCAGTTCATCTCTTTGGTTTCCTTCTTCTCGAGCATGTAACCCAGAATGGCGGACTTTCCGTCATCGGTTGGCTCCTTCCAGCTCACTGTCATTGCATCCTTGGTGACGTTGGTAATCACTGGGGCCTCACACTGTCCAGGAACAGCTGGTACACACATACATCAGCACTTTTAGTTGAAGCATTCAAATGACAGGTTAAAAATGGGAATATCTTTAAAAAAAAAACAAAAACAATATGGACATACTGAACTATATTGTACTTGAGGTAAGCCAAGATGGAACTCACTGAATGGGTTCTTGGCAATGATAGGGGCAGTTATGAGACTGTCTCCAACTCCCCACGTGTTCTCAGCACGGATTCGGAACTGGTATTCATGACCCTCGATCAGCCTCTGCACATTTAGTTCAAGATCTTCACCCTTGATCTTTGAGGTGACCAGAGCCCAAGTTGCCCGGCTGGTCTCACGCTTGTCCAAAATATAATTGGTAACCGGGGCTCCACCATCCTTCAGCGGCGGCTCCCAGGACAATTTTATGCTATTAGCAAACACTTCAATGTATTTGGAACTGGCGGGTGGACCAGGCACATCTGCGCAAGACACAGATTTCAAATGCATCACTGGACATCAGTCATTGAAGCAAACACACATATTGGACCAGTTCCAAAAGTATTCACCCAAAACGGTAACATGGATGTCAGCGGTCTTGGAGCCACTGGCATTCTCTGCAAGAATGGTGTAGACCCCAGTGTCCTCCCTGGTGACTGAGAGCATCTCCATTTGGAAATGGTTTCTCTGTTGGGTGATGACTTGCCCTTGACTTGACCTCAGACTATCATCGCCTCTCTTCCATGTGACTTTGGGCATCGGTTTACCAAACACCTCAGCCT
This sequence comes from Syngnathus typhle, assembly GCF_033458585.1. Taxonomy (NCBI): domain Eukaryota; kingdom Metazoa; phylum Chordata; class Actinopteri; order Syngnathiformes; family Syngnathidae; genus Syngnathus; species Syngnathus typhle. Next base: position 100,118 of record NC_083746.1, read on the forward strand.
CAAGGAGAACCGAGGCCCCGGCCTTCACCTTCAAGCCTTTCTGCATCCTGGGATTAAGTTCTACCCTCGGAGGCACTGTGGTAAATGACATGACCAAAGTTTATCACCCGTCTCAAAGTTAGCTGGACAATAAAAGGTCACTTGGGCGTGTCCCTCTCACCGTTCTCAGCACAGACCAGTATCGGGTCTGTGGGCTCTGAGGGTTTGCTAATGTTGACGGCTGTTTTGGCAATGACTCTGAACTGGTACTGTACGTCTCGCTCCAGGCCAGTCGCAGTGTACTCCTCCCTGGGGACATTCTGGCAAACAGTGTTGCAACGCACCCATGCGTCTCCAGGCACACGCATGGCCTCGACATAGTAGCCGATGATCTTGCTGCCACCGTCGTTCTTGGGCCGGCCCCAAACGAGCGTTACCGAGTTCTTGGTCATGTCCACAACTTCTGGTTTCCCAGGGGTGTCTGCAACACAGCGACTTACGTGAGAAAGAGAATTTGGTCAAAATGCTCTTTTGCAGGTGTGGTGTGCTGAACTCACCAATGGGTGTTCTGGCAGTTACAAAATCAGTCTTTGTGCTTGGCTTGCCCTGACCAGCACGATTGATGGCTGAGACCCTAAAGGTATACTCGAGGCCCTCAATCAGGCCGGCACAGGGGTACTCGGTGGTGCGTACGACAGTGTCATTGGCTTTCACCCAGAGAAGGCTGTTCCTTTCTTTACGCTCAATGTAGTAACCTGTGATGGGGCTGCCACCGTCACTCTCAGGCTTATCCCAGGCCACAAACATGCAGTCCTTGTTAGTCTTGTTTATGTGACACTTAAGAGGTTCACTGGGAACATCTGGTGAGGAAGAAGAAAATCAAACAGAACATTATTTCTGTCAAATGGATGACTTTTACATTCAATGGCCGTGTGAGGTTTTTCCCGAGCTGTGGGCCTGCCAACTGGAGTGAGTGAGCGATATATTATATTATATTATATTATATTATATTATATTATATTATATTATATTATATTATATTATATTATATTATATTATATTATATTATATTATATTATATTATATTATATTATATTATATTATATTATATTATATTATATTATATTATATTATATTATATTATATATTATAAGTGTAGCTTACAGATAATCATCGAGATGCTTGATGAACTTCGTTCATGAGAAAAATATTCTTTTATGAATGAAGGAATGAAACCTACCAAAAGGAAACTTGGCAATCATCCTATCAGATTGCATAGGGTCCGACACGCCGTAGCGGTTCTCAGCCCGGATGCGGAACATGTACACTTTCCCGGGAACGAGTTTGCCCAGCCTACAGCTTGTCTTCTGGCCGGAGGACACAGCGTTAACCCAGTCACCTCGACTGACATCGCATTTCTCCACCACGTAATTTGTGATTTTGCTGCCGCCGTCCTCCAGCGGTTGGCTCCAAGACAGAGAGCAGGCATCCGAGTCAATGTCACTGATCTCCACGGGACCCGCAGGAGGTCCAGGAATATCTACAACACATACATAGATAAAATGTGTGTCAAGCCATTCCATACACAATTTACAAAGCCCCCATACAGAATAACTAAAGCAAGGAAACAGACCTCTGATGATAATATTGAGAGACTGGACCGTCTTTGCAGAGCTGTTTTCAGCCACAAGGCTGTAGTCTCCGCTGTCTGTCCTTGAGACATCCTTTATAATCAAGACACACAAATTGCCAGAATGGTGCATGGCCAGACGGCTTGAGGAGACCAGTGGCACGTCGCCACAAATCCACTTGCAGGTTGGAGAAGGTTTTCCAGAAATGACAGCTTCAACTCGGAGTTTGGCTCCAGCTCTTTCACTGACAATGTCTGGCATGACAATCTTTGGCTCCACTGTGGGGGGATAGATATGAAGAATAATTTTCGGGGCAGGTGCGAGCTCATTTTCAATAATTTATCGTATCGACTTCAACTTACACATTTGTTCCTTGATCTCAGTTGGCTCCCTGGTCTCTGTGAATAAGCTCAAACCCATGATGTTCTTGGCGGCCACTCTGAACTTGTACCTCTTGCCCTCTTTCAGACCACTGATGCTGATGCTCAGTCCCTTCACAGTGGTATAGGCATTCCACACCTCCTTCTCAGGCTCCTTGGCCTCCACTTTCATTACTGAAGTCCCTTGTTCTGGGGTCTGCATATATTTGAGGTGCATAGCATGAATGTCATTTGGCACACAAACCTTTGTTTCACAAATCAATTTGGGAAGATCTTAACACAATTTTAATAAAGCTAATTGCCGGTGGCTAACAGAAAGTGAAAAAGCGACAAAATCATATACCTCCACTGGTGCTGGGGGTTGTGGAGGAGGTTTGACTTCGATATACTCAATCACGTAACCATCAATCTTTGCCCCGCCATCCCTTGCGGGCTTCACCCAGCCAATTGTGGCACTGTTCTTTGTGATCTCAAGAATTTCAATCTTCTCACACGGATCAGGTTTGTCTGAAATAATAAAAACATTCAGGTTCTCTATCGTGACAAATGAAAATGGAGCAAGACACAAAACATGGCAGTGACTGAGTGCCCGTTTGTCATTGCGTGATCAAGAAGTCATACTTACTGACAGGATCCGAGGCTAAGTAGGAAGTGGGTGACACCCGGGGAACTCCTGAACCATACTCGTTGACAGCAGTCACTCTGAAGTAGTACTCTGTGCCTGGCACGAGACTGCTGACCTTAAAGGGAACCTTGTCTTTCTCCACTTCGGCCTTGACTGTCGCCCACGTCTTGCGATCAATTTCACGCTTCTCGACGATATAGTGAGTGATCTCACTGCCGCCGTCGATCTCTGGAGGGTTCCACGACAGCATTGCTGATGTCTGTCTGATGTCAGAGCCCTCCAGACTCATCACAGGTCCTGGGGTGTCTGTTGGGTGTAGGGAGGGGGTCGGTGCTTTTTAACTCTAGCAAAACAATCACAGAGTAGTGACGGGAAAAGGCAGGACGTACCGAGGACCTTGACGCTGACGAACACAGCTTTTTCTCCAGCTTGACTCTGCACAGTCAAACAGTATTTGCCAGAGTCATCCCGCGTGCTATCCGGAATGACCAAGAAGGTCATCGTGTCGATGATGTCGACGTGACCCTTCCTGACTACATTATCAATGCCCATCCGCCTCCAAGTGACTTTGGGAGGAGGTCTTCCTCTGATGGTCGCGCACAGTCTGATGGGACACCCAGCTCTCACTGTTAGTCCCTGTCTTAAGTTGGCATCTAAGTCGATTTCTGGTGCCTCTGTTAAAAGCAAAACGTGGATTTATAGATATGTCCATTTATGATTACAGTCATCTAAGTCAGGAGGTAGCCAAAGCAACCCTTACCAAGTATCTCCTTGGGATTCACAGCTGTTCCCAGGTCACAAGGCAGACTCATGCCCACCTGGTTCTGAGCTGACACTCTGAAGTCATACAGAAGTTTCTCGTCAAGACTCGTGACTGTGAACTCACAAAAGACAAGCTGAGCAGCCACGTTGCAGCGTTTCCAACTATCATCTCCTTTCTTGGGACTTCCCTTCACCCTCATCTCAACAACGTAGCCAATGATGGGCGCTCCACCATCGGACACAGGCTTGGTCCATCCTAGAGTTACAGTGGACTTGGTGCTGTCCAAGACCTTCAAGTTGGTGGGTGGTGCAGGAGGCTCTGTAAGAAAACACACACACGTTGAAGTCACGCAGAACCAACACTAACAGGTGGCTAAAAGAAAACCAGCCACGCCATACCGATTGCATCCTTTGCCAAGATGGCACGCGAGGGTTTGCTTGCACTGCCGACTCCAATTTCATTGACAGCTTTCACTCTGTATTGGTATTCGTGCAGGGGCAGCAATCCTGTTACGGTGAAGCACGTCGTTGGGATTGCCTCCTTGTTAATGGTGGACCACCTTACAGCATGCTCCTCCTTCTTTTCCAACATGTAACCAGTGACTGGCTTCCCTCCATCTGTGTCAGGCTCTGACCACTGCACTGTCATCTCCTCCTTGGAAATTCTGGTGACCTCCGGTGCCTCAGGTGCTCCTGGAACACTAAACTTGGTGCCGGCGACAATGGCCTCGCTCTCCACAGCAGGGCCAGGACCCATTTTATTCTCTGCACGAACTCTAAAGATATATTCATTTCCCTCAACGAGACGAGTCACGTTGGCCTTGTTGGTGATGACGGCATTTGAATGAACGGACCAGACACCCCTCTTGGTGTCACATTTCTCTATGATGTAGTTATAGATCTCGCAGCCTCCGTCGTCCTCTGGAATGTTCCATGCCAAATGGCACCTGTCAGTGTTAACGCCTGACACCTTAAGGTCACTGACCGGGCCGGGTCTGTCCAATACATTGACCTTGGCATGCGCGGAGCATGTTCCTGCCCTGTTGGCTGCAGTGACGACATATTTGCCACTGTCTGTACGCCGAGCTGTAGTCAGAAGCAGCTTTGAGAAGTCAACACCGGTTTCGATCTGAAGCCTGGAGCCCTTTTTGAGCTCCCCGGTGCCATCATCCTTTGTCCATTTGACATCAGGTTGGGGTTTGCCTTTGACCATTGCCTCGATGGGAATTGAGTCCCCTGCCTTTACCACGAGGTTTCCATCCAGTTTGATTTTGATCTCTGGCTCTACAAGCTGCTCCTTGATGACGACTTCTGCTGTGGTCACCCATTTGCTTTCACCGCCGTCATTTTTCGTCTGAACTCTGAACTGGTAGACCTGGTTTTCAATGCACCTGTCAGCCATAAAGTGAGTCTCTTTAATTGCACCTTTATGAAGTCTCTCCCACTCTTCAGCCTCCTTTGGCTTCTTCTCCACGTGGTAACCCAGGTTACGACTACCGCCGTCGTAGTCGGGCTTCTTCCATTTGAGGAAGCAGAAGGTCTTTCCAATCTCCGCTATATGGAAGTCGATCGGTTCACCAGGTTTCTCAATGGGGTCAATCGCCAAAACGGCCGTCTTGGTCTCTGTGGGCGGTCCAACACCGATCTTGTTTTCGGCACTAACGCGGAAAAAGTACTCGCAGCCCTCCGAGAGAGGGGCCTTCATCAGACGCTTTGTACAGTCATTGGAAATTACCGTCCACCCCCTCTGGCTCGGTTGTCGGCTCTCAATTATGTACTGGGTGATCTCTGTGCCTCCATTGTCCTCTGGATTCTCCCAAGACACCATGCAAGAGTTCTTGGTCACATAAGCCACCTTTATATTTTGGCAAGCTCCAGGTGTGTCCAGGACATTGACAATAATGGTGGCTTGTGCCTGTCCGCTGCTGTTTTTGGCAACAACGGCGTATTTACCATAATCGGACCTGACGGCATCATTAATGACCAATTCACACAGAGGATAGTTGTTGTTCAGCATCGTGCGTTTGTCTCGAGACAAGGCTCTGGCGTCCTTGGTCCAGGCGATCTCTGGGTCAGGTCTGCCCTTAACTCTGGCCATCAAACTGATGATCTGTCCTGCCCTTACACTCAGAGAGTCACGGCACGATACGTCAACAACAACCTCTGGAGGAACGAGAATGTCCTTCGCCAAGATGGTCTCGCTCAGTTCCCGGGGTTCGCTCTCTCCGACCTTGTTTGTGGCTCTGATTCGGACCCTGTACTCCATACCTTCAATGAAACCTGGTACTCTGTAGGCACACATCTTGACGAGTTCCTTGTTAACCCTGTCCCACTGAGCAGATCCTGACTTTTGAATCTCTACAACATAGCCCAGGATAGGGCTGCCACCATCTCTTGTGGGTTTGGTCCAGCAGATATCCGCATACAACTTGCTCCAGTCCTTTAGTTTAGGATTTCCAGGAGGTCCCGGCTTGGTGATGGGCCGGGTCGCCTTGATGGGATCAGAGGTGAGCGATGGCTCACTGACACCGGCAATGTTTTCAGCAAATACTCTGAATTCATAGCTGTTGCCTTCAAGTAGGCCAGAAACCCTGTATCTGAGATCCAGCACGGGAGTTTTATTGACACGAATCCACTTCCCTGTCATCTCTCGGCGTTCAATCACGTAGCCACTGATAGGACTACCTCCGTCGTGGTCAGGCAGGGACCATTCCACTGTCACAGCATTCTCTGTGATATCAGAGCACACCGGGAGGCCCGGTGGACCGGGAGGGTTGAACATGCGCTTGGCAATGGTCGGGGGACTCTCAAGTCCGGCACCAATTCCGATCTTGTTCTCGGCACGGATACGAACCACGTACTCACGACCCTTCTCCAGGCGTGACACCTTAGCTTTGGTACCGATACCGCTCGAACTTACAACCGACCAAGGCTCCCAAGATTTCTTCACATCCTTCTTTTCAACAACATAGTTGGTGATGGGGGTACCACCGTCATCCTTGGGTGGCCTCCATTGTATCATCATATGATCAGGGGTTACTTCTAAGATGTTGATTGGTCCGACGGGTGCCCCTGGAAGATCAAGCACAGTGACGTGCAGAGCGACAGTCTTGCTGCCTGCAGGGTTGGACACAGTGAGGATGTACTCGCCCGTGTCTCCTCTCTTGCATTCTGGTATGGTGAGAGTGGAGGTGGATCCAGTGGATTCTATCTTATAGTGACCTTCTGATGTAATTTCCTGGCCATCTGTCATCCACTTGGCAGTGGGGATGGGGATCCCCTTCATCTTGGCAGGCAGTACAATAGTGCTGCCTACCTTCACAACAATACCCTCGATAAGCTTCACATCGACTTCAATGGCGGGGGGTACTGAAAGACAAAGTAAAAGCAGTCGTGTGAGGAATTTCAACGGAATGAAACACTGCAGCTGTTCTTCAGTCCAAAACAGAGACGTCTTACGTGTCTTTTCCTGACAGGTGACGGGAACACTGGTGTCAGGACGACTCATGCCAATAGCGTTCTGAGCCATGACCCGGAAGCGGTAGGTCTTGCCTTCCCCGAGACCGCTGACATGCGCATGGTTACTGCTGACGGTCTTATAGGAAACCCAATCTGGTTGAGTCTCTTCCTGGTACTCAACGATGAAGCCTGTGATTTCACTTCCCCCGTTGCGATCGGGCCACTCCCACTCTAACCACACCTCTGTCTTGTCTGCATCAGTGTGGTGTAGGTACTTTGGGGGGCCAGGTGAATCTAAATAATGGAGACAGATTTGTAGTTTGTTGGTCTGGAAGTTAGAAATGGTATACATGACACAGTGCTACCTTGACTTAGTGGCACAATTTAAGCTTTTCATGTTGCAAGCTGTCGCTTGGTCAATCTTTTTGCTTTGCGTAGCAAGTTGTGGGTGAGTTTCAAATGAGCCACTGCTAGAGTGAAGTGATTTAAAAAAAAAAAAAAAAGACCTGGGACAGTCAAAGAACTTTAACGCCGATGCTTTGGGGCCCTAGGGGTACGTGATCGCATTGCACGGGGTACGTGGAAGTACTTCATCATTTATTTACCAGACCGGCGTACACACCTCGAGTGTCTCATTAAAGCTCAGATGAAAAGAAAGTTTAAGTGTCATAGTGGGTCTGAATATAATTCATGTTCAGGCTTTTGTTCCTTGTATTTCAAATTCAAATGCTTATCTACTGTCCTCTCACTAAGACGCACGGGTTGAGGCGCGTTCAGAAATTTGCGGGCCTCCGCGCGCCGGTTCGCTCCGAGTGTTTGGAAACTCGGCGTTGCTCAGATTTGACATTCGGTTATTCAGAGTGCACCAAAAATGTAGTGCTGGCACTTCGACATGGGACACCGCGCGCCAGTGCTGAATGACGGTGGCGCACACTCTGCCTCTCTAAACACAGGCATCAGAGTGAATTTCCAGAGATGAGTAAACTGAGTTAGGAGCAAATCACATTCAGGATTCAGGACAGGACTGAAACAGAAAACAGACAGCGTTGCACTCACAGAGTGGATCAACAGCCTTGATGGGAGTTTTTGTGATCACATAATCACTCCTGCCAAACTGGTTTTCGGCTGCCACTCTGAACAGGTACTGGATTCCTTCCATCAGATACATGGCCATCAAACTGCGCTTCTTGTTGGACGCGGAGACCGGGACCCACTGCTCAGCGGCGACATCCTTCTTTTCCACGACGTAATGGGAGACAACAGCACCGCCGTTGTCCTCAGGAGCTTTCCACGTCAAGTAAGCGGACTCGCTGGTCACCTCGGAGACCGCCAGGTCTCTCGGCGGTGATGGTTTGTCTGAAGGGAAAACAAGGGATGGAATTTGAGCTGAAGAGATGTTGCTCTAGCATAGGATTAGAAAAAAAGAATGGAAAGAGTATATAAATCACAAATATTGATGGTATTGACTCACTCAGAACCAGAACAGCAACCATGGCCGTTTTCTTTCCGGCAGCATTTTCCGCCGTGAGAGAGTAGTTGCCGGAGTCGGGACGGACGCACTTGGGGATGAGGATTTTGCTACCGGCGGACGTGACAGCGACAGTGATATGAGCTGGCATTTGGCCATCGTTTTTCTTCCAGGTAACAGTGGGCGTGGGCACACCCTTGATCGTTGCACTCAAGGTGATGTCTGTGCCCAGCATGGCCAGATGGTCACGCACCATGTTAGCATCCAGCAGCAACTCTGGTGCCTCTGCAGAGGGAGGCAAGACAGTGTTCAGCCTATTGGCTCTCAGGATATGTGGTATGGAAAACAGAGAGACATGTCGAACACAGACATATAAAAAGAAGACAAAAAGAGAAAGATAATCATACCCAGTCTGTCATGAACCTTGACAGTCTGTTTGACATAGGCTGGGTCAGATTTGCCGGCGGCATTGACAGTGTAGATCCGGAAGGCGTACTCTTGGCCATCACTCAGCCCTGTGACTACATAGTGCAGGTCAGGGCACTGCTCTGGATGTTCATTAGCCTGAATCCACTCAATGGAACCTGGCTTCTGGTACTCGACCAGGTAGCCAAATATCCGTCCTTTTCCGTCATGGCGCGGCTTCTGCCATTTGAGACTCACAGATTCTTTTGTCTTGTCGTAGGCCTCGGGGGTCACTGGAGGACTAGGGCGCACTGTAGAGAATGGACAACACGTATGATTCTAGCTTACGTCATTGCGGTACAATGAGGCAGGTCTGTTTGCGGCTTTAGTCACACGAACCGATGGGATCTTTGGCAAGAATGGGCTTTGAGGGTTCACTCGGGTCTCCGGTTCCGAGCTCATTTTCAGCCATCACACGGAATTCATATTCACACCCCTCCACCAGGTCCTGGACTCGATACTGAGTAGCAGGGTACAAGGGTTCTCTTGTTGCTCTTGACCACCTCTTGGCAGTGGGCTCCTTCTTCTCCAGTATATAGTTGGTGATGGGCTTTCCTCCATCACGGGGCCGGTTCCAGAGCACCAGTGCGTTGGTAGCGTACACCTCCCTGACGGTCGGAATCTCAGGGGCCTCTGGAACTCCTGCAGAAAAGCCACAGCAAAATGTGGTGAAACATTGGTCATTTCAAAGTTGATATCGCTCGGTGGCCTCAAAGGCTACCGTTTAACTACCGCCCAGCCGCTAGATGCTCCCCTTCGGGCAGGTCCCACCTCCAAACCTGGCTCCAGAGTGGCGCCAAAATACTCACTGAAGACAAAATACTCACTGAAGAGGTCTTTTGCTCTCATCTCCTCAGAGTCCAGTGGGTCACTGATACCATACATGTTCTCAGCACAGATTCTCATGATGTACTCTCTTCCCTCTGTCAGTTTGGGGATCTGAAAGGATCAAACAAATGTTTTCCTAGCATCCACATTATGAAAACATATTTCTGAAATGATTTCCTAGCATCCGCATTCTGAAACCACACATTTGATGGCTAATGCACATGCGCCAACCTTGCATGTGGTCTTGGTGTTTGCTGAAGTGACAGTGGTCCACATTTCTCTGTTTGCGTCCCTTTTCTCAATGATGTAGTTGGAAATCTCTACGCCGCCGCTGTCCAGAGGAGGTTTCCAAGAGATTACCATGTAGTCACGGTGCACCTCCTCAAAGACAACTGGACCCACGGGAGGCGATGGACGGTCTGCGTAGATGACAGAAACTTGAGTGTTCTTTCACGACAATTACCGTAATGTACCAGAAATGAGATAACGGAACGGTACAGAACAGTATATCGGCCCAGCCACTACGCCTTTGCAAGTTGTACATATGAAGGAAGGTCAGAATGAGTTTCAAGCTCATACCGACAACTGTGACGTTGCAGACTCCCTTTCTGGACCCGGTGCTGTTCTCCACCGCCACCACGTATCGACCGCTGTGGTGGCGCTGTGCCTTCATCACACCCAGCGACATTGTGGTCAGCGTATTCTTGAACATGACGTGCTTATCGGCCTTCAGCTCTTCGTCGTCTCGGTACCACACGATGGATGGAGAAGGCTTGCCGGTGTAGCGACCCTGCAGCAGGAAGCTCTCGCCGACACGGACGATGAGTTTGTCGCGGAAGTCCAACTCGATAGTCGGTGGCTCTGGAGCAGGTCACGCAAAAGTCGTCGGTGAGTTCTTAGAACTCCGGCACACCAGAACTGGTTTGAGATAGGTCGCTTACCGAGTTCATTCCTACAGGTGACTGGTTTGGAGCAAAATGAGGGTTTACCCTGCCCGACTTCATTGACAGCGCTAACTCGGAACTCATAGGTGTCGCCCTCCTTCAATCCGTCAAAAGTGTACTTCCTTTCCATCAGCTTTTCCTTGGTCAATCGAGTGAACTTTTCTTTCCCAATCAAACGAGCCTCCAAGACATACATGACGATCTCTGAGCCACCGTCAAACTTAGGGGCTCTCCATGTGATACTGATCAAATCTTTGGTGACCTTGGTCACCTCGAGCTCCTCGGGTCGGTCAGGCACACCTGAACGTGCGGAGACAAGAAAGAAATGTTCATTTGTGTTCTTAGGGCTCTTAAGAGGGCTTTGACTTTGAATGACATCGACATTACAATGGATTTGATTGAAAACATGATGACGCAAAAGGTTTGCATGGAAACTTGGTATTCACTCACTCAATGGTTCCTTGACGATGAGCTCGGCCGCCGTCTCCATGAAGGGTCCGATGCCAATGGCGTTCTCGGCGGCAACTCTGAAGAAATACGCTTGGCCCGAGGTGAGGCCGGTAGCCACGGCATTCTGTCTGCTGGCGGTGAACGAGAGCGACGTCCAGGCTTTTCTCTCGGCTTCACGCTTCTCGATCACGTAATTACTGATGGGAGAACCGCCGTCGTTCTCTGGGAAGTACCAGTTGATCTTGCAGGAATCATTGCTCAAGTTCTCTGCAATCATAGGGATGCCTACGGGCCCAGGAACGTCTGGTGGAAAATGCAAAAGGTTTGTGGGAATTGCAATAAACCCAAAGTTTGCAGTCAGTTTCCGAGGACCAGAACATCTTATATGCATTGTGCAGAATGACTCACCCAGCACTTCCACTGTGACGTTCTTCGTCTTCTCCCCTGCGGCATTCTTTGCAGTCAGTGTGTAGATGCCGAGATGCCTTCTGGTACACCCTTTGATGACCAAAGATGAGCTGATGGCTGTTGTCTCCACCTTGGCCTCAGGGGGTAGAGCCATTCCATCCCTGCTCCAGGTGACTTCTGGTGATGGCTGACCAGACACGTAACAGATGATCCGGATCACCCCACCGGCGTGGACCACCAACCTCTCCTTGACCGAGGCATCCAAATCAACCTCAGGGGCAACTGAAGACAAAAGTTTCATTAAGCTGATAGATGAAGATTGTCGGAAATTAGTGTGTTTTTTGCTCTTTACGGCACGCTTACCGTTTCTGTCGCTGAGCTCCAGCACCTCAAGAACTTCACCTGGTTCACTAACACCAGCGAGGTTGAAGGCCGTGACTCTGAACCTGAACTGACCGCCACTCTTCAGACCAGCAATCACAAAACGGGTGCCACGGATTTCTGTGTCTTTGGCCTGGAACACAAAACAAATGTGCCCACCATTTGTTGCGGGTAGAGCAAGAGGAAATCAAACATCATCATGATCATATCATTTGAAAATCTCATCTCTCAGCGCGTTCTTCCAGCAGATTGGGAGAGCTGCTAAAATCAGTCTAAACTGGTCGATTTCCATTTTGTCGGACCAAGCTTTTTGTCACCTTGACCCAAGCCTCTGTGCCTTCCTCCTTGTACTCCACCCAGTAGCCGAGAATTTTGGAGCCTCCGTCTTTCAGCGGGGGGATCCACTCCAGATCCACGGTTGACCTTGTCCAATCTGAAACCTTTGGTGTTGGAGGAGAGGGCGGGGCTGGAGAAAGAGAGAGCATTGTTCATTTAAAGACAGAGCTACTTCTAGGTTTATCGGATGACCCAGAGTGTGGTGAACGCTTACAGATGGGGTCTCTGGCAAAGTTGGGATCAGTCGGAACGCTGGGGAGTCCAGGTCCCGCAGCATTGATAGCCGTAACTCTGAAGATGTACTCGGAACCCTCAATGAGTCCGTTCACTGTACATGATTCACCCAAGCCCATGGGTCTGATAGGGTCACGGGTGACACGTGCCCAGCGTTTCCCGGTGGTCTCCTTGCGCTCCAACCAGTAACCGGTGATTGGCGTGCCGCCGTCGTCTTCGGGCTCCTCCCAAGTCACGGTCATGGAGTCCAGGGTGATGCCGGACACTGTTGGCTTTTCGCATTGTCCGGGCACAGCTGCAGAACGGAAGGACCATTTTTCATTTGGATGCAGGAGCGTGGAAGTGTAGCCCACGTGAGCTCAAGTGGACTTACTATAGAGGTTTCTGGCGACTTCGGGATCACTGTCTAGCGGTTCGCCGACACCATACTTGTTCTGGGCCATAATGCGGAAAACATACTCGTGGCCCTCCATCAGGTTCTCCACTGTCCAGATGCGTTCTTTGGGTTCGCTGGTGACAGGGACCCAGGTATTTCTGTTGGCCACCCGCCTCCAGATGACATAATTGGTGACTTTGGACCCCCCGTCATCACTTGGTGGCAGCCAGGAGAGAGTAATTCTCTCAGCCCCAACCTCCTCAAACTTAATGGGAGCAGAGGGAGGACCGGGACGACCTGGTGCAACAACAACATTTAATAATGCGGCGTATGACGACGGGGTTACAAAACCGGGCTACGAAAGGTGTTCAGGGTTGACCAGATGTAATCAAAAATGTCATCTCAAATCGTGTTTGAAAAACCACGTGGACACTGATGGTACTTACCAAGCACGTTGAGCCTCATCTCTTTAGAGGCTTTGCCGAGGCTGTTGGAGGCCACGAGTGTGTAAAGGCCGGTGTCAGGACGTTTGCCCTGCTGTATCAACAGTGTGCAGCTGTCGTCGGACACCATCTTGTTGATGTGCTCATCGTAGCAGACCTCTGCCTTGCTGTCTGACTTGTGAGGTGGGGCCTTGTACCAAGTGAGCGTGGGGAACGGGCAGCCGCATATCCTGGCCACAATCTCGATGTCACTGCCTTGCTCGGCCTCCATGAACTCCTTTAGTTCAATGGATGGAGCGCCTGGAGGTTCAGTGTGATGTCACAGAATGTTCACCGCAGAATTTGTATATTTGTAAACTTCGTGGTTGACTGGACATGAAAATGAACTGTTCCTTATTTACTGTACTTACAGGTCTGGTCCCGAATGAGAATGGGCCCGGCAGTAGAAGATGGTCGGCTCGGTCCAGCCTGGTTATAAGCAATCACTCTGAACTCGTACTCATCACCCTCTGTCAGGTCCTCCACCTTAAAGGTTGTGATATCAATGTCCCTCCTGTTACACCTGCAGTCAGTAGTGAAATTTGAAACTGCTGCATAGCCAACAAACAGCTTGTCTTGTCTTCTAAGACGGTTTACCTCCTCCAAGACTCTTTCTGAGTCCCACTGGCATCCCAGCAGAGTAGGTCGACACTATAGTGAGTTACAGGTGATCCACCATCGTTTTTGGGAGACTTCCATGTGAGGCTCACTGTTCCCTTCCTCACACTTTCAATTTTAAGCCTGGTTGGGGGATCTGGGGGATCTGAAAGCACAGGAAATGCACAGAGGAAACTCAGTCACAAGTCCCCAGAATATAGCGGAGGCTCAAACAGAGCACGGACGTACGTATAGGATCTCTGGCTGTGGTCCCCTCGATGGTTGCAACGTAGGGCCCAAAACCGAATCGATTCTCGGCACGGATGCGGAACAGGTATTCCTGACCTTCAATCAGGTCTGGAACCACGAGTGACTGCGCAGCACAGGATGGATTCACCTGAGTTGATGAGATCAGGGTAGAGAAATTTGAGTCACTCAGTTTGGGTTGTATCCAGGTGTTTTCTGGACACTTGTCATAGTTTGTTCAGGACTTTGTTATATTCTGCATAGGGGTCCAACAAAACAGCCAATTCATTATCATGCCTTTTAGTTAATAATACATGTCAAGGCACTATCAGCAAAGATGCGCTTCACCTTTGTCCAGGCTTTTCCCACCACAGTCTTCTTCTCAATGAAGTAGCTCTTCACCCTCTCTCCGCCATCATTCTCTGGAGGTTTCCAGGTGAGTCGGCAAGTACCTCTGGTCACGTCGCTCACCTTCAGGTCCCGAGGAGGTCCTGGAAGATCTACGGTCCAGTTAAAAAATGACATTTTGTGATCTTTTCTGCTTTTAGTCGTGAAAAGTGAGTTAGAGTTGAGCAATTTCTATTACACACCAAGGATGTTGACTCGCACTTTGACGACTTTGTGTCCGGCTGGGCTCTCTGCATTGATGATGTAGCGGCCAGCGTGGTTCATTTTGCATTCAGGAATGATGACCACGGAGGTTGTGTCGGTGGAGTGAATCTACAGTCAGGAATGTCCAAATTCAGTCTAGAAGTACCTCTTGCTGTTGACGTGGTATTCGGGAGGACGTCGTACGGCCTAAACCGTCATCTATGTCATTTTACCTCTGAGCCGACGGGGAGTGTGTGGAGTTGCTTTTTTGTCTCGGTCTCGGCCGTTCCGTCGAAGGTCCAGGTTACCTTAGGCGTTGGACGCCCGCTGATGCTGGCAGGGATCCTGATTGTGGTTCCAGCCCTGCAGTTCAGCAGGTCGTGGGCACTCACGTCCAGTGACACGGTCGGCTCAACTAGAGGACAGACGCGGTGAAGGATTGAAACAAGCTACTACAATTGGGCAAACAAGTCACAGCGTTCTTACCAAGGATATCCTGAACAAGGACGTCTGCAGTCCTGGCAGGCTCCGAACTGCCTGCAGCATTCACAGCGTAGATCCTGAACTTACACTTCTTGCCCTCCTTTAGGTTGGGAACAGTTATCACAGTGGATGGGTGGAGTTTTTCATCAGGATTCACCCTTTTCCAATCATGGGAGCCTTCCTCGTGAACCTCAATAATGTAACCCTTGACGGGGCTGCCACCATCCCTGTCTGGGGGACTCCAGGTGAGTGTGACACTATTCTTGGTCTTGTCTTTGACTTCAGGGGATCCGGGTGCAGTAGGAGGGTCTGAGGGCCGGAAAAGGTCAAGATTTCATTGTGTGGCGCAAACTCAACTTCAGTGTTGTGGAAAAAAGCCAAAACTGGCAGCACTTAAAAATACCGTTTTTTTCCATGTATAATGCGCCCCCATGTATAATACGCACCCTAAAAATGGCATGTTGATGCTGGAAAAAAGCCAGTACCCATGTATCATACGCACCCAAATTTTGACTCCTACTTAAGTCCGTGAACGTAAAATTATTTCAGAAAAAAGATCATCTTTGGGAACAACCGGATGTTATTCAGTATCACTGCGCATGCGCTAGCATACTCAATAGCGAAGAAATGTTTCGGATTTGTGTAGGGTACATTGTGACAGCAAACGAGCAAGTAATCTAGCAAGTGTCTGATACGAGAGCATTGTGTTCGTATGGAGTGTGTTTGAAGAGAACAGCAGAGAAGAAAGCGCATCTGTAACGGCGGCCTCCGTATGATATCCGGATTTAAAAAAAAAAAAAAAAAAAAAAAAAAAAAATGCGCACCCCAGATTTTAGGACAATAAAGGGTCTCAAAAAGTCAAGACTCACTGCATGGGTCCACGGCGAAGCGGCACTCTGTGGACTCGCTGGGCGGCCCAATCCCTGCGGCATTGCTTGCTGCCACCCTGAATTGGTATTCGGTTCCTTCGATGAGCTTGAGGACAGTGTACTGCAGGGCCTTCACGGCTGGTTTGGTGACTGGGCAGCGATTAACGCGCCCCCAGTACACAGCTCCACGTTCCCTCTTCTCCAGCCAGTAGCCTTGTATGGTGGAGCCGCCGTTGTTGAGCGGAGGATCCCAGGCCAGAGTCATTGTGTTGGATGTGGCGGCAATGATCCTGGGGTTTTGCGGCGGTCCCGGGAGTCCAAACGGATCCTTCAGTTCTACCTTCTCGGAGTCACAGCCGTCACTGACGCCGTATTTGTTTTCCGCCCTGATTCTGAATTGGTAGTGGCCATTCATTATCAGTTTGTAGACCTGAGTAGGCAAATGGCAGACCACGAGCGTTCGTACAGCAGAAGAGGTCACGTGAATGCACCTGGTCTACGTGTGGACGTGTCGGCACTCACCCCGTAGCGACGATCGATGAGGTTTGAGGTCACGGCCTCAAAGTCTGATTTCTTCTTGCTGGCATCTCTGCGTTCGATGATATAGTTGGTGATCTCACTGCCTCCGTTGTCTTCGGGGGCATCCCAGGTCAGGTAGCAGGAGTCCGCCTTGATATCCGAGACCACAATGTTCCTCGGGGGAAGAGGGCGGTCTGCAAACAAGAGGACCTCCGGTTAGACGAGTGACGCTTTGCATCGACAGTCCCCGCCTGCCTCTGAACGTGTCCGTACCGAGGATCTCCACACGGATGACGAGCTGAGCTTTGCCGTGGCTGTTTTCGGCTAAAAGTTTGTAATTGCCTTTGTCTTGCCTGATGGTTTCCGGCATGGAAATGGTTGTCCTCAACGTTGTGCGATTTACCTGGTAATTGAAGAATTGGCAAACAACATCCAGTGTCAGTGAGGGCCACGAAAAATAATACATCATTGAAGGTGTAGACAAAGAAGCACAGAATGAACTCCATTTCAAAAGAGTGCCTGCTCACCTCCTCAGTTTCTATCGTCATCTCTTTTTCACACTTGTCCATCACCTCGTCGTCTTTCATCCATTTGATTGTCGGAAGGGGAAGTCCCTTAACCTCAGCTGGAATGTCGACGGCCGAGCCTTTCTTCACAATGATTGCGTTACTCTTGAAGTACTTCAGAATTGTAATAAGTGGTGCAACTGTAAAATCAAAAGGTGGCACATTTTGTTGGAGGTGTCCAAACAATCGATAGCTGCTTTGGTGACGTACTTTCATCATCCTGAATCTTGGCTGCGATGGGCTTGGACGGCGGGCCGTGGCCGACCTCATTCACAGCTTTGACCCGGAATTCATACTCCTGGTTCTCTGACAAGTTCTCGATGACACCGGTGCACTTGGTAAAGATCTTGCGGTTGGCCGGTTCGAACTCGTTGTCGTCCGATCTCATCTTCTCCACGTAGTAGCCAATGATGGGGCTACCGCCATCGCTGCGTGGTGGCTGCCAGGCCAGCGTGATGGTGTTCTTGCTTCTGTCTGTGGAGTGCAGTTTCTCAGGAGCAGACGGTGTACCTGTAGGGAAACATTAGAGAAAGACTTTCAAGACTCAAGACTCCTGCAAGTCATTCAGTGTGCTTCAACGTGAACATTTGGCAGCACCTTTGGGATCCTCGGCTAGAATGGGCCCAAGGTCTGCAGGAATGCCATCTCCATACTTATTCCGGGCAACGACCCTAAAGTCGTATTCCTCGCCCGCCAGCAGTCCCTGCACGTCGTATTTGCAGGACGCCACCTCAACGGGCTGGCGGAAGAGCTTCATCTTAGCATCCTTTCTCAGGACCTCATAGCCAATGATGTCGCTGCCGCCATTGTCCACTGGATCGGACCAGGTGAGAGTGATGTTTTTCTTGGTCACCGTCACAGTCTTCAAGTCGACAACAGGCCCTGGGACATCTGCACGAAATCATAAAAACAAAAAAAGACGGGGATTTAAAGTATGGAATAGCCGAAGGAAAGAGAAATAGAAAATAATCATTTTGGAGAAATTTCTCGTCAAATGAATGACACTGACCCATGACGTCGACTTTGGTTTCGGCAGCATTCGTACCACTGCTGTTGGTGCCCGAAATCTGGTACTTGCCATGATCCGCCCTTACTGTCTTCTTGATGACCAGACAGCTATTCTTGCCTTCGGTCTCCACAATCATTCTCTCTTTGTCAATTTCAGCATCATCTTTGGTCCACTTGACATCAGGCTGCGGGCGGCCAGTCACCACTGCGGGAAGCTTCAGTGACTCGCCGGCCTTTATCATGATGCCGTTCTTCACGGAGATGTCGAAGTCAACAGCGGGAGGTTCTGAAGACCGCAGGGAAGGACAAGCGTATTTTTAAGATGACAACCAAAAATTTGGCCTAAGCTCTGCCTTGCTACTGTACCTTGTGGCTCCTTGACAGTGACGGGTTCTGTGACTCCGGGGGCTCCAGGACCCGCATCATTGACTGCGACCACTCTAATGTAGTAATCGGTCCCTTCGGTCAGACCTGTGACAGTGTAGGTCAGCTCCTTGCACCTGAACTCTGTGCTGCGAGTCCAGTTCTTCTCCCCAGCCACCACCTGATGACACAGGAAGAGCGATTTAGCCTGGAATGGCACGCGTCAGGTATCACCCAGAATAGTTTGCTGTTATTGTTTAGCAGCTTCATGAAATCAAGGCAACAGCAGAACCTTCTCAACGTGATAGCCCAAGATGTCCCCTCCTCCATTGTACAAAGGCGGCTTCCAGGCCACAATGACACAGTCTTTCCCGGTGTCTACGATCCATGGTGTTGGAGGACCTGGAGGCACTGAAGTGGCCAATACAGGTAAGCGGTTACCATGCAGGTCTTTGCGATTATAATGCTGCACATCCACTAAACGTCTTGAATATTATTTGAATGCTAATGAGGTCTCGTTTCAATTTTGTTCTGCCGGCATCAAACAAAATTATGATCTCGTATCACTCCTCATGAAACATGGAAAACAACAATTTCTCGTATGTCAACGCTTGGATTTTACAAACAGGGGGTGAACAATCTACTTAGTTGGGAATGGCTGCTACTTCCACAGTTGGATAACTTACGGATGGCGTCCATAGCAACGATGCGGTCCGTGGGTTCACTAAAAGGTCCGGGTCCGGCCAGGTTCTCGGCACACACCCTGAAGATGTAGGTGAGTCCCTCCATCAGGCCGCTAGCTTTCACTTCCAGAGAGTTGAGGAGCGTGCGGTTAACACGAGTCCAGTGTTTGCTGTTCACTTCTTTTCTCTCGATCCAGTAGCCCAAAATGGGACTACCATTGTCCTTTGGCTCGTGCCAGGTAATGTGGGCGGAGCTTGCTGTCACCTCGTGAACTCTTGGGGTGTTGGGTGCATCAGGAGGATCTGACGGGAAAATCGGTGGTTCCAAAGTTAGATCAGAAGAGCATCAGATAGCCGCAGCTCACCCCCAACGCTACAGCCGGGTCTGCGTTGTTTTGTTTGTTTGTTTGTCTGTTTGCAATATTGCCAATGTTTTATGTGATATAGTATTCTGTCGTATTGTTATCTTATGTCATATGTTCTGTACAGCGCTTTGTTACGGCTGTAAATCCCTGGCGTGACAACCTCTCAAAAAGAGCCCTATCAATTCCAATCTTAATATCATTGAATTGAACTGAATCAAATGGTTCAATTTTACAATTGAAGCGTTCTGAATCAGTTCGCAGCCCATGTATGGTACCCAGCAAATTGCCTATTGGAGTGATGTGCATCCCTAATTGTAACTCTCAAAAGATTTGAGATTGAGCTTTCTTGTGTTTCGTCAACTGTTAGGTCAAATCAATCACACCCTAACCCTAACCTTTTGCCATTAGAGAAGACATAAAGAATGAGAAATATCTGTCAAAAACCCTTGATTATCATTTCAAAGTCATATTGACAGCGCTTACCAAACAGGTTCTTAGCAACCTGCGGTTCAGACACCAAAGGTGGCCCGCATCCAAATTTGTTCTCGGCGCTAACTTTGAAGATGTACTCCTTCCCTTCAATTAGCTTGGTGACGGGGAAGCTGGTAGTCTTCAAGGTTGAGGTGATGGTGATCCAGCCAATGTCATCTTTCTTGTTATCCTTTTTCTCCAGGATATAATTCAGGATTTCACTGCCACCGTCATCCTCAGGAGGCTGCCAGTTGCACACAACGGAGGTGTTCCTGATGTCATCGAAGGTGAAGTTGATAGGTGGACCGGGTTTGTCTGCAGCATAAAACCTCATCAGAGCCAAACATTCAAAAATGACTTTTTTGTGTGGTAAATACTATCTCAAAACCTTTTTCTTTTTTTGTTTTTTTATTGGGGGGGGGGGGACATGCTTACAAATCTAAGGTCAAACTTACCGAGGACATTAACGACGCATGAGGCCGTGGCAACGCCGTGAGTATTCTCAACCTGGATGGTGAAGTTGCCATGGTCTGCTCTGATGGCCTCTCGGATCATCAAAGCGGAGTGACCCTTCTTTGTCTGGTCCAAACCAAGGCGCTCTCGCAGCGGCGTCACAAACTCTTCCTTGGCTTCAAAAACCTGGGAGAAAGTAGAACACCCACCTTGAATACGGGACAGACCTCACTTCAAACATAGACACGCTGGCTGCAGTCAGGGAACCCACCTTGGTTTTGGTCTTCTTCTTAACTTGTGGGACAACCTTTTTGGCGGGCTCTTTGGTGACATCCTCACTGTTCCTCATCCAGGTGACCTTGGGGTAAGGCGAACCCGAGATGTTTGCGTCTACGCGAATCTCTTCGCCTTTCTTCACGCACAAACCGCACTGCACACGGGCATGCAGGGTGACAGTGGGTTTCTCTGAAAAAGGAACACCAAGCGCTCGTCTCAAATTCGAGTCTGCAGCGGGTACACGCGATATCGCACAGGGATCCGATCACGCTGCGCTGTCGCTCGTAAAGCGGATTCTTTTGCCAATCGGTCCAACATACCGACTGGGTCGGCAGCCCGAATGGGTTGTGTGCTTCGAGATGGTTCGCTGATTCCGGCGGCATTCTCGGCTCGGACCCTGAATTGGTACTCCGTGTCCTCCTTGAGACCTGTCACCACGTGGCTGAAACCAGGGACCGAGCTAGGGGTAACCCTCTCGTAGCGGTCACCGTCCTTCTCTATCCTCTCCACGATGTAGCCTTGAATGGGGCAACCGCCGTCATAATCGGGAGCATTCCAAGTGATGACAATAGACTTGGAGGTTGGTTCTTGGGCCTCCACTTGGATGGGTGGGTCTGGTTTCTCTGCAAAGTGGATGGCACTTTAATGTTACCTCCGCCATTGGCCAAGCAGACACTGTCTGCAGGTAACTTACGCTTCATTTCCTCTATGATGACAGGGTTTCTCAACTCCAGATAGGCTCCGGCGCCCACCTTGTTGACGGCCTTGACCCGGAAGTAGTACTCGCAGTTAACATATAGGTCTTTCACCGCACAGCTGAGAACATTATCTCCTGACATGACAGGCATGTAGGTCTTCTTGGAGGCTTCACGACGTTCCAGCGTGTAACTAAGAACCGGTGTCCCGCCGTCATCCTCAGGTGCTTCCCAGCTGATCTTACAGGAGTTCTTGGTGACATCGCTTGAACTGATGTCTTTGCACTGACCAGGAAGCCCTAAGTGAGATGACAAAAAGTGCAGATGCGTGATTTCCCAAAATGTATGACGGTAATTATCAATTGAAATGTTGAGAGCAACATACCGATGACTTTGACGTTAATGTTTCCATTGGCAGTGCCCAGGCTGTTTGTGAGGGTGATGGTGTAGATGCCAACGTCAGAACGCATGCATCGGAGAAGTTCTAGGTGAGAACTGTTCATCTCCACTCTCATGGAGAGACGCTCGCCTTTCTGACATTCTACTGTGTCCTTCTGCCACACCATCTGTGGCGTGGGGATGCCTTTGTAGGGAACGTTTAGGTGCAGCTTCTCTCCCTCCGTCACCACCACATCCTTGGTGTCCAGCTCCATGGTTGGGGCACCTTGAGATCAGGCGACCAGCCAAAGTAGCAGTTTGAGTATGCATGCTTGCGGTAAGTATATCATCACATTCTGCTCTGCAGCTTTATTCATACTTACAGTCTGGATCTTTGGTAAAGACCTTGTCAGATAGCTCCGAGGGATCGCCTACGCCAAAGGCATTAATGGCGCGAACCCTGATGACGTACTTCTTTTCTGGTTTGATCCCATCTTGAATTTTAAACTCGAGGTCTTTGATCGGCCTGGTATTGACCCTGAGCCACTTCAGTTCCGGACGAGCCTCCGCCACCTCCACGTGGTAGCCTATAATAGGGGAGCCACCATCCTTGATTGGCGGCTTCCACGAGACGTTGATGTGCTCCCTGCTGCTATCTGGGACAGTCACCTCCAAGGGTGGCGACGGCGCACCTGAAGATCAAGACCGTCAGGGTTTCACAACATAGTATCTCGTCTTTGGAGATTCTTCTGCCGAACTGCACGAGTTGTGACTTACTTGTCGGATCCTCAATGGTAAGGATCTCGGTGGGTTCGCTGGGTTCTCCAACCCCTGCCTCATTTTCTGCACGCACTTGGAACTGCACCTCTGAGCCTTCGTCCACATCGACCACCTTAAACTGAGTTTGTTTGTCTGGAGTCTTGCAGCACTTCAACCAACGTGTTCCCACTTTGTCCTTCTTCTCTATCACATACCTATGAGGTTAACGCAATGTTAACGGCGGCAACAACCTGTACCTCCACGTAAGGACCTCTTTGTAATGGACCAAGCCTCGTAGAAACAACATCATTTCAAACGGGGAGTATGCTCTCACCTGGTGATGGGTCTACCGCCGTGGCTTTTTGGAGCTTCCCATTTCAGCTGCACATGTCGCTTGGTGACTTCCACCACAGTCAGCGCATAAGGAGGTCCAGGAGTAGCTGCAGGGGAAATTGATGTGTGGCTATAAGGCAGGCATTTTGATGGGCTGAATGTCAAACAAATTGGGTCCAACATTGGCTCAGAGCTCACTCAGAACGTACTGAAAGTATCTTTGGCAAGCACGGCGTCCTCCAGCTCACAGAATTCGCCCAGGCCTACCGCGTTTTCAGCGGCCACGCGAAACACGTACAACGAGCCTTCATTAAGTGGCGTCACTGTGTATTTGAGCTCCTTGACGGTGGTGTCCACCGTCTGCCAAGCCTTCCGTCGCACGTCTCTCTTCTCCACCACATAGTTGGTGATGGGCGAGCCTCCGTCACTGCTGGGTGCCTGCCATTTGAGATCAGCGTTGATCTTGGTGATGTTGGCCACATCCAGCCACTGAGGCGCAGATGGGGGGTCTGTCACATGGGAACAAGAAAGTGGACTTTTTAAACGACTATACTTCATGAAATAATCAAACAGAGTATGACTGGTGCAAGTATTCAAGACTGCCAAAAGATGAACTGGCATCATAAAAAGAAGAGACGTTCTTTGGAGAACAACAGTGTCCTCTGAATTCTGGATGGAGAAGACTGCTAATCTGAACGATATGTGAAAGAAGCCAAAATGATCAAAGGCAGTCAGAGGCACTCTCAAAATAGAGATTCATTGCGACGTCCCGACATGGCTCCCAAAAGACTGGAAAAGTGGGCACGAATGAGGTATTTTGCCGGAAGGAGAGAGAATGACCAGTTGGTACGCAGAACGCTCATTTACCAGCCACTCGTGGTGACAGCATAATCATCGATCATTCGACCACTCTCACCGCAAACAGGAATAGGAGGACGACACAACTCCCATGTACAACTGGACGAGCCTTTTGGATTCAAGGCAGGCAAAATGTCTGCAACTCTCAAGAACAGTCGTGTTGCCCCCTTTCAACTTTTGTGGCCGAAAGCCAGAAGGGAGTTTGCCGTTTCAATGACCTCGTTCCATCTTCAGGAGTAAACAAGCTACTACCCGCGCAGCTGGAAATCCCGGCGGCATGTTCAGAAGATAAAGGTTTGAATGTGACTGTTACTTTGAAGCGTGTCGCCTCCTCTGTCAGCCACTTACAGAGTCTCTCCTTGCAGACCACAGAGTCAGAGGGCTCGCTGGGTTCGCTCTCGCCGGCTCTGTTGACAGCCTTGACGCGGAAGGCGTACTCTTGCTTCTCCATCAAGCCTTGCAGCTGGTGTTCAGTCTGTCCAATGCCCTCAGCAATGCGGATCCACTCATCACTTCCTCTTTTCTGAAACTCGATGATGTAGCCATCAATCTTAGCTCCGCCGTCGTGCTCGGGCCTAGTCCATGCCAGCAGAGCAGAGGTCTTGCCAACGTCACGGGTCACAGGCTTTCCAGGAGCCCATGGAGGATCTGAGGAAGACAGAGGTGATTTGCAAATCATTTCAATCTCTCTCTGTTTGCACAGCTTCTTGCACTATAGCATACCAATGGGGTCTTTGATAAGGACTGGATCTGTTTCTGTGCTTGGTTTTCCAGTTCCAGACAGATTTTCAGCCAAGACCCTGAACCTGTACTTCTTCTTCGTAACTAGTCCTTTCACCCTGTTGTCAAATATTCCACAGGGTTGAAGGGGGGGGATCACAAGTTTCTGTGTCAGCAAGCAACTGAAATGAGATGTTAGGTAACCTGAAGTTGGTGTCCTTGATCGGCAGCTTGTTGCATCTGATCCATTTATCAGTCTCAGGATCAAACCTCTCGACCCAATAACCAGTAATAGGACTGCCGCCATCCTCATCTGGCTCAATCCAGTTGAGAGTCACGGCATCCTTGGCTATGTCAGAGGGAGTGACTCTCGATGGAGGGCCCGGAGGATCTAAAAGGAACGTGCTATTGAATATAGCGAAGGAATACTTCAAAGAGATAAAAAAAAAAAAAAAAAAATTCATTCTCACCAAATGAATACTTTGCAATAATGGGCGTGTGCTCGGCAGGTTCTCCGACACCGTACTGGTTTTCAGCACGGATCCGGAAGACGTACTCCATCAGAGCGGTGAGCTTGCAGGCCTTGAAAGTGGTGTATTTCACTGTGGCCGACAGCTTGGTCCACTCCTCTTGGTTAGCCTTGCGACTCTCCACGATGTAGTTGGTAACGGGTGAGCCGCCGTCGTCCCTCGGAGGGTTCCAGGCCAAGAGACAAGACTCGTTGGTGATTTCCGTGATGTCAAAGGCAGCAGGTGGCCCAGGTTTGTCTGAACAGGACAGGCAAGACAAATTGTTTGACTAATTCTCATGCATTTTTAAATTGAGATGACTTCTGTGTAGTTTTTGACTGCGTCCTGTCTGAAGAGCATGATTCTGAATGCCCATGCTAACAGCTATGACTGATGCACTTGTACGAGTAAGTGGCTAACTCTTGAGCGACACGCACCGAGAATGTTGACATCGACAGTAGCCGTCGCACGTCCGCAGGTATTGACGGCTTCAATTATGTAGATGGCGCTGTCGCTTCTGGTTGTGGTGGTAATAGACAACTTGGAGTGCCCCGGCTGGGTGTCGATGACAACGCGGTCGTCGGGCCGCAGTACCAGGTCGGCCTTGGTCCACTTGACGCGCGGATCTGGCTTTCCTTTGACGTCGGCAGGGAGTTCAATTTTGCTGCCGGCTCTGGCGGTGACGCCGGCCAACAGCTTCACATCCAGCTGAATCTCTGGAGGTTCTGTTGGGTATTTAAAGAAAGTCAACCACAGCAATATTCAAGCTGATTTCGCGTTTGCGCAGACTTTTGGACATTAATTTCGGGCTCCACCACTCGAGCCAAACCTTTAGCATCGACAGCCTGGATCTCGTCAGTAGCCTTGCAGGGTCGACTAGCTCCTAATTTGTTGAGAGCTCGGACTCGGTATGCATACCACTGCCCTTCGATCAGACCGGTGACCTGAAACCTAGTAGTGCAAAGATCAGGTGAGACGTGGCGACTCAGAACACACACACACGGACACACACGGACACACGCGCACACACGCACCCACACGCACGCACACGCACATCGGAAATAAGCCCTGAAAGGATGTCTTGACCTACTTCAGCTCTTGAACAGGATCGGAGCAGGGCTCCCACTTGTCGGTTCCACGTTGACACTTATCCACCACATAGCCTTTGATGTGGGAGCCACCGTCATACTTTGGAGGCTCCCAGGACAGAAAGATGCCCTTGCTGCTCTTGTCCCGCCACTTTAGATTTTCGGGAGGATCTGGTACAGCTGAAGCGAGGTTGTAGGAACTCATCAGAATGCTCTTGTTTTCTAGTTTGGCTTTTAGCGGCATATTCTCCTGCTCTTCAATTTCTTAGCAGCCAGCGCACCTTTAGCTACATGAGAGAATACGCCCCTTAATGCGTCAAGTGCATCATCACTCACTGGCAGGCGACGAGACATTGACGGGCTCGTTGATATAGGACGGCTCTCCCGCTCCGCATTTATTGCAGGCAGCGACACTGAACAGGTACTCCTTCCCTTCAATGACATCCGTCACTGTGTGCTCAAGGTCCAGGATTCCGGTGGCCACCTGGCATAGAATACCAAAAAGTCAAGGTAAAGAAGACGGCCATTGGACTCCAGTCCATCGTAATTGCATTGTATCATTTTGTAAATGTACTGGCAGTAAAACCAATGAAGCTCTTTGGCTACCTTTGCCCAGGTCTTACGAGACACTTCTCTCTTCTCAATCTGGTAGTGTGTGACAGGACTTCCTCCGTCATGCTCAGGAGCCTCCCACATCAAGTGGACATGGTGTCTGGTCACCTCGGCCACCTTGAAGTCTTTAGGAGCACTGGGACATGCTGGGGAATTCAAGAGGCATTAAAAGTCAACCTTACAAAGAAAAACAACCGGAATACTATGCACGTTGGCCGTCAGCCATGACACACACGCACACACGGGCGCGCACGCACACACGCACACACGCGCGCCAAAAAATAAACAGATCCATTACCGATAACATTGACATCAATCTCTCCAGAGACAGAGGACATATCATTTTCGAGCTGTACAGTGTAGGTCCCTTTGTCTGGACGGACACTTGGTGTAACTTTAAGCTCTGCATACGAGGGCTTCGTGACCACAGAAGCACGCTTCTCTGCTGACGTCAGCTCCTTCTCTTCAAACGTCCATTTGGCGGTGGGAGTTGGGTACCCAGTGATGGGAACTCTGATGGCGAGAGGCTGAGGGACAATGACTTCCAAGCCATTCCTGAAGGCACTCAGCTCCATGGTCGGACCCACTGCCGGGAACAAAAGGAATTTTACTGAGCACCCCAAATTGGCCGGCTCATCTTTTTGGCTCTAACGTTCATACCGTGAGGATCGTCGGCAAGAAGCGGGCCGAGTTGCTCCGCTGGATCGGAGATACCGGCGGCATTCTCAGCACAAACTCGATAAAGGTACTTGGAACCGTGTTTTAGTCCAGATACCTAAATAAAGAGGATCATTTTGCTGAGATTCTCAATGAAACGAGACAAACGAGGTGACAGGAGGCGCTCCGTACCCGGTAGAAGAGGTCTGCACAAAGTCGAGCATTGCAGCGTAGCCACTTGTCTGTGCCATCCTCGCACTTCTCGATGATGTAGCCAGTGATGATACTGCCGCCGTTGCTGGCAGGCGTCTCCCAGGTGAGCGAGACAGCGTCCTTGGTTTGGTCGTTGAAGTTCAGGTTGAGGGGCGGGCTTGGTCTCTCTGCAAGACATTCAGGTCGCAGGCAAATGAGATGTACATCACGAGCGATGACGGCCGCCGGTGTCAAAAGTCACCCACCGATGGGATCCATGATCTTGACGGGTTTGGTGGCAGCGCTGGGTTTGCCGAGGCCGGCCTTGTTCTCGGCTCGCACTCTGAAGATATACTCCTTGTTCTCGACCACGTCGTTGAGACTGGCCGAGCGCTCGCCGGCCCCGCAGGACATGCACGCCTCCCACTTTACCGACGTCCTGTCACGGAGCTCGATCACGTAGCCGGTGATCTCTGAGCCGCCGTCAAACAGAGGAGGCTCCCAGATGACGGTGGCACCAAATCTGTTCACCGCACTGACATCTACATTCTCCGGTGCATCGGGAACATCTGACGGGAGACAAAGTGTTTACTAAGGTTTTCCTCTTGATACAATGGATCACATGCCTGCCTGCCCGCTCACCAAATTTATTCTTGGCCTGAACGGCGTCTTCAGTGACAACGTGGGGTCCACTCCCAACACGATTTCTGGCGCAGACTCTGAACAGGTACCAGGAATCCTTTTGAAGGCCACTAACACAATACTCAGGTGCATCAGCGCGGTCTGTCGCCACCGTCCAGGCCTTGCGCTTGACATCGCGCCTCTCGACCATATAGGATGCGATTTTGCTGCCACCGTCACTTTCGGGCTCCTCCCAGGCCAAACTGACTTCACCGTCGACAGTGTCGGTGACCCTCAGGTTCTTGACGGGTCCGGGTACGTCTGCCGAGTAGCGATGGACGTTAAAAAAAATTCAGCGCGGTAAACCCAAATGAATCAAGCAATCCACTGAATCTCACCAATCACATCCAGGTTAACGAAGGCCGCATCCTCCCCGTGCTTGTTCCGAATGACCACCTTGTACTTGCCCTGGTCTTCTTTGGTGGGACTTTTAAGGCGGTACACTGTCTTGTCAACTGAGGTGTCAATGTTCTGGGGCAGTAGACTGGCGCCATCAAAGAACCACTCTACATCTGCCCGAGGGTAGGCATCGTAGGGTACCGTAATGACAAAGGGTTTGCCGACATCCGTTATCAGGTTCTGGTTTGTGGTTTTAATCTTTGGATGAGCTGCAAAAGCAGACAACCGAGTTTCATTTGGTTCTGCCATGGATGATAGCAGAGTCAGTCACTCGTGTGGTGCAGTGTGGTGGGACTCACCCGCCAGCTCCAACTTAGCTCGAGCATCTTTGTCTTTGGCAACGATCCTGTACTCGCCCTGATCTCGAGGTCGGAGCTCACACACCTGCAGTCTGTGAACTTTGCCCTCGCTGATCATCTGGTATTTGTCTCCTTGGATGATGATCATGTTGTTTCTCATCCACTTCACCTCCACTCTGTCCTTGTTGAGCTCCGCCTCAAACACCACATCTGAACCGGGAGGCTCCATACTGTCCTGAGGTGGTCTGATGATCTCTACCGGGGTTTCTTTCGGAGGAAAAACGTCATGCGAGAAGATTAAAATAATAATAATAATAAAAATAAAAACTTTTTGGAAGGAATGAAACAAAACATACCTTCAACAAATAGTCTGGCTCTGGTTCTCTTCTCTTCCACGCCACAGGCGTATTCACATTCGTCTTCTGGTCTGCACGCCTTGACGACGAGCCTGCACGTCTTACCTTCCCTCTCGGTGAGATATCTGAAGGGATATGCAGGCTTCCATAAACACGCTTGAAAAAACACCTTTGATGTCACCAGTCATTTGAGGGCGGGTACCTCGGCCCTTCTCGAATCTCTCGGCCATTCCTGTACCACTTGACGGTGGCCTTCTCTTTGGATAACTTGCAGGTGAACTCTGCATCCTCAAACTCGGTGACCGTCTGGTCTTTGAGTTGTGCAGTGAAGTCCGTCGGGGCCTCGCTGATGATCAATTCGGCCGCGCACTTGTCTTCGCCGACTTCAGCGCTGTATTCGCCCTCGTCCTCCATGAGGCAGTCCTTGATGTTGAGCGTGTGGTGGAGACCTTCGCTTCTGTAGATGATGCGTTTGCTGAGCTCCACCTCCTGGCCAGCCTTCAGCCATCTCACCGTCGCCTTTGGTCGGTTCACCTTGCACACAAAACTGATGGTCTTCTTTTCCTGGGTTTCAATGTCCTCTATAGGCACCAGGAACTTGGGCTTCTCCTCTGTAGATGAATTTATTGGGGTTAGGTTTAATATTGCATTTCACAATTAGCCACTGTTTTGTGTTTGCGTGGATTTGGTCTTTTACCAGTAACTCTCGCGCAGGCTGAGCACTTGGCGTGCTCTCCTCTGTGATTGGTCAGGCCGACAGTGTATTCGGCCTCGTCTATCTTGCGAGCGTCCCGAATCCTCAGGGAGAAGACGTTGTCTCTCTGAGCCACCATGTACTTGCTGCTCTCAAATATGGTCTCCTGGTTCTTTTGCCACTTGGCCTTTGCACCTTCAGTGTTGCTCTCGCAGTTGAAGACAATCTCGGTTCCCTCTTTGACTTCTGTGTCTCTGATGGGTGTGATGATCCTCAGTTTTTCTGCAATCGAGGACAGACTGTGCGTCACGGCCGTGGTCAGAGGGTCAGGGATAATGAGGGGAGAGCAAATGAGTCTCACCGATCACCAAGAGATCAGCAGAGGCTTGAACACTGCCAATGAGGACCATGTAACCTCCCTCATCCTTCAGCTCACAGTTTTTCACAACGAGAGCTCGTCTTTTTCCTTGGCTGACAATCTGGTATTTGTCCCCGCTTATGACCTCCTTCTCCCCTCTCAACCATTTCACATCATAGGTTTCTTTGGAGACTGAGCAGACAAACTCAGCCTTCTCTCCTTCCACAACTTCCTGGTTCTGCGGTCTGGCGATAAAATCGGCAGCAAGTTCTGGGGGTGTGGGGAGCAAAAGGACACACTTGCTGCTGTTCTTTCATTTGTCCAAGATCTGGTTCTGGAGCAGGATGTGTGTCGTACCATTCAGTTTCAGGACAGCAGCTGTCTTGACATCGGGACTCAGTCTGCAGTTGTATTCACCGGCATCCTCCATCCTCAAGTCTTGGATGATCAGGATCCGTTTACGACCATCCGCGATCTGCTCGTAGCGGCCGCCCTCCGGAAGTTCTCGGTCTCCTTGGTACCAGGTCACCTGAGCCCCGGGCTTGGAGACCTCGCAGATCATCTTAACGCTGTCTGTCTCGGTGCCCTCGACGTTGGACAGGTTCTTGGTGAACCTGGCAGCCTCCTCTGTAGTTAGAATAAATAAATAAATAAATAAATAAATAAATAAAATCACTTGAGGGTGAGGAAGCAAGCAGTTCTTCTTTTGTGTTTTGTTCTTTTCTTGCCAGGCTGTAAAGTGCAAATGGCAATCACACTGAACTAAAGCCATGGAGGTGGAGCATCCTCACCAATGACAGTCAGCATGCCGGAGCTCTTTGACGTCCTTGCGTCACACTCGTATTCCGCTTCGTCATCCATGGCAGACTTGTGAATGATCAGGATCCTCTGAAGCCCCTTGGCCGTAATCTCGTACTTCTTTCCTTTTTTTATCTCACAGCCATCCTTGAACCAGCAAACCTAAGGGAGGGATCGCAAACGTTGCTCAGCGGAGAGCGCGGTCAGCCAAAATCAGGAAAGCAAAGCGTTCAAACCTTAGCGGACTGTCGGGATACTTGGCATTCAAACTTGGCAGATTCTTTCTCTCGGACCTCGACATTTTGCAGAGGCTTGATGAACTCCACGTGAGGCGCTGAGGGCACAAAATGACCACGACGTGTTAGACCGAGATGGAAAGCATTTTCTCCTCGTGGTGGTAATTGTATCGATGGATGACGTGTTGTTATTTGTTGCGATTGTGTTGATCCTTTCTATCGGCGAGTACTGTCACTGCGTCTTACAGCTTGTTAGTTTTCTCCTGCAAGACTTTTGCTTCTATTCGCCCATTTTGCCTGAAGCTCACACACAGGAACTACAGGAATGTCTCTAGAAATTGTCTTCCCTGCACGGCACCCGCTTCTAGCTGGAATATTACACGTCAAAGCTCAAGAAATTCCAAAACAGTCCTTACGTATGACGTCGAGGAAGCAGGACGTCCTGAAGTCCTTGGCGTCACATGTGTACGTTTTAATGTCGTCCAGGTTGCAGTCGTGGATCACCAGCGCCCTCTTTCGCCCATCGACGATCACGTTGTATTTCTTGGTCTTATGCATTTCCTGTCCCTCCTTGAACCATTCAACTTGCGCATTCTCTCTGGAGACCTCGCACTCCAGAGTGGCCGTGGCCTCCTCCTCCACTGTCTGGTCCTCCAGAGGCTTGGTGAACTCCACCGGAGGCTCTGAAGGCACACGCCAAAACCTGAGCGCCGAGTGCAAAAGTAGAGACTGGACGGAGGTCAGAAGCGAGCGTCGTTCACCTCTGACTATGAGCTGAGCCTGAGTCTGGAAGTCCTTGGCGGTCAATCTGACGGGGCCCGCCTCTGACAGCTTCACGTCTTGAACCGTCAGCGCGTGAATCCGGCCATCTGCTCGAGTCTTCACCTGCAGGAACCAAACGATGGGAGTCGCGTGTATTTCCAGTTTGGTAAACCCCTCCGACTAGAGGCTGGCGGCTGCAGTCTGATGCGACTTTAGAGGCTCAACTTAAAGTTGGGGAGTTTAAGCGTAAAGGTTGTCGAGTTCAAGAGTTTTAGTTTGATCTTGACGTTAGAGACTTGGGGAAGTGAAAGCTGGGGCATTCTCTTATTCGTTGTGGCCGTATCCATTCTTCCATATGAATACCATATCAACTCAGCTCAACTTAGTAGGACAAAAACATTACAACTATTTATAGAGCACTTTAGAAACACCCATTCTGTTGTTGTACATGGGTGGAGTAAAAAAAAAAAAAAAAAAAAAAAAAAAAAAAGGTTGCGACAACAACGACGGGGGAAAAGACTAACTCCAAAGCCCTGACCCGCCCGCGGTGCTTTCCTGTATGTAGTCTGTTTGGTCTCTTCTCTTCCACTAGCGGTAAAGAGGGAAAAGCAAATTTTAGGTTGAACGTTTCGAGGGTGTTGCAGTGAGTTTAAACACACAGTGTCACGAGCGAGACAAAAGCGCTCGCTCGCTCACAAGACCTTTGATGTCGTAGCGGCTGAAACTCCATATCAGGGAGCCTGGAGGGCTAGTGTGAGATTAGTCAGTTATTTTTAACCTCAGCACAGAGCTCAGAGACAAAAGGGGCAAAGGTGTCTTTTGACGCGCAGTTGACAAAAGCTGGCAAACGTATTGGGCGTCCTACCCGCTCGCCGTCCTCCATCTTGTTCCCTGCCAGGAACCACTCTACCACGATGCCTTCGTAGGACAGCTCACAGCGGAAGGTGGCCGTCTCTCCGGCCGTCACAGTGGCGTCCTTCAGTGGTCGCAGCAAGCTGATGGCTCGAGCTGGGGAAGGCGAGGGTGGACGGACGGGCGTTTCAGTGTCCAATCTCTTCAGATAAGGCAGCAGCGGCCTTTAGTTGAGTGGCTCTCGCTTTAGCGTGCTCACCTTTCACTCGCAGCTGAGCGTTTGTTTTGGCGTTGCCCGCTGAGAAGTCCACGCCTCCCGCCATGTCCATACGGACGTTGTAGAGGATAAGGAGATGCTTGGGGCCCTCTGCCTTGATATCCACATCCTGACGGGAGACAGACAGTCCATTCGTTTTGCTTCCATTGGGACCATACAACTAGCTCATCAACATTCTTGGTGTCTACTGCACGTATATGGAAATTTCTACCACCGCATTTTAGTGACAGAAAATGCACAATGTGAAACGCACGCTTTGTTTGAATAAAGTTGGATTGTACCTCGTGATATAGGGCTAGGGCTTTTATAAAACGATTATTTTCAAGGGCTGTGGGGTGAATCAAAGCAAAAAGTGGCTTTTCAGCCCCTTCCACCTCAATTTGCCAACGTGAACAAAAGGTGAAGGCTTACGGCCGACGGGTGCAAAGCTTCTCCTCTCAGCTTCCAGTGTCCCTCCACATCCTCGTCGGAAAGCTCCGTCTCAAACTTGGCCGTCTCCGTCTCGGTGACCTCCACGCTGTACAGGGGACGCACCACCTTGATGTCACGATCTGAAAGGCAAACACGAGACAGACAACAATGTCAACATGACAGAAGGAAGCCCGTAGGGTCAAAGGCAAACCAGATGGGGGGCAAAACGAAAGGCTAAAGGGGCAACGACCGCTTTGCAATACAATAACAGTCAGACAGAATCTTGACGTAGGGTTAGGGTTAGATTCCGTTGATTCCGAGGCCTTTCCATTGGTGCGGAGACCAAGAAAGCACCAAAGTGAAGGAAGAAGAGCTCGCCCACTGCACTCCATTTGGTCTTACCTTCAATTTGGAGATACGCTTCCGTCCTGTCGGAGCCGCAGTCGCACGCGTATTCTCCCGTGTCGCTCTTC
Organism: Syngnathus typhle; assembly: GCF_033458585.1. NCBI lineage: Eukaryota > Metazoa > Chordata > Actinopteri > Syngnathiformes > Syngnathidae > Syngnathus > Syngnathus typhle. The sequence continues at coordinate 134,213 of NC_083746.1, forward strand.
TCGGCCTTACGCAGAATCAGGATTCGTTTTTTGCCTTCGCCGGTGACGCTGACGTTCTTGGAGGGTGTGAGGTCCTTCCCGTCCTTGAACCATTTGACGTCGGCCGCCGCCTTGCTCAGTTGGCACACCAGCTTCACTTGGTCCTTCTCCACTGCTGTGTAGCTCTGCAGCTTGCTGGTGAAATACGGGTCGCCCTCTGAAGGGGAAGGACACGGAAGGACGGCTTTTGGAGGTTTGTGTAGCGTCTCAAACACACCGCCTCAGTTGACTATTTGACGACTCTGCTAATCTCGGAAAGGATACGGCGTGGGGTACTGACCAATGACGGTGAGCATGGCGTTGACGCTCTTGTCGGCGGCCTCCACCTTGATCATGGCCGTGTCGTCGAGGGCAACCTCCTTGAAGGCCAGCATATGGACCGCGCCGTGGTCCGTCATGTGGATGGCCTTTGCCGGGTGAAGTCGCACGTCGTTCTTGTACCAGACCACGGGGATGTTTTCGTGCGAGAGCTCCACGCTGAACTCGGCCGTTTCGCGCTCCTTCACCGTCACGTCCTTGATGGGCTTGAGGAACTCCAGGCGGATTCCTGTGGCGAGAGCGCAACGGTTGAAGATGGCGCGTGCCACGAGCCCATCGCTTCCGGCGACGCATTTCCATGGTTCGTACAGGAGAGCAAACGCATTTGTGAAATGATTCCACTTGTTTTGGACAAACGATTATTGATCAGCTAAGGAGTGAAGTTTAGCTAACCGCTACATGACAAAGGTAAATGGTCTTGTGCTTATTTGCCGCTTTTTTACACCACACAAAGGTCTGTGGAGCGTCTGTGGACCACGGGCCACACTTTTTTCATTTGCTCTCCGGGAAGGTCGGCAAACACAATTGTACTCGCGCTGTAGCTGCTGCCATGGCGTAACTCACACGGCGACCGACCACTCGCAAATGGTTACCGTGTTCAAGAAAAGCTTCATTTTCGGAGGAGCAATGGCCGCGACTGTTAGGGTTTGCGGAATATCTTCACCGTATGATTATGTTGGAATGTAACCTGTAATAATTTAACTAGCTTGTCCTGTCTAGACAAAAGTAGTTGACCAAAGTGCTAAGATCTTTTCAACTGATTGACTAGACACAGAGGAAGCAATCAAAGTTGCTTTGTTTACAGAAAGTCGTAAAAGGCCCCCTGCTATGCTTTGATCAGCAGGGGAGCGGCTTCACCCCATCCTGTGTGTTCCCACACCCCCACTTTCAACCCCACTCTGTTTCTCTCAATAAATATGCACCTGAAAAGGCCTGAGTCAGACTTCATTCGACCATCGCTGTAAGCACAGCGACGAGTGAACTCTCCGCCTGCAGGAGTCTAAAACGACTAACTTGTCTCCAGTGTGGTTCTTGCAAAATAAGTTAGAGTGAGCACCACCCTAACATTTAGTCAGACTTCATTCGACCATCGCTGTAAGCACAGCGACGAGTGAACTCTCCGCCTGCAGGTGTCTAAAACGACTAACTTGTCTCCAGTGTGGTTCTTGCAAAACAAGTTAGAGTGAGCACCACCCTAACAGCGACCGCCAAGGCCATCCTCTTTTGGCGAGTCGGACCGAGCGGCGCGACGACAAGCCAAATGGTTCTGTCGCGTGGGACAGGCGAGGGCTCACCTTGGATGACCAGTTTGCCGCTGGTCCTCTTGTCTTCCGCCTCAAACACGTACTTGGCCTCGTCGTCGTAGGTGGCCGAGCGGATCAGCAGCGCGTACGAGTTGCCGTCTCGGATGATCTCGTACTTGTCGTCCCTCCCCAGCTCCTGCGAATCCTTCAGCCAACGGAAGGATTTGGGCGCTCGGGACACTTCCAGCTCGAATCGGGCGGAGTCCTTCTCGAACACGTGCACGTCGCTCAGCGGCATCAGGAAGTTGAGCGGAAGTTCTGACCAACCGGGCGGACAAAGAAAAAGGCGTCACGGTCTGGGAATGGAGAGGAACCCTAACCTCTGCCCTTTCAGTCTAACTGCCACCAGAGAGTCATCTGGGAGGCAAAAATGGGCAAAAAGCGAACGAAGGAAGGCAACCGGACTCCTGTTGCAGGGTTGGAGGACTTTTGTCCTTTCTCCAGACGTCTTTTCAAAATATCACTTTGCTATCTTGGGGTCTTACGGTGAGCTTGCGATCGGATTTGTTTTTCATGACTCGATTTCATTTTAAAGGAGTTTTTGATCAATAAAGGACCCATTAAATGAGCCTCTCAATTTAGACAGTAGAGCAAAGGAAAGCGACAATGAAGTCGGATTGCGTCCTCGTGCAGAGAGACGGCAAATGCGAACAAAAGAATTTCCGCAGCCGAAAATGAAGGTGGACTGCTTCAGAATACCGAAGACTCTCCAGTTCAATTTTGGATGATAGTTCTCCGAAAACAAAGACGAGCCCAGTCGGCCGAATTGAACTTTGCAGATTTCAGAGAATGTGGTGGATTCACCTTTGACTTTCAGGTTGGCGGCGCACTTGGCATTTCCGGCGGAATAAGCCACCTCACCGCTCATGGGCACTTTGCAGTTGTACAGGATGAGCGTGTGCTTGCCTCCCTCTTCAATGAGGTCCACATCCTGACCGTTTCAAAATAGTGCCACTCAATAAGCGAGCCAGACAACAAAGGAGCACACGGCGGGCGAGCAAGAGAGAGGTGCTCACAGAGGAAGCGCTCAGAACTTCTCCGTTCAGCAGCCACTGGCCGTGGACGTCGTCCTCAGAGATCTCCGCCTCAAACCGAGCCGTTTCGCCGTCAAAGAGCTCCACGCCGTAAATAGGTCGAAGCAGCTTGATGACGCGAGCTGGCGGGGAGGCCAAAAGTGAAGACCCTCGGCCCAGGCAAAGTCCACTGAGGGAGGCGACAATTTGCTTTTACCTTCCACGGTGAGGTCGGCGACCGTCTTGTCGGTCCCGCAGTCGCAGGTATACTTTCCTTGACTGCTCCGCTCCACCTTCATCAAGACCAAAGACCTGCGAGTTGCCTTGGATTGAATGAGCACCGTCTTGGAAGCCATCATCTCCTTCTCTTGGTGATACCAAATCACGGGGACGTCTTTGTTGAGCTCACATTCCATAGAGACCTGCTCTTTCTCAGTGGCCGTGTAGTCTTGGAGTTTCACCACAAAGACGGCGTCGCCCTCTAGAACAACACCGTCGATTCATCGATTAAAGGCGGCCGGCGCCATGAAAGCCTGCCCTTCTCCCGGACTCTGGTTGCTCTGCCACCTCCGCAGAATGGGTCGTCAAGCACCCAAAGACCGGGCTCCGTCCCGCCCCACGCGCCCCACCCCAGCCAGCACCTCTTCTCCCCGTGCAAGAGATGGGACGGGTGACATTACCTATGACCGTCAGCTTTGCTGACGTGCTTATTCCCTTGGCCTCGGCCTTAATCTGGCAGGTGTCATCCAAGGTCAAAGTGTTCATTTCCAGAGCGTGTTTCTTTCCTTCCACGTGCACAATCACCGTTCTGCTCACGTGGAGCTTGACTTCATTTCGGTACCAGACCACCGGTACGTCGTTGTGAGTCAACTCCAGCTCAAAGCGAGCCGTTTTGCCTTCTTTGACCATCTGGTCCTCCAGCGGCTTGACAATCTTAAGCCTCAAGCCTGGAACAGAACAGGAAGAGCCGCGCCCGCCCGCACGCACGACCGCCCGTTAAGGAGGCGGCCCGCTCCAAGCGCCCGACCGCGAACCGAGACTTACCTTCCACCAAGAGCCGAGCCGTGGATTTGTGATCCAAAACTTGGATGGAGTACTCAGAGTCGTCGTCAAACTCACAGCTGTTTATGATCAGCATGTGCTTGTTTCCGTCTTCGATGATCTCGTATTTGGGGCCTGGGGCCACAATTTCCGTGCCCCGGAACCACATGGCCTTGGATACTTGCTTGGTGAGGCTGCATTCAAACTTTGCTTGTTTCTTTTCGGGAACTGAAACGTCCTTCAGAGGCTCCACAAAGCCCATTTCGATCTCTGCAAGGTTTCTCTGGGTTATTGATGTGCTATTTTCTCCATGCAAACGCTCAGCATCCAATCCAATGGAATCGCGAGAATGCTTTTCTTGTCATTGTACGACAGAGACGCAAATTGAGAGCGCGGTGCCTCCGGAGGTGCAAGACATGAGCATCGATTGGTGGAGGACTGGACTCAAGAGAGGAGCACGCACGCATGCACGCGTACAGTCATACACGCGTACAGTCATACACGCGTACAGGCATACAGGCATACACGCATACAGGCATACACGCATACAGGCAAAGTTTGGATTGCGGCCATACCTTTGACAGTCAGCATGGCACTGGTGATGGCGTTTAAAGCCTGGTAGGACACTTCGCCCGCTTGATCCAACTGGACATTCTTCAAACTCAGGAAGCGTTTGTTGCCATCGGCTTTAATGTCGCACATCTAAAAACGCGGTTGGCCCATTCATTTTTCAATTTGAAACACCGCGAGTAGCACGCTGGCAATGTCTGGCAGACGGGGCTGCGTCTGGCCACCAAGACGTGGCGACTCACCGGGGATCTGCTGAGCACTTGTCCCTTGAGCTTCCATTCGCCAACGATGTCGTCCTCTGAGATTTCCGTGTCAAACTTGGCTTCTTCCTTTTCCACCACTTCCACACTCGCCAGCGGTTTGAGGATTTGCGCCTCACGCTCTGCACACAAGCACATCGAAGATCTCATTCAAGGTGAAGGTGTACGTTGCCACCCCCACGTGGGCCACGCACCCCCCAGAGTCAGTTTGGCCAAGTATTTGCGGTCCTCCACGGCAAAGGTGTATTCTGACACGTCGTCAGGCTGACAGTTGTTGATGGTGAGCTGCATGCTGACGCCGTCCTTGCTGATCTCCACCTTGTCGGAAGGCGTGAGCTCCGTGTCGCCTTTTAGCCACTTCCAGTTGGCGGTGTCCTTGAAGAGTTGACACCTGAAGGTGGCACTGGATCTGGGTTTCACGTGCTGGTCCCTCAGGGGCTTCACCAACCAGTCTTTGATCACCTCTGAGCAGCACAAGGGACAAAAATGAGGCTCGCACGATAACCTAAAATGGACTCCAAACGCAGCATTGTGATACTCTGGGCTCGTTTGCCGAGCGTCAGTGTCGCGTTGAAGCAGGCGCAAAAGCAGAGGAAGGAGGGAGGGAGTCACAGGCACGCTCTGACATTCCGTCTTCATCGAGATGGCTCAAGGAAAGAAGTAGGAGTAGAAAGCCCTGGTCAGAGCTGCAGTGAGCAGACACGCCGCCACCGAGGGACGTGTCCGCTCTTCAACCTTTCCGAGGACGCGTTTGGAAGCTGAAAGGCATTAGCCGCGGGTGTCCTCCTCACCGGTGACTTTGACGTTGGTGCTGGTCTTGATGCCGTCCGGCGCGTCCACCTCACACGAGTAGACGCCGCTGTCTTCCTCGAGGGCGTTCTGGATGGTGACGGCGTGCTGCAAGCCGATGATGTTGATGGCCAACTTGCCGGGCTGTCTCTTCAGTTTGACACCATCGCGCTTCCAGATGACGTCCCTCTCTTTGTTGAGCTCACAGGTCAGGTACATGGGCTGACCCTTGGTGCACGACGTCTCTGCTTCCAACTCTTTGACCCACTTCACAGGCAGCTCTGCACAAGAACAACATCTTGGAATACACACGCTCAATTTGCCACGGCAAAGGGTGACTTTTGCAAGTCCGCGTGTTGACTTTTGTGCCTTGAGCACCATGTTTTTGCAGGTTTGAGAGCAAAACCTGGGCCGAAGAGACTGCTTTTTATGTGTCTTGGGAGCCACCGCCGTACACGACCGAGACCGAATTGACTTTAAGACGTCGTCGGTTGACGATTGGTCAATTGAACGGCGGTCTAGACCAGTTACAAAAACTCACGGCCGGCCTGGGAACAATTGAAGACTGGAAATTGTTGCCGAGTACTTTTCTGTGCTTCTCCAAAGTCTAAAGAAGGAGAAGATCTGTGAGCTCACCTTCAACAACAAGTTTAGCGGTGCAGGTAATCTCCCTTCCGGCATTCTTGGCAACGCAGGTGTACTCTCCGGTGTCCGACAGCTGCACATCTTTGACCACCATCTTGCGGTCTTTGCCGTCCGAGGTGAACTTGTACTTGGGGCCCTCACGAAGGTTGCAGCCATCCTTAACCCAAGAGGTGACGGCGGTGGACGGCGACACCTGGCACTCAAACACGGCCGAAGAGCCAATGGACTCGGCCTCCTGCAGCACAATGTCCACCAGCTTCTTGATGAACTTGAGCGGCACCGCTTTGAGTTTGAATCCTCCAAAAGGCTCCTCCGGTGGAGAGGGGCCTTTACCACCGCCGCCGGGCCGCAGGCCTCGACCCCGACCACCATCCCCGGGAGAGGGTGTTAGTCTCACTGCAAAAGCAGATTGAGAAATACGTGGATGGGGTAAGATATGGGACACAAGGCAACCAGTGGGGGCAAATGTCGATTCGTTCAAGCCAAAAAAAATCAAGAGTTTCAATCAAAGAGTCTTATGGAAGAGAAACCGAAAAGGGACGCATATCAGTTCTCACCGCCAAATCCTCGTCCTCGTCCTTTGGAAGGTTCCTCCACTGGTTTGCCATCTGGACAAGTGATGGAAAAATGTTGTGTCACAAAATCATCTTTTGCTCTTCCTTTAGTCAAATTGTTCTGCTCAAACACAACAATGACAACACAAATTCTTTCAAGAATGTCTTTCATGATGGGGGAATAGAAATAGGACGAGGTTGATGACGACAACATTTAGGAGTCGTGTGATGATGATGATGCATCAGGTGACCAAAGAGTGTGTGATGAGGATTAGAACAAGACATCTCGGAAGGGGTTAGAATGATGGCAAGGTTGCTGGGAAGGGAGGTGCTGCTGGGATGTAAGCAGGTAAGGTGGGTGGCAGTAGGAGGTTCAAGTAATGGGTGCCAGTCGGAGGTTCTGCTAGTGGGTGCCAGTAAGATGGGTGAAAGTAGGAGGTTCTGGTAGTGGGTGCCGGTAAGATGGGTGACAGTAGGAGGTTCTGCTAGCAGGTGCCGGTAAGATGGGTGACAGTCGGAGGTTCTGCTAACGGGTGCCGGTAAGATGGGTGACAGTAGGAAGTTCTGGTAGTGGGTGCCGGTAAGAAGGGTGCTGATAAGATGGGTGCCGGTAAGAAGGGTGCTGATAAGATGGGTGCCGGTTGGGGGTTCTGGTAGTTGGGTACGGGTTGGGGATGGTGACAGCAGAACCAATTTTCTGGATGCTCGCTCACCTTTTTGGCTGTCAGAAGGGCCTGGGGTTTCCCACGCCCCATCCAGCCCTTGAACTCGCCAGTCATCAGAGGGGACCGGCTCCCGAGTCCAGGTCTCCTCATCGGCCGCGTCGTTGCTGTCCTCAGCCCCATCCTTAATCATTTCTTTCTCTTGCCGGGTGGGCTTCACCTGTGAGACCCACTTTCCTTGGGAGGCCTCTGGAGGGCAAGGTTCCTTTAAAATGGCTGCAACTTCTGGTGAAGCGGTTTCTGACATTCTTTTCATTTTCTCAGCCCCAACAGTGTCGGTTCCAGTGGTGACTTCCTTTACTTTGGATTTCTCAGCCTCTTTTGGTTCCACCTTTTTCAGCTGCTCCTTGGGCTCCAACGCCCCTTGACCCTTTTCAGCATTGCGTCCAGGCGATGGCGTACTCTTGAATTTGGCGCCAGTCTTGATGCGATCAGTTTGTCTGTGTGAAATGTTGTGCTTGTCTTTCTCTCCTAGGGCAGGGTTGGGCGCCTCTGGAGCCAGTCTGTCCGGTAGCTCTGCGGCTGTCAGCGTGGTTTTTGACACCTCTTGATCCCACTTGAAGACTGCTTGACTCGTGGTGACTCTTAACTCTCTGTGCTCGCCATCAGCAGGTTTCGTCGCTTTGGCGTCATCTTCAGCTTTTGGAATGGGGCCATCCTTTGGCAAGCCGGGACGTCCTTCGAGTTGGATATTTTGTCTTTTCGATTTGATGGATTGCATCGGCTTGCCTGGCACTTGAGTTACTTTTTTGGAAGCAGTCGTTCCTTTCGGTTTTTCTGTCTCCATTTGATAAGCAACCGCAAGCTCGTCACGTACTTCGCAAAGCTGGACTTGACTCGTCTCTTGGGTCAGAGTGACGAAACTTTCCTGACCTTTGATTGTTGAATCCCGACTTTGTCTTTCATGCGGACCGGGAACGTCGGGCTCTCGGTCAAGATGCTTTTTGTGCACCTTGTGTGCTGCTGTTGCTGCTGCTGCTCTTGTCTCAATTTTGGGTTCAAGCGGTGCTGTGTTTTGGATAGTGAATCATTTCACAAACACGTCACAAACAGGTACACGCACGCGAGCAAAACAGCAAGTCATGACATGAATTTCTCATTCAAACAAAGAAAAGGCCAAAGAAAATACCTTTGGTTGGTCCAGGAGCCTTAACCGGTTCCTTGTCTGCAAGAGTCAATATTAGTGAGTCATCTGGAAATGGTTCATTTGCAAGTTCAAGGAAAAATAAATGGCAGCAAAACGGGGACAACAAATGCCAGCTTGTCACTCGCCAGACGGACGACAAGACAGACATTACCTGCAGGTGGAGGGACTCGCTTCAAGACAGGAGACGCTTTGGCCGCTGCTTTGGATGCTGGAGAAGGTTTCTCCTCTGCCAGAGCGGGCAAAGAGCCAACGCAAGTCAGGTTGGAATTGGAAGAAAAGGCAAGACGGCAGACACGCTGGGGAGGGGAGATGCTACCTGGGGCGGTCAGGACTTGAGTGGGTGCCTCTGCTGCCACTTCCTTCTCCTCTGGAGGGAAGGCTTCAAGGTAGAACACAGGAAAAGGTCACGGACAGGCAGGCACTCTGCGGCTGATCGAAACTCAGAGAGACGCTCGGCAAGAGGTCCGAGTACCTGCGGGAGGAGTCCTACTATCCTCTGCGGCTCTGGCAGGGGAAGCTTTCCATCTTTGGTTCCCTGGAAGAGATAGCCCTTTGTCGTTTGCTGTGCGGGTGTCTTGCACACAAGCAGTTCCTGCTAAATGTCCAGAAGCTGGCTTCTGCGGCTTCTGCCACTTAGGGTAAGAACTAAAGGTTGTGCGCAATGCTTACAACCCAAACGCAAAGCAAAGGACAGACTTGAAAGAGAGTTCCGAGTCTGCCCCCCGTCAGTGTCAGTCAGTGTGCGCCTGTAAGCAGCTTGAGCGCAAGACGCTAACTCCTGAAGACAGGCCCAGAGTGTAAGACTGTACTTGGCTCGGGCTCTGGTTCAGGTTTTGGTGTTGTTGTGCTTCGGCTTGAGGTTCCCATTGAGCTTGCGGGGCTGCTTTTCTGAATCCTTTCAATTTTTCAAGGTTAAAAAGACAAGCCACTTTGGTGACTTGTCTCATTTGGGAAAGACGTCAGATGCAACTGCTGAGCGATGAACAGCCGTGCTGAACATACCAAGAAAGACACAAAAGCCTAAGTGTTACCTTCGGAGAGGAGCGGCTCCTCTTGTGGCGCTGACATCTCTGGCTCCTGGCGGTCAGGGTCTTCAAAACATTGAGACTCGTTTGACTTTTCCGAAGCGAGAAATGGGTCGCAAGAGGACCAAAATGGCGTGAGCAAGGAAGAACCGGAGCAGATACCTTTGAGTGGAGCAGGAGCCGGAGCTTCAGATGCAGCGGGCGTCTCCTTCGGTGTCCTGTCAACTTTGGAGAAAGAGCACGTTAAAGCTACCGTCCGGGACTGGACCGGCGGCGTCTTTTTGGAAAAATGTCATTCTAATCGACCGGCTTGTTCATCAACAGCGACAATCCAAACAAAGCCTTGAGAGCCCATTCCCTCCGTCAAAAACATTTGAAAGAGGATCAGGACGAAGAAGTGCGTATGCATTTAGAAAAAGCTTTAAACCTGGAGCAGCGATCAGAGCAGAAGACCATAGTCAGGTCATAGAAAAGACGTGGACGCATGTCTGGAAAACGGGCACTCCGTTTGCGCTGCTCTTACCGGAGACGCTGAGACTGGCATCAGAGATGTGAGGACCGCAGACCACCCGGTAGTGGCCCTCATCCTTGGCCCGGCACTGGCGGATCTCCAGGGTGTGGCGCTCGCCGTCACTGCGGATGCTGTACTTTGCGCCGTCCTCCAATCTCTGAGTTCCTTTGTACCAGGTCAAGGTGATCTCCGGGTAGTTGATCCTGATCCGGCACTCAAAGGTAGCGTTGTCGTTTTCGCACGCGCTCTGGTCGCCGATGTCCTCCAGCACAGTGACGGGCTGCGGGTTGACAACAGCATTCAAGCGTTGAATAGTGAAAATGCTCTTTGGGCTTTTGGCATGCTACTTATTTGTCGACCTCGTTTGCAAAGCAACGAACCACGCGGATCAGATGCAAATGTGCCAAAGTTATGGTGATGCATTTTGTAGCTGCTCGCTGCGGTGGGTAACAAAAATGCAGCCGACTCGATCAGAAGCCGGACAAGGAAAGAGGGAGCTTGCCCTTTCTACGTTGAAAAGGTGTGTGTGCTTTCCAGACTAACGAGGGTCATCGTTGGCGCAAGTGAGTCGGGCGGAAGTGAGAAATCAATGGTGACCAGGCGATGGATTAGGGATAGTGTTCTCTCATGCCGCACTTTTACCTCCGTGTCCACGCGTCCCTCCAGCTGCTGGATGAAGCGGACCATATCTTCGTCATAGACCTGCTCGTCAAGTGATGTCTCCTGCAGGAGAGCCCGACGGTCACGTGACATAGACAAAGCATACTGGGGTCTTCCTATTGCGCTGAGCTTTTTTTGCAGTGCCCAATGTTTGGATGGCATTCTGGTGTAGCTTTTGTTTTATGGACGAATGAGCGTCCTGACTTTTTCTCCAGGCTTGGCACCGAGTTGGACTGGACAATTCCTGCATGGAGCTCAATGACTAGATGACCTCGCCTCCCTTCGTAGCAAAGCTCAGTGGGTGGACGGACGGGACAGTACACAAGCTGACGGACGGCGAGTTCCTCACCACAGCTTTCATCTCCTTTTCCTGCTTCAGCAGCTCCACCGCTTGAAGGATAGCTCGATAGTTGTGAATGTGGTGCTCTCTCAGGATCTTCTCGTAGTCTTTGGTCTCATGGCCTCGCAGCAACTCAACCAAGTTGACCTCATCTGCTTTTTGGGGGCTCTTCTGCTTTGAGGGGGTCCTAGCTCAACCAAAAGCAAAAACATGCAGCTGATATAGACTCCATCTTCACGACGGCACCCTTGTCCCCACTCTCGTGCCAAAGGGATTGGCTTATTTGGACGAGTCCCAACAAAAGGAAGAGAATTCTTTCTCGAGTCCGACCGACGGCTTACTTCTTCAAGCGGATTCTGATGTCCTCCGTCGCTTTCTCAGTTTTGGTCACCTCCATCTCGGCACTGCACTCGATCTCGCCATGCTTGTTTGAGGCCACGCAGCGGTACTGGCCCGAGTCAGACCTAGTCACCTCCCGGATCTCCAGTTTGGCCTCCTGGCCCTTGTGCTGGATGGAGACGCGGCCGCCGGTGGTCAGCTGCCTCCATTTGCCCTTCATCCACTTGACGCTCGGAATAGGCTCGCCTCCGATCTTGGCGATAAAGGTGGCCGTGCCCTCTGCGAGAAAACAACATCACATCACATTCTATGAGATGAGATGAGATGAGATGAGATGAGATGAGATGAGATGAGATGAGATGACATGAGATGAGATGAGATGAGATGCCAGCAGAGACTCATCACAATTGTGTGGCTGTTAAACATTTGGAGCGACTCACTCTCTGCGACAGAAACACTCTTTGGTTGTTCAATGAAGAAAAGATTGTCCAGACGCTTGACGGGGGCGGCGACGGCGGCAGGGCTAGAGACCCCAGGGGTTGCCTTGCGTTCTTGGGCAAGAGAAAGTAAGTGAGCTAAGGACCAAAGGTACTCTGTCTGGTTGAGACATTCATCCATCCACCCAATCCATCCACCCATCCATCCACCCATCCATCCATACCTATGACGGTGACTTTGGCCTTGCAGAAGTCTGTCCCGGCAGAGTTGCTTGCCTTGCACAGATAGTCTCCCCCTGCGCTTTTGCTCACTTGGCTGATATTCAGACAAGGCGTTCCGTTCACAAAGGTGATCTTTGTGCTGGAAGTGGACCTCAGCTCCCGCCGGTCCTTCATCCAGATGATGGTGAGTGGAGCGGTGCCAGTCACATGACATTTAAGGCTCAAATTGTCACCCTCACTCAGCACTAGCGGCTGCAGTGGACTGTCAAATTTCGGAGGCACTGTGTTTTCTGAAAGAGCCAGCGGAGAACGAGAGCACATCGGCACAAGCTGACGCCAAGTGGACTTCAAAAGAATAGAAAGACAGACTGTACCTGAGCTGGTGAGAGAAACCTGGGAGGAAGCCTCTCCTCCTTCCCGGTCGGAGCCCCGGCGGGTGTACCCGTGGGCTGCGCTCAGACCTTCAAGACATAAAATCAGCACCAAATGATCCCGTGTCTGTGTTACATGACAAAAGCGTCTTACCTGAGACTTGCTCCTGGACCTGGCTCACAGCCACCCTCTCGTGCATCGTGACTGCAAGGGCACAAAGGCAACAAATGAATAGCACTGCGGCGACAAGTAAGCAAGTGATGTGCGGGTGGCTCTTGGAAGAGAAGTGCTGGATGTGCAGGTGCACAATAGTGTTGAAGAGAAGCATGCAGATGCCAACCTGTAGTCACCAAGCCGCACTCGACATCCTCGGCCGAGCTTTCGAAAGACAAAGAGCCCGCTTGTCCGCCTTGGACCTTCTTAACGGGCGAACGGCACACGGGGCCGTCACCTTTGGTCGAGTACCACACGGAATCCCCGATACTCAAGCCTCCGTAAAGCCAAACGGCAAAGGGGGCGGGGATCCCCTTGCTGGCGCAACACAGTGGGGGGTTGCGCTTGCGCACCAGCAGACCTCGGGGGATCCGGAGGAGGAAGTCGGGGCGCCAGCTGCACGGGCGGCTGTCGGGAAAGCTGCTCAGCGAGTACAGTTGTGAGTACGGAGGCAGGGATCCTGGCTTTTCTGCCGTCTTCTCCGGGTCCAAGCTCACCGGGGGAGCTTTTGTGTTGTCCCTGCCGGCCCGTGAGGCCGCGTGCACAGAATCTGGCGCAACGGCGCACTCGGCTTTGACATTTGCCTCTTTAGCTGGATAAGAATCATAGGTAGGGAGAGTCATTAGGCTGCTGCCACTCATTAGTCACACTTTAAAAACTTGTTATCTACACACAGAGGACACAGTTTGGGCCGTTCCATGGCGCAAGCATGCTTAGCGCTCTCTCGCTCTCTATATATATATATAGAGAGCGAGAGAGAGAGAAAGAGAGAAAGAGAGAAAGAGATAAAGCGATAAAGAGAGAAAGAGAGAAAGAGAGAAAGAGAGAAAGAGAGAAAGAGAGAGAAGAGAGAAAGAGAGAAAGAGAGAAAGAGAGAAAGAGATAAAGAGAGAAAGAGAGAAAGAGAGAAAGAGAGAAAGAGAGAAAGAGACCCTAACCCTAAACAGATAGATACTTTCTTGATTTATCGTCACCACGCCCCACATGATTCTGGGTGGCAAGGAGGAAAGCGTTCCCCGACGGCGGTGGGGGCTCGGGGGAATGGAGCAAACAACGGACAGAAGATGGCTGCATCTCTTGGGGTCAGCCCAAGTCACTCACCTGTTGCCACCCAGAAGCCCTGCCCCCGCCCATTCCTGAGAATCATACTGCACACATCTGCCAACTTGCATTTGTTACGGACACACAGACACGCCTGCCACCATCTTGAGTTAGTGACACAGTGGGGTTCCAAACGGCGACAGCAAAAGCCTCTATGTACGTTTGACGGGTGAGGTTAGCAAGGCGGGGCTCGGCCCCGCCCGGAGGAGACTTAAGAGAGACAGCAAGGAAGCGGGTGGAGCACTGGCACGTACAAGGAAGGCAGCGTGAGAAAAGAAAGAAGAAAGAGTTCACACCTTCTACAGTGAGGCGAGCGGATGAGCTGCTGTGGCCGTGACAGTTGGTGGCCGTGCAGCGGTATACGCCCTGGTCGGCCAGACTCACACTCTGGATGACCAGGGACAAGAGTCCTCCCCTCTGAGAGCTCTTTGCCCGCTCCCTGAGCAGGTTCTGGCCATTGTGGTCCCAAACCACGCCGATGAACGGCTGCCCATCAAAAGAGCAGCAGAACTCGGCCATCTCGCCGCTCTTGACACGGATGTCCTGCAGCTCCATTAGGGCTCGGGGCTTCAGAGGCGCCGAGATGGGAAGGCTGCGCTCCGAGCTCTCCGTTTCCACCACCTCCACCGTCCGCCAAGACACACTGGAGCTCTCAGAGTAGGACTTGGTAAACTCGCTGAGGCTCCTAGTCTCCAGCCTTTGACTCAGCTTAGCCTCGGACAAAGTGCTATCAAAGGCATTTTCATCTGGGCGGTAAGAAAGAGGACAGACATGGGTTGTTAGGTCAACACACTGTCGCCGACGTCCGGATCGGCGAGCGGAGGAGGAGGAGACAAGCAGATCACAAGCAGAGTGACAAATTACGGTCGGAAAAGTTTGCGGCTGGATTGAGGACTCGAGTGCAAGGAAGCCAGTCATAAGGAGGAAAGAAAAAAGGCAGGCAAAACAAGGTCGCTAAGAGAGAAAGTCCGAAATCAGAAGAGCCAGAGTAACTAAAGCGAGAAAAGCCGCTCGGCTGGGCTGACAAGACGACGCGACGGGCCGACAAGGAACCAAGGAAAGCGGTGAACCGAGTGCAAACAAAATGGCCGGAGGACGAGGACACCACAAGTACTCGCAAAAAGAAGCCTGGAGAAGGGCCTTTTCCCGCCAGCCCCGTGTCAGAGCGTTCCATGTGGTCCACGTGCCAGGATGCACCCGGCTGGCCTGGTCCTCACCAGGACAAATCGGCTGTACATCTACATATCTTTAGGGGCTCAGTGGGCATCAATCCTGTGTGCATGGCAGTAGAACAACCTAGGCGCATCACTGCCTCGGGAGTCAGGCCAGTCCGTGTAGTCGTGCAAATCTGCGCACTACTAGAGACGAGTACGAGGTAGTGGCCCTCGGGTTGCTCTTCGCGCATGGCCAATCC
This sequence comes from Syngnathus typhle, assembly GCF_033458585.1. Classification (NCBI taxonomy): domain Eukaryota; kingdom Metazoa; phylum Chordata; class Actinopteri; order Syngnathiformes; family Syngnathidae; genus Syngnathus; species Syngnathus typhle. Next base: position 149,249 of record NC_083746.1, read on the forward strand.
AAACAGACAGCGAGTCGCTTTCAGTCATTCTTCGTTTCAGTCGTTTGAGTCAGAGCACGGCAGGCCAGTCAGGTGATATTGAAGTCGTCATCGTCGTGGGCTTTCACTTTCTTTCTTGAGCGAGACTACTGAAAGTGATCAACTCAGAGTCGCACCGTCCTACCTTTCCCAGACACGCGACACTCCAGTTGGGCCGCGTGTCCCGCAGTCGCCAGGGTGTCGTTCATGGGAGAAAGCAGAACCGGAGCAGGCACCTGGGGCGCGCCATCTTCAGGAACTGCAAGACAGGCAAGAAAAGCAACCACTTCATCGACCGGCAACAACAGACCGGACCGGACCGGATGCGGCTCCGGGCTCGCCAGCGACAAACGGACGAGTCCAGACGGCCGACAAACCTTCCACATCCAGCGATGCCGAGCTGGCGGCCTCTCCAAAGTCATTTTTGAGCTCGCAGCTGTAGATGCCGGCGTCCGCCGGGAGAACCTCCGTCAGCAGAAGCGTGTGCTCGTCTTGGTCATGCAGGAACTTGCAGGTGGCGCTGGCGCTCATAGCCTGGGAGCCTCTGTACCAGGTCACCCGAGGTGGCGGGAGGCCGCTCACCCGCACCAAGAAGCGAACCGATTTGCCCAACGTGGCTGTCTGGGCTTGCATGGGCTGGAGCACCTGAGGGGCTTCGGGTACTGGAGACGGACAGATGGACAGAGGAGGGGAGCGCCGTTAGGCTGGCTCCACACTTCGAGACCATCGGCTGCTTTGAAGGACTCTCTTTTTTTTCCTTCTGTAACGCAGCTTTTGGCTTGGCTCCCTCCATCCCCAGCCCAGGGGGAAGTTGGTCGCGATCAACTTCAAGAAGTGGCGCCCTTACGTCGCACATGGAGACTGACGGCCCTGCTGGAGTTCTTCCCGGCGACAAAGGCGTACTGGCCAGCATCGCTCCTGTAGGTCTCGGCCAGGCTGAGGCGGTGGAGCTTTCCGATGGCGACGTAGCTGAAGCGTCGGTCGCCCGGCAGCTGGATCTCCATCTCGTTTCGCAGCCAGCGACCCTCCACCTCGTCCTCGCTCACTTCAAACTCCAGCACGGCTGTTTGTCCCTCCACAACCTAAAATGGAGAAAAGGATGAGCGGAAGACGGTCGGGCTGAGCTCGAAATGTGATCGGTCGCCCCTTTTCCACTAAACTCGGAGTGGCAAATAGAAAACTTGAAGCGGGCCTGCCTCATCACTTAGTGAAAATTCATTTTTCAAATTCTATTCATCGACGAATAGACGCCGAATCGCAAGTTGAAGCCCCGGTCAAGGCCCACGGGAACGTTTGACGCCTTTGGCCTGGCCCAAAAGCAGAACACTCACAGTTACGTTTTTACTGGCGGGCTCCGAGATCTCGATGTCCCGTCCCTCCACCGACAGGTTCCCCTTGGACACGCTGGAGCCGGCTATGGCCGCGTACTCTCCGGAGTCAGATAGGCGGACGGACGGCAAAAGCAAGCGGTGTACAAACATCTCGGAGGTCATCTTGTATCTGCGGAAAATGTTTGCTCACAACGACTTTTCTGATGTTTGTTTGCTGGACGAAGGTCACGCTGAGCTACCTGTCGGACGGCTCCAGCTCCTGACCGTCCTTCATCCACATCACCTGGGCGTTTGCTTCGGACACCTCGCATTCAAAAGTTGCTTTCTTCTTCTCTGTGATCTTCAAGTCCTTCAAGTGTTTGCGGAATTCAACCACACGAGCTGACAGACAAAAACAAAGTCAGTGCACCAAATGCGGGGCAATTAAACAGCCTTGTCCGGCACGGCCCGGCCCTACGATCAGTCGGCGTCAGTCGGTCGGGGCAGGACTGTCGGCGACTAGACTGTCGGTGGGTAGCTGCGTCGGTTCCGTCGCAGGCTTACCTTCCACGTAGAGCTTTGCGACGGTGAGCGATTGTCCCGCGGCAAAGGCGTACTCTGCGCTGTCCCCAAAGTGAACGTTCCTGATGCTCAGCGTGTGCGTCTGCTGCTTCCGGCGAGCCTGGCATCGGTCACTAGAGCGGATCTCCACGCCGTTCTTCAGCCATCTAGAGGAGATGCCCTCGTGGTTGACCCGCACCTCAAACGTAACCGTGTCCTTCTCCTGAGCGTTGACGTCCTGAAGCGCGGCCAAGATGACGATGGCTGAAAAGGGTGAAAAAACACAAGGCATCACCATGGGCCTTTGGCAGCTCGTCGCCAAGTATGCCCTGACGGGGGTCCGAGCGGAACGTATCGACTGCCACGTGAAACTGGGATTCTTGATACTGCTCAAACAGTCTAACAGTCAATATGTGTCATTTTTTTCTTCCCAGCAGCTCAGGCCTGCGCTCGAGATGACGTTTGACGTGGAACCAGGCTGCCGTGAGCAGGAGCAGTCCCGAGTTCACCTTGCCAACCGGATGCGTTGCTTCACTTTCTAGCTCGGCGACGCGTCGTAGTGGTAGGCGCCAATGTCACGTGCTCTTCCGACACAATTCAGCGGCGCATCCACGTTTGGTGACTATTACGAATTGTAGACTGAAAGACCGAGAATTACAAAGAAGTAGAAGCAAACGTTTGACAACTCACGGCTGACGGCGAGCGTGGCCGACACGCGGTCCTCGCCGCACACAAAGGTGTACTCGGCCGAGTCATCCCTGCCGGCGTTGAGGATCTTAAGCTGGTGGAGCTTGCCCTGCACGAGCATATGGAACTTCTCGCTCATCTCCATCTCCACGCCGCTCTTCAGCCAGGCGGACGGCACGTTGAAGTGAGACACTTCGCACTCGAAGGTGGCCTCCTGGGTCTCGGCCACCGACGCGCTCTCCGGGGGTTTGGTCACGCGAAGAGCTGCGGCAGGAAGGGCCAAGGTCAACCGCTAATGCTAAGCGAGAAGCCGAATGTTAGCTTTCTACGTATTGTATACGACACACGGGCTGGCTTTCCACCAGGTTCAGCTTGCGGAACTAGACCGACACACAAACATGTCCGCACGCACGCCGCTGAGTGCATTCGGCGGTGGCTTGGGACACTTACACTCGACGATGAGGCGAGCGCTGCAGCGCAGATGACCGACCACCGCGGTGTACTCCCCCTCTTTGCTGCCATCGATATCCCTAACCACCAACTTGTGTGTCTTCTTCTCAGAGATAATCCTGTAGTGTTGGTCGGTCTGCAGCTCCTCATTGTTGAACAGCCACTTGACGGGAACGTCGTCCTCTGAGATGGTCACTTCGAACATCGCGGCGGTGGCTCCCAGAAGCGATGTGACGTCCTTGGGCTTCTTCAGGATCTTGATGGCTGTGAGGAACATGAGGTGCGATCAAAAGGATTCAAAGAAGACGTTGCACTACCGCGACTAGCCACAACGAAGCGGCAGTCTTGCCGACTTCACTGTACGGGAGAAGACGGAAAAAGCACTTAGAAAAGGACAGCAGAAGATTCTGCCTTTTGCCACCCAGGGGAACACGCCGCGCCGCTCCGCGCCAAGTGCTTACTCTCAACGTTCAGCCTGCCACTGGCCGACAGCTTGCCCAGCTTGAAGGAATAAACGGACTCGTCGTGTGCGGTGCAGTCGTTGATCTTCAAGGTGTGCACGGTGCCGCTGACGCTGATCTGATATTTGTCGCTTTGCTTGATCTCCACTCCGTTCTTGATCCACTGTGCTCCCCTTACGTTTTCGTGCGTCAGTTCCAGGCTGAACATGGCGTCTTGTGTCTGGACCACATTCAAGTTCTTTAGAGTCTTCCTCACCTTCACGGCTATGGAAGAAACAGAAGGTTTGTCCCAGCATTGGACTGGACCTGACTTAAGCATTCCTGGCCCAAAGTGACCTTCCCAATCGGACTGGTACCTCTCAATAGGTGGATCCAAGATCCCTCCCTCCCTCCCTCCCTCCCTCCATCCATCCATCCAGTCCTCGCTCCATCCATCCATCCGTCCGTCCGTCCGTCCATCCATCCATCCATCCCTTGTTCCAACCATCCATCCATCCCTTGCTCCATCCATCCGGTCAGTTACCTTCAACTTTGAGATTGGCCGAGGTCTTGGAACTTGCGATCTGGTAGGCGTACTCTCCGACGTCACTGGCTTTGGCGACGACGATGATGAGGCTTCTGACACGGCCGTTCACCCGGCTCAGGACGTTCTCGTTGAAGTCCACGGGCTGGCCGTCTTTCAGCCACTGTCCGTCCGCCGACGGGTTGGCGACCTCACACGTCAGCTCGGCCGTCTGCGAGTCAGCTACCACCGAGTCCTGAAGAGGCTTCTTGATAGCGCCTCCTGGTGACAGGGGAGATTGCCATTAGTTCCGCCACATCAACTTTTGCCACGTGAGGACTTGGAGGATTAAAAGGCCCAGCAAAGTCATACCAGAAACGGTGAGCAGGGCGGCACATGTCTTCTCGCCGGCAGCAAAGGCGTACTCGCCTTCTTCGTCCTTCATGGCATTTAGGACCGTCAGCATGTGCGAGGTGTTCTTGGACTCCATCTTGTATTTGCTTCCCGCTTTGAGCGGCTGCCTCTTGAAAGTCCAGAAGGCGTCGATACCGGGGTGAGACACTTGGACTTCAAAAGTCACGTTCTCCGACTCGGCGCACGTCCTGTCCTTCATCGGAACCACAATTTGGACAGCTGCGGACACCAGACAGTCCACGTTTGAGACATTTCTCTTTCGACAGCACAGCTGAGCAGGAGCCTATGGTAGCTGGCTTTGGGCAGGAGATATGCTATACACCCTGACGGGGCCAGCAGCCAATCACGGAGGCGCACGCCAATTACACTCTAACAACAAATGAAGGTAGCATTATCTCATCTTTTCACACATTCGGACGCGCTTCGCAAAGAACAAAACAACGGTGTCAACGAGCGCGAGCTTCTTTGCGCCACTTACTCTGCACAGACAATCTGCAGCCGGTGTCGGCTCGGCCCACCGCCAGCTTGTAGTAACCTTGGTCTGAGGCGAAGGTCCTGCTGAAGACAAGGCGCTGCTTGGCTCCCTTGGCCACCATCTGGACCCGGTCACTGGGCGTCAGCACTTGGTCGTCGCGATACCACTTGACCGAGCTGATGTCCTGAGCCGAGATCTTGGCCTCCAGAACTGTCTTGGTGCCTTCAACCGCGCTCGTGTCCTTGAGCGGGACCAGGATGCCGATTGCTGCGATGCCAGATGTTATTTGGCGAGCGCACGGTGAGCAACAGTGGTGAAGAACAGCAGTGAATCAGCGTACTTACTGTGGATAGTCAGCTTTGCAGCGGTGGAGATCCCCTGAGCGGGGACCGCAAACGTATATGTGCCACAGTCGTCCTCCCTGGCGTCTTCAACGAGGAGCTTGTGGACGTGTTTGTCGACGACCATGAGCACCCGGTCCGAAACGCTTACAGCTTGTCCGTCCTTCATCCAGGTACCTTCCACGTTCCCTTGAGAGAACTTGACCTCCATCTGAGCAATGTCCCCCTCGCAGACAGTCAGATCAGCGAGAGGCTGCATCAGAGTGACGGGACGAACTGAAAGAGAAAAGGGGCGCCGGTCACCTTTGGCTTTCCACCGGAGGAAGCAAAGTGTGGAGCGATGACATTGGGAAGGTGGGGACGGGAGAGAAGGCTGAGATCAAAGGGTGACTTGCCACACTCACATTTCATCTTGAGTGACGCGCAGGTCTTCAAGTCACCCACCGCGAAGGAGTACTGTCCCTGGTCGGCTTTGTTGACCTCTTTGACGGACAGGCTGTGACGTCCGCGCCGCGATGAAATGACGTGCTTGTTGCTCGGGGACAGCTGCTTGTCTCCAAAGAACCAGGCGCCCTGGGCATCCTCACGGGAAAGCTCGCACTCAAACTCTCCAGAGTAGCTCTCGGGCACCTCGGCGCTCTCGAGGGCTTTCAGGATCTCCAGTGGGGCTCCTGAAACGGCAAATTTGCACGCTTATCCGACCCGCGCCTCGACGACTTGACATCGTAGGCCTCTGTTGTGGGTCGTCCCATGAAAAGGTGAAAAAGTGCTCCACCTGATGTTTGCATGGAGGAAACCCACCTTCAACGTTGAGCTCGGCGCTGGTCCTGACGAGGTCGTCCTCTACCACCACGCAGGAATATTCGGCGGCGTCTCTCATCTCCAGCATGAGCACAGACAGGAAGTGGACTTTCCTGTCTGCGTGCATCCTGAACTTGTCTCCGGAGAAGATCTCCATGTTGTTCTTCAACCATTTGACTTTGACGAAGGGCTCGTTGGTTTCGCACTCAAAGGTGGCCATGGTGTCTTTCTCCTTGGCGTCGATGCGGTCCAGCTTCTGTGTGAAGCTGATGACTTGTTTTGCTGCAGAGAGAAGATTTGGGTCACGTTAAGTGGGAACTAGACTAAGCAAAGACCGGGAGTGCCATCCGCAAACACATCAATGTAGCCGGCGTGCGGGATCGGTCAGAGCAGAGGTGTGGCTCATTTTGGGTCCCAACAAGAAAAGGCATCTTGGCGAATGGCGGTTGGGAAATGCCAGAGGAAAAGCAATCGGAGCTACCAAAAGCCTCGTTGACCGCAAACAAAGCCGGTTTTGGAAAGTACGTATTTGCTGTTGCTCACCGTGTCCTACTCGATCGAGTCTCACCTTGCACCAGGAGGAATGCGTGACTGGAGGTTTCGCCAGCGGAGTTGGTGGCTTTGACCATGATGCTGGCCGAGTCCTCCGCCCGGACGTCTCTGATCACCAGCTCACACACGTGGTCTTCGGGCCAGAACCAATAAAGGCGCTCAGTCTTCTCTAGCTGAACGCCGTTTTTGAACCACTGGCATTCAGGTTCGGGTTTGCCGATGACCCGGACTCGAAACTTGACTTCCTCCCCTCGTGCCGCGGTCTGACTCGAGATGCGCTCCAGGATTTTGGGAGCTTCCATACTAGCTGACAGCTTGAGCCTTTCCGCTTGAAGCGGTTTGGCAGCCGTTTTGCCTGGCGCGGCGTCCTCTTTTTTCTTTTCTTCCTCCTCCTTGGCTCGATGCAGGAGGTCCTCCTTTGTCTTCCTCAGAAGATCCTCATAGGAGTCGTCTCGCTTACGAGACTTGAGTTCCACCGCCGTGATGGACTCGTAATAGCCCTCTTCTGTCCTGCGCTTGAACTTGCTCCTCAACTCCTCCGATTCCTCTGTGGCTTTTTCACGCACAATTCTCTGGGCTTTCTTGAGCTTGATGATCTCTTTCTGCCGACTGTCTTCTGGGGCTTGCTCCACCCTCACCACCTCAAATAGAGTCTTTCCAGCTTCGGGTTGAATCTCAGGCGCTCTGGGCTCCGGAGCCCGGCGAAGATGCGTCCTGAAGTCCTCCTTCTTCTGAATCTCCAGTTTAACCGTGTGCTCAGTCGAGCCCAAGTTGTTGTCCGCGGCCACCCTGACCTCGCCTGAGTCGTAAGACTTGACGTCAACGATCTCCAGGTAGTAGATGCCATCGTAACGTAGTCTGTAGCGCTTGCTCTTGCGGATGAGTTGTCCGTTGAGGTACCAGTTGACCTTGGGCGCAGGGTAACCGGTCACTCTGCAGCGGAATCGGGCCACGTCGCCTTCCAGCACTCGCGTCGGCTCGGGAAGCAGGACGATCTCGGGTTTGGTCTTTTCCGTCTGCTCGTCGGCGCCGCTCACCCCGGCCGGTCCGCCCTCGTGAGCCAGGCGCTCCATCTCTTCCAGCCGGTGCGCTCCCTTCCTCCCCTCGGGCAGCTGGCTCTCCTCCACCAGCCCCTTCTCGTCCTTGACGATGAGGGTGGCCGAGTTCTGGTCCGCTCCAAATTTGTTGCTGGCTCTGCAGGTGATGACGCCGCTGTCTCGCGCGTACGCCACCTCGTAGTCCAGACTGCAGTAGCCAAATTCGTTGATCATGCGCAGCCGGTTGGCGGCCTCCAGGGGCTTGCCGTCGTGGAGCCACTCCACCGCCATGGTGGGGTCGCCGATGGGGGTCAGCCTGCACTCAAAGTGGGCGGGGCCGAACTTCTTCATCCGAACCGAGCTCAGCTTCCTCTTGAACTGCGGTTTCTGTTGCTTCTCTTTGTCGTAAAGGTCTCCCTCCTCCCACTGCTCTTGGCCGTAGCGGAGATGCAGGGGCTCCAGCTCGGGTGCGGCGATCTCTTTGGCCTTGTAAGTTCCTTTGGTGATGATGAGCCTCCGCTCCGGCTGCGGCTCAGCATAGTCCATCTCCACGTTGACTCTGCAGCGGGTGGTGTCCCGGCCAGCTTTGTTGATGGCCGTGGCCGTGTACCACGCGCTGTCGGAAGCCGACACCGACGGAATCTGGAATCTCGCTTCTCCTCTGGTTCCTTCGATCCTGGAACACAGACAAAGCGTTTTCCCAACGATTGGAGAAAGTCGGGCGCAGCGATGACAATTTGCTTCGATCCTCGGGTCTTGGAAATAAACTTTGTGCTTCTTTGATAAAACAACAATTGACAACACAGCGACAATTTGGTTTCATGAAGTAACACGAAACATACTTGATATGTGGATGCTTGTGAGGTGTGACAATGTCACTATTTTTCAGCCAGACGATTTCCGGCAAGGGGTTGCCGATGGCTCTGACGGCCAGTTCCACCAGTGTTCCTTTCTTCACGCTAACGTTCCTCAGCCTTTCTGTGAACTGTGGACGCACCAACATTTCTTTGGCTGGAAAACAACCAGAAGATGGACAACTGAAGCAGCAACCACATCCAAAAGTTACAAATCTAACTACAATTCTATGAATCCCTCCTGACCGGCAGGACATCCCGTTACTCTGTGCTTTAAGCACCGCCTCCTGGCGGCCAGCAGGGATGAAGTAGAACGAAAGGTACGAATGTCACTCCACTTCTATGAATCCCTGCTGACCGTCAGGAGGCGGTGCTTAAAGCACTGAGTGACGGGACGTCCTGCCGGTCTGCAGGGATGAACTAGAACTAGAAGACAACAGCAGGCAGGCAGGCAAGAGACTTTTACCATCCACAGTGAGCGTGACAGAGATGGATGAGCGTCCGGCCCGGTTCTGAGAGACCACCGTCCACTCGCCCGAGTCATGCGGCACGGTCGGGGCAATGATCAGGGACTGAGTGCCGTCCTCTTTAATCACGATCTTGTGGGTGTAATCACTGACCGCTTGTTCTCCTGTGCAACACACACACCCACACTCATGTCAAGTCCGAGACAACATCATCAGAATAGTTTGCTTTGATCTGTTCGCTTCTCACCGTTGTGGAACCAGTAGGTGTCCGGCATGGGTCTGCCAACCACCTTCAGGTCAAATCTGGCAGTTTGCCCCTCGGAGCATCTGAGCGAGGTGGGCTTCACCACAAAGACGGGCTTGTAGAGTCTCCCCAGCTGAGCCTCGTCCGTGTCATCGAGCTTTCGGGCGGGAGAACGGCTGGGAGAGCGGCTGGAGGAGCGGCTAGGCGAGCCAGGAGACGCTGACCTTGACAACGACAACGGCACACGCTCGGAAGGGTTCTACCGATGGCATCAAACGTCATTTGACACTCTGAAAGGATTTCGGCTCGCACGCAAAGATCTCGCGCTTTGATCTAGCGAGCAGATATTTTAGTTCAAGAGGCAGCATCTATGACGCTGCACGGGTGCGTCGGAGCCGCGGTAGCATCTCGGCACCAGCATCGCGGCCTGGGCCATTGGCGCCGTACGCGTACGGATTTGGGTCTGTGGAAAAGGCTGTCAGCGCAAACATACCGGATCCTCTGCGGGGCCGGCTGCGGGGTGTACGTCTGGGGCGACGCGCTGCCAGAGGCCCCCACGTAGGGTTCCACGTAGGGCTCCACGTAGAGCTTCCCGGAGCTGACGGCGTTTCCCTTCTCATTGCTGGCCAAGGCGCTGTACACACCCTCGTCCTCGGGCAGAACCACTGCCAGTCGTAGGCTGGCACGGCCGTCCCGAAGAACCTCCGCCTGGTAGCGTCCGCCGGCATGGATGCGCTGACCGTCTTTGAACCAAACGATCTGTCCGTAGCACATTTTGTGACATGTGAACACGTGCATCCCGCTCCATTTCCATGGGTGTTGATGAGTTGAAGCAGACTGGGCAACCCGTTGTTTCAGTCGCGCCCGCGCGCTCACCTTGGGTGGCGGCACTCCGAAGATCCTGCATTGGAAGGTGACACCCATTCCTTCCACAATACGGTAGTTTTTCACCAGCGCGTCAAAGGCGGGCGCCACGGCCTCCTGGTCGGCGGCACTCGCCATCTGTTCGCTATCCTCTGCCAGCAGCTCTGCGTAAGTGATTCTCAGGACGCTCAGCTCGATCTCCTGCATGATGCGCTGCTCGATGATGGACAGGCGGAAATCCTGCAAAACAAGAAGGTCTGAGAGCCACTGCTGCGGACCGCCCGTCCTCACGAGATAGGCGACGTTGGCTTGGCGCCGGGCCGCCGACACCTTAGCATCTCCCGACTCTCTGCATCTACGGCAGCCTCGGCATACTGAGTTACTTTTCATTAGATTCGGTGGCGGGACTACCTGCCGCCTGCCCCTAAGCCTGCTCCTGTCTCCACAGCAACCTTTACAATTCAGAACCCCGCGACACGAGTCACCCCCACCTCCCAGATTTGGAAGTAGCCAAAGTTGTACTTTGTACAGCCGCAAAGGCATCGACTTGAGCGCAAATGCAACCGGGAGACCCTGCTACCTCTCCAGAGAGAAAGGTGGTGGTGGTCATTTTGTCCGTCACGGTCACGGTGGGGGCAACGTCTCCGACCAGGGGTTCCCGCACTGGTGCTTCCGCTCCCTTCTCGGAGGTCACCTCCTGTTTCTTTACGTAGGCTTCGTATTCATCTGAAGACGAGAAATTTGACAGGCTTCAGTTGCAATCAAATGCATTCAAATGGATGGATGCTGGCCTGTCCATGTGGACAGTCCATCATCCAAAGGTTGAACGGTAGCAACTGGACATCACGGGTCGGTTCGAGACCTCTCTCAGTTTTCAGGTCAGTTTTTTAAATTGTGCGAGAGTCCAGTAGGCCAAAGTAAACCTTTGCGGCCGACACGCTGTGCCTGGCTGTACAACGGACCTTCCTCCAGCAGCCTGGCGGTGGCAGAGGACTCTCCGAGCCGGTTCCTGGCAACGACGGTATATTCTCCGGCATCGTCAGCAAAAGTCATAGAGATGAGCAGCTGGCAAAGGCCGCTCTCCTTCTGGTAGGCAACTTTGTATCTGCAACACACACTTGATCACAGCCACCCACCCACTGCCTTGACCGTGCGAGCTCCGTGCCGGCTGCCCTTGCTGACGACCACAAGCCTTTGACAAGTCCGCACGCAATTCTCATCAAAGTTCCCGTGGCCGCGTTTGTTTTCATTTTCCATCTCTCTCAATTGATCAAAAGCCAGGACAAACTGACCTGTATCCACTGGTGAGCGGGACACCGCCCTTCTTCCAGACGAGCTGCGGGCGAGGGCTCCCAGCGACTTGGCATTCAAAGACGACGCTTGCGCCCTCCACCAGCTTCTGGACGCCGGGAGTCTTGACAAAGAAAGGAGCTTCGGCACAGGACTCTGACTCCAGCGCGCTCGCCTGGGTGACGCTTTCTTGCTCGGAGACTCTGCGAAAACATTTGAAGGACGCTCAGTCGGGCGGAGGCGCTAAGGCGTCCCAGAAAACTGGCGGCCGTCAACTCACGCCCTCTCTTCGACCTCCTCCTCTCGGCTCTCGATGTCCTCAGACACTGAAAATCAACGTCTACGTGAGAAGCGAACAATCAAAGCGTCGACTCACTGTTGATTTTTTGACTGTTTTTTGCAGATGATCGTATTTTGTTGATTTTTATTTGTTGACAAAAGCGTAGCTCGCGTGACTGTTAGCAGGACAATGTTATTTTAGGGGTGGGGCTAAACAGGAAACAACAGAATGGCAGTTGAGCATTTTGTCGAGCCCAAGATTGAAGGAGCAAGGCGGTGGCTCAAAGGCGGTTTGGTCTGGCAGCGAGCCAGCCTGCTGGAACGATCGCCTGTCACCTTCGAGTGCTTGACATTTGTAAATCTTGGAATTTGTCAATCAGGTCACGTGGGGTACATTGCTGCAATGCGGGTCATATTTGCGAGCAGCTGTGACTCCACCCCGGCCGGATGCACTGACCCTGGACGAGCAGGTAGCAGGAAGTGCTGACGGTTCCCGCCTGGTTAGTGGCGGTGCAGGTGAAGCGGCCGCTGTCCTCGGCAAAGGCCTCCCGGATCAGCAAGCGGGCGCAGCCGGCTCGGTCGTAGCTGATCTGGAAGTCCGCCGAGCTCTCGATCTTGTAGTCCTCCCGGAACCACATGATGACGGGGGCGGGTCGCCCGCCGATCTGGCACTCCAGGCTCACGGACTCGCCTTCGGTCACATTTGTATTCTTCAAAGCCTGAAAAAAGAACGGGTCACGTTCACAGGACTTGTGATTTCAGGCGCCTCTGACACCCGACTCTCTGACTCACAGAAAGCAAGACGGGCGGGACCGCGCCGTCTCCGGGGGGAATCGCGGCAATTTCTTCCGCCGTCTGGGGAAGGACGACAAACAAATCAATCCAACGCTCAGATACAGCCAACGCGACCGACCGAAGGAGGTCAAAAGGTTACCCGCGGCAGCTTGCAATTTTACACCAACTGGATAAAAGCACAATGGGCAGACATGGCTGGATCAGAGACTTCTCTGGGTTGCGTCCCCAACACAGACGGCGCCTCCAGACCAGCTACCCGCGAGGAACTCGACGCCATTGTGTGACTTGACGTTGGACCAAAACTTGCCTGGCTTGATATTTGCCGCAGTAACTTGGGAATTCCTTGAACCTCGACTGCGACCGCTTCGACCGAATGACAAACTTACTCTAAGGTGGCTACGGTGTGACGAGCATTTCTCTAGCGCAGGACAAAACAACATCTCAATATAGGGTCAGTCTCCATCACACATTTTGCCTAATTCCACGCGGGGTGACATCAAGCAATGGCATTTTGCAACTTTTAGCAACAAATGCCTGAAACAACTTTGCCTGAGGAGAAGCACCCGAGCGGGTTGTGAAACCTTGGCGCAACTCTCAAGCAATCATAATGGCGCCGTGTCCCCCAGGGAAGGGAGCTTTGTTACAGCCACGCTCCAGTCACGAGGCTTCCCTTCGCAAGAGAGTGTAAAAGTTTCCCCTCACCTGCGTGATGCAGATGAGCTGCTGTTCCCGGTCCAGCTCAGCCACATCGCCGCCGCCGCCGCCCTCGGTCAGCTTCCAGGAGGGAAGGACGTCGGCGCCGCCGTCCCCCAGCTCCAGTGTGCCCGTCGGGGACACGACGGCCCTGAAAGCGAGAGCCGCACTCATTCTGGTGAGTCCCGCGTGCAAAGACGTTTTTGCACAATTCTTCATTGATTTCATGAATGCGGCGTGCTATTGTTTTATTCTTTTTAATACATACATATGTACTACTATAGGCCAAAACAAACTTTCAAGGCAGTGTTATCCTCCCTCGCTTTAGATTTCAAAAGGCTTCCTGTGAATTCCTTTTTTCTTTGGGAGACAGTCCAAATGATTGGTCTCCAAGCTCGACTTGAACTCCCGACCCCCTCGGCCAAGAATCTCGGAAGCCTACCTGCCGGGCGAAGACGCGGGCGCTTTGACGGGTCTGACGGGCGACTGCCGCCGCCCCACCGTCACCCCGGCAATCGCAGCTTGGGGAGCCAGGAGCGCCGTCGACTCGGCACTCTCCACTTGCATCTCCATGGTGGCCATGCTCTGAAAACTCTGAGGGGGACGGCAATTGCACAAGCCGTGTTCTGATTTTGTAACACCTGACTGAAAATGCAAGGACCAAAGAACGGGAAGAACGGCTTTCTGTACCTGCTCCACCCCGGTCTGAAGACTCATCTGTGAGCCCGAAACCTGGGAACTGGAAAGCAGGGTCTTGGTTTTCTTGGCCGGGACCACTTCCTCGCCTGCAACGGCCAAAAGGTTCAAAGCTAAGCCGACAGCTCCTATTCAAAGTGCTTGGAGTGCGTCTCTACATTTGACTGCACTTTGCACACAGGTGAAGTTCATTTGACCTGCTCGTCGCCAACTGTTTTGCGATGGCAGCATTTCCAACAGGTGATCGAGCATTTCCAAGTACGCTCGTTGGCCTTTCTGCCAGTCACAAATATGAACCCTTAATGGCAAACACCCACCGTAAACCAGCAGCTCGGCGCTGGACAAGGCCCGGCCGCTGCTGTTGGTGGCCGTCACCGAGTAGGTCCCGGAGTCCTCCGGGAAGGCCTCGGCGATCAACAGACTGTACGAGTCGCCGTCTCGGATGACGGTGAAGTCCGCCGAGCTCTGGATTTCGGCTCCCTCGCGGTAGAACACGACGGCGGGCGGCGGGATGCCCGTGACTCGGACGGCGAGTCTCACTTGACTACCCTGCCGTACCGTCGAGCTCTGGAGTCTCTGAAGGAAACTGGGAGGTGACGTCTCCGCTGCACAGGGGCAAAAGTGCAAACACCGCGCTTCAGTCCCGGACAGGCAGATTCAATCAGCGCGGGTCCCACGGCTGTCCCTGCAACAAGCGGCTTTAAAAGGTTTGAGTTGAACTGACATCTTGAGGAAAACAAGGACTTTGTGTCCAGTCGGTCTGAGGACTTTGAGACCATACGAGGTCTTGAAAGAGATGAGGCTACCTTGAAAGGGACAGTACAGGAGTCAAAGACTAGCTGAGGCCTTGCCGGGGACATTTACTCTTCCAGATGCTTCAAGACAACCTGAAGTTCTGAAGGGAACAAAGACTACTCCAGTTGTTTGAGGGAACATCGATGAGTTCAAAGAGCACCTGAGGTTTTGACATACAATAGTCCAGAGGAGCTAAAGACTATGAGTGATCTTGAAGGAGCAAAAAAACTACCTGGGCTCCTTGAAGTAAGTCCAAAGATCAGTGGCGGCTTTGAAGGCAACGCAGAGTTAAAGACTTATCTGATGTGTGCAGGGGAACGTCAACTAGGTCAGAGGTGCTTTAGGAGCGCTGGAAGGGGGTGAGTACCGACTTAAGACAGGCTCTCACCTGTAACCACGAGTTCTGCGGTGCTGGTGGCTTGTCCGGCTCCGTTGGTGGCCCGGACGGAAAACCTCCCGCTGTGCGTGGCGTTGACGGCGTCGATGCTCAGAACAGCGTGGCCTTCACTGAACGAGATCTGAACGCCGGGCAAGGCGGCGGCAGACAGGACCTGGCCGTCGCGGAACCACGACACCTCGGGAACCGGAGCACCTGGGCAGGTGGGACGGGAAACGGGGTCAGACGGCGAGCTCCCTTGCGGTTGGATGGACGGGCGGGCGGACGGACGGGTGGGCCTTACCGCTCACTTGCGCCTGGAACGAGGCGGCACTACCCTCTAGTGCCACCACGCTCCGAAGCGGCTGCGTGAAAGTCGGCGCCTGCTGGGTCGACATCTTCTTCTCCTTCTTGGCTTGGCAGCCTGCAGACAAAGGGAGCAGGATGCAAATTCCTTTTTTTTTTTGGGAGTCTGTGAAAATCTTCCTTAACAAGCCAAATGTGCAGTCCATTGACCTGTTGCTTTCATGGTGCTTAACAGTATGAAAAGCATAGCTACATGCTGCAGTGACGGCTACACTTTCCGGAGTTGGTCAAAAAGAAATCCCTGACTTTGGATGATGCGCTTTTGCCCCTTGCTGCTTTAGGTCGTTGGCACCTTTATCTGCCACGGACACGTAAGTGCCTGCCTTACACGTTAAGCACTCAGCTTCATACGGACCACGACCCTGGCGAAAGCACGCACTTTTTTTTTTTTTAATTCCTCCGTAAAGGTGCATTTTCGTTTCGCCATTGTTTGTATACACTTGCTGGCAAGCACTCGCCTACTTCCTCCTCATACACACACACACACACACACACACGGCTAGATTTGAGGAGAAGGGTGTGACTTATTTGCGAACGATTACAGAGAAATGAAAAGTAGGACATGTCTGGGGAAAAGAGGACGTCTGGTCACCCTATGTTACTTGGCATCGTTAGGTGGTCTGGAGAGAAATCCCTGACGAAACATTTCTATTCCTCCCATCAATCACTAGAGGTCTCCCCAGACCACTGCGACCCACTAGTCCATTTGGAAAGTCATTTCAATACGCATAGTAGGCCAATTGTAGCACTTTAATTAATAACATCTTATGTATTGTATTCCCTTTATAGGTCATTTCTTTAGTCGAAGACCGATTATGCTTATTTGTTCAAATGTGACGTGTCGTTAGATATCGTGCGTATTCTAATTGTTATTTTACATTGCACACTCTGCTATCTGCTACCGGTTATGTTCTACCAACGCTCATTTCTCATCTGCCACCTGTACATCTGGAACATTTAAAGCCCGAGTAAAGAAAGCCAAGCCACCAAAGCATCGCATCTTTTATTCTGACCCATCATGCACACTGTATACGCGCACGCGCGCCCGCGCGCACACGCACATACACAGACGTAATGATTGAGCGAAATAGCTTCCCCAACACTTGACAAACTTTATGTTCATTTTTTTTCAAGTGCTTTAGGTTTCCGTTTTGAATTTGCCACTCGCTGGAAGGCACGCGACATTCGTTAGTATGTCCACCAAGTGTTACGCGATGCTTATTGTGACTTATGTCAAAACTGTGTTTATACTCGAAGCAAAAGCAACATGAACGTCAATCACTTCGAATAAAGACGGTTACGGCTGGCCTGAAGCGCAGAGAGCTGCGCGGGCGGGTTCGCGGCTGGCTCCACTTGAAACGACGCCACGTCAACGTCACTGCTCGCAAACACACCGCCGGCGTCGAGCGTCCATCCCGTTCGGACTCTCCCGAAAGAGCCGTAAAAAGTCCGCCGACGCCGAAGCGTTTCTTCTTGCTGCAGGCGAGCTAATGTAGGACCGAGGTCCCGCTGAAGCCGCTCCAATTAGTGTCAAGTGGGAGCAGCTGTTAACCTCCCCGCAATTGGCCGGCCCGACCGTCTTGGGGGCTGGCGAGCCGCTTTTGAGCTCCGCCCCTTCTTTTCAGACAACACTAACATTTTTCTTGGTAAATTTCAAGAATGTATTCATTGAGCGTTGTTGTTGTGACAATGTGCGACGAGTCCAATTGGACGCATCAGCAAAGTTCTTTGCTGGCAGACGAGCGCAACAGCTGAGCGCCAGTCAGCCACAACGCTGTCACAGCCCCCCCACGGTTATAAATACTTTGAGGGGACGGGCCACGGGTGACGGGCGGTGGCAGCTGAAGGAGGCCGCGTTCCTGACTGCCTGCCAGGATGTCAAAAAAAACCCGACCTCATTACACACCAGGGCAAAACACGCATGCGGGCTCCAGTCTATGTTGTCATGCTAAGAACATGAAACAGCGGCACGTCTTGGGATCGATGCGAACTCTTCAATGTGACATCGTGACGTCACTTCACTTTGCCGTGTTACAGTGCAACCATTTCAACAAAGTAACGTTTATTTCTGATCCACGTATACATATTCTGACCGGAATAAGGTTTGTTTGGAACGCGCTCGTAAATGTGTCAGCGCAGTCCAAATCAACTCAAGTCCCCAGTCAAGTTTGAGAGGCTCCGCTCCCTTCTAATGATGACATCGTTTTGCTGCGCTGTGCATCTTCAGCCGGCTGACTTTGAGGGATCGGGATGGCCGAGGCCCCATTTTGCCAACATTTAGGAACCCTCAAGAACTCGATTGGATTGGAATTGTTGATGCGGGGCACGAAGCTCTCGACGCACGCGAGGAGGCCCAATCCAAACGCTGCTGATGCTTAAAATAGATTTTTGGATTGACAGGCAGCATGTGGCGCATATCTGCGGGAGGGGGAGGGGGCGCACAAGTGACGATTCCCTTAAAAAGCCATCGGCCCCCGGCTGGGACCCCAACCTACCCCCTCCCTCACCTGAGCTATTTTGGGTTTTGTCAAAGATGCCGCATGCCTCCTGAGCACCAAACCAGCCAAAGCGAAATGAATTGAACTCCACAATTGTGCGTTTGCACGGTCGGCCCGGGCTAATTGGGGTCCGGTTGTTACTCACGTGAAAGGCCGCCCGCTGGTGTTGGGACGGAGCCCGCCCCCCCTGATGAAGCCGAGCAGCTTCTCGATGGTCCAACTTTGTCCTCACAGACGGGCCGCTTGCTGGACGCCCCCTGAAAAGACAAAACTACACCCCCGTGTAGTCTTCCAGCCGTAGTAGGCTGGGAATTAAAACTGCTCAAGGGGGGCGAGCTCGCTGTCACCTTCTTATACCCGGAGCCCCCCGTCTATTCCCACCCCCGAGTCTTCTCATTGGCGTAGCAAGAATGCATCATGGGATATGGAAGCCACCACTTATTCAACCAACCCCACCCCCTAAGGGATGTTTTGTAGACATAGGAAGTGGCTCGAGGTCGCAGAGAAAAAGGAAGCTCAGGTTTTGGCTGTCTGTCCATCAATGTTGATTGACTGTTGCCCAAAATAGGCTCAGGCTTGCCCAAAACTCAACTTGATCGCCTGCGAGTTGCGCTTCAGCGTTGCCTCAACTTCAACCTGCCTCCGAGAAATGTGGACGGTGTGTTTGCGCGTGACAATGGCAGGGGGCGCTTTGTGCGTACCTGCTGCTTTGGTTAATCCAAGTGATCAGTGACAACGGATTTGATACTTTCACGCTTTTCTGCTTTCAGCTATAGCAAGGAAATAAAAAGAAATAAATAAAATTATAAATGTCATAATAAAATTCACACTAATAATAAGGCGGCTCGGTGGAGCACTGGTTAGCACGTCCGCCTCACAGGGAGGTGCGGGTTGGATTCCACCTCCGGCCCTCTCTTTGTGGAGTTTGCATGTTCCCCCCGGGCCCGCGTGGATTTTCTCCGGGCACTTTCCTCCCACGTCCCAAAAACATGCTTGGTAGGCCGATTGAGCACTCCAAATTGTCCCTAGGTGTGAGTGCGAGTGCAAATAGTTGTTTGTCTCCGTGTGCCCTGCGATCGGCTGGCAACCGGTTCAGGGTGTCCCCCGCCTACCGCCCGTTGACTGCTGGGACAGGCTCCAGCACACCCGCGACCCCCGTGGGGACTGAGCGGTTCAGAAAATGGATGGATGGATAATAAAATAATATATAATAATATTTTATTTAATAATAATAAATAAATAAATAAGTAAATGAATAACATTAAAAAATATATACTGCCATCTGAAATATATACTTTGTCATTGCTAGCAGGCAACAGGGGGCAGTGGCACCTGCACGGGACAAAAACAACGCTTATGGTCACTTTGCCGAATCTTGGTGTGGGCGCATGCGCGCGCGTCTGGGAGCGCGCTTAGTGAGGGGAAGACTCTTCCCGTTTGTCTCGTCATCCAGAGCGTGGCGGAAGAGGAAGCCAAAAGTTATTATTTTCCTTTCGCTTTCCTTTGAGGCTTTTGTTTCACGAGGGAGGGAGGGCCTGGCTCCCTCAGACGCTCAGACTCACTTGCCGGCACCATGAGCGAATCGGCGGCAGCGGTGCTGTTGGATTTCGCGCACGCCTGCCGCTGCGGCTGTACCGAGCGGCTGTTCCGGGAGGAGGCCGCCGTCGCCACTGCAGACACGCACCTATTGGTGCTGTGCGCGGGCTCGGCCCGCAGCGCCGTCGTGGACGCGTCGGTTCGCGCGTGGAGCGGCCGGGGGGGAGCGAGAGTGTTGCTGGACTGGCGCCCCACAGCCGCGTGCGCGTACCGCCTCAAGCGGGCGGCGGACGAGGCCGGCGTGCTTTGGCTGCGCGTCATAACTAGCCCGCGGGGGCGCGCGCTGCTGCTCGGCTACGAGCGCGCGCTCTTCACGGCCCTCTACAAGTTCACGTACCGGCTGGGCTGCGGCCCGCGGCCTCTGCGCGGCGCCGACACACCTGTCCGAGAGGTGGAGGGTGACGTCACGGTCCTGCTGCAGGCACTTCCGGCGGTGGGCGGGGCCATCCGGCTGCTGACGTCGACGCTGATCCCAGGTGAGCGCTCGGGACACGTCGATTGAGCGTGTGTGCGCTGCCGTTGCCTTGACGGATGGAATGATCAAAAGACTCGGAGTTCATCTTTCGCCTCGGTGACTTTGCGGGCGCGCTGTCTCCCTGTGCCTAAGAGTGCTTCGGCCACGGCTTCAGCACGCGTGCAGGCGGTGTGTCGCTCGTGCCCACCTTGTCGTCGTTGAACCTGTTCAGCAGTCCCAGGAGACAAGACTCAGCGGCCCTGGTCAACGAGAACCGACGCCGCCTGGCGCTACACGCCGGATTTTACCCGCGCCCGCTACAGATGCTCAAGGTTGGTACGTGCAGAGTTCTGTTGTCGGTCCTCCGGGCTCTTCTGAGCAAAGAGGCCCGTCGCGGCGCAGGTGGAGCATTCCAGACGTGTGTGGGTGCTGGGGAAAGCCGAGCCGGAGCGCTACGACGCGGCGGTGACGGACCAGCCCGGGGCAGTCCTGGCCGCGCCGGGCGCCGACTGCGTCCCAATGCTCTTCGCTGATCCCGTGGCCAAAGCGGTAGGCGTCGCTCACGCAGGTATACGACGTAGCCGGCGTGCCCAACCTCGTAAACATGAGACAAACAACGCGCTGAGCAAAGTCACATTTAGTGTTCGCTGATCCAGTTCACGCGTTCCTATGAGGACATTAAAGTAGTAAATTGACAAACACCATTGTCCGTCCGCATGTTAGTTGCTAATAAAGTTGTGTGTAATGCCAATGACGCTAAGCTAAGCTAAGGGTCTCTTTTAGGCTGGAGAGGAACGCTGCTGGGCGTCGCCACGGCAACGGTGTCGGCCATGGCGACCGAGCTGGGCTGCGTGCGCACCAACATCCGTGTGGTCTTGGGCCCCTCGGTCGGGCCGTGCTGCTTCGCGCTGGAGCCGGAACAGGCCGCCCGCTTCCGGCCGGACTGCGTGCGCCGTTCACTGTCGCGCAGGCCCAACGTGGACCTCCGACTGGCCAACAGGTGCCCCTGCGTAGCTGCTCTTCCGCTGGTCTTTCTGCCACCAGATCCTCTTCCTGCTCGCGTTCTCCCCATTTTTTTTTTATCCTTTTCCTGCTCCTCCCTCTCCTGCCTGTTCCCTGCTCGCTCATCTCTCCTGGTTGGCGCGCGTGTGGCAGGCTGCAGCTGGAGGAGGCGGGCATCCCGGCACTGCACATCCAGGACGACCCCGGCGTGGCGCCCTGCACGTCGTGCCACCCGGGAGACTTCTTCTCGCACGTGCGGGACGGAGCCCACTTTGGCACCCAGGTGGGCTTCCTGTGGCTTAAGGAGGAGGCGGTGGCCGTCGGCAAGGCTTCCTCGGGACGCTTGCGAGACTGAAGCGCCGCTTTGGCGAGACCGAAGCGCCGCTTTGGCGAGACCGAAGCGCCGCTTTGGCGAGACCGAAGCGCCGCTTTGGCGAGACCGAAGCGCCGCTTTGGCGAGACCGAAGCGCCGCTTTGGCGAGACCGAAGCGCCGCTTTGGCGAGACCGAAGCGCCGCTTAGCACCTAGCAACCACTTAGACGCATCCTCAGCTTGCCGTTTGTGCCGTTTGGAGTCACGTTGATGTCTACTGGGGTTTGTGTTTCATTGTGCTCCCGTGGACTTTTGAGACCTGTCTGTTCTCGGCTTTGAAAGCAAGTTTGTGCATGCGCGGGGCTGATACAAACAAACAAAGTGCTTTAAAACCTCATTTGAACCATTTTGATTCTCGACTGCTTTTAATCATGTTGCCATCATTTGTTTGTGACTTTCCTTTGTATTCTGACTTCGGGCCAGGATATTTGGCCCTTCCTCTTTCAAGCGTACTTCTATGGGTTCCCGCCTCCCGAGGCCGCGCATTCGCTCGAGCACACAGTGCGCCGTGAGGCGTGCCTCGGGGTCGTGGTCCCAGGACTCTGTAACTGTCTGCCAGTAGACGCTCATCCCCTACGGGAGCGGCATCAGCGTTAGCAAGTGGCAACAAAGAAGAGCTGGGCGTCGCCACCGCCACGCCTACCTGATGCCGCATCCATCTCGGCGGGATCTCGGGGCGCCCCCTGAAGACCAAACGGCGCATGGCATCCACGCGCGGACATTGGCTCGTCTCGTCACCGAAGGGCGGTGTGTAGCTGCCTACCTCTGCACACACGCACACTCACTCGCCATAGGTGCGCCGCAATAAGATGTGTCGTTGCGGCGGCTCACCTCCGATGGCCCAGCACCGCGAGGCCATCTCCCAGAGGACCAGCGCCATGGAGTAGACGTCCATCTGCTTGAAGGACTCGCCATCCTCCAGGTTGATGCGGGACTCAAGCGCCTCCGGGGACATGTAGCGAGCTGTGCCCACCTCACAACACGCAAAACACGTCAACGTTACGCCACCTTGGTTCAAATAACATCTGCGTGCGTCGCATCGTGACACAATAGAATGTCTTGGCTCTCGTCGTGCGGCCGGTATACGTGGAGATTGGGCTCTCCCATCATGTCGACGTCACGCAAGCCAAAAGGGTCACGTCGCGAGGCATCGCTCGGATTCCGCTCGGCGAGGTTACCTGCCCGCTGTTGGCCAAGTCGTCCGCGGTGAGCTCAGCGTGGAGTTTGATGGCCAGGCCAAAGTCGCACAGAACCACGTCGCCGTCGTCCTTCAGCAGCACGTTGCTGCTCTTCACGTCTCGATGAGCCACCGACACCTGAAAGGCACGCGCATCCCGTTAGACACGGCGTCCTGAACTTAACCCACGTGCGTGGTTACCTTTGGCGCCCCCAGCGGCCAGAGGGTGTCACTGTGCAAGTGCGCCAGGCCGCGCGCAAGACCCGTCGCCATCGTAACCAGCCGCTCCCACTCCAGCACGTTGGCCGTCAGGAAGTCTTGGAGGTTGCCCAACCTGTGATAGGCCAGCAGCAGCCAGTAGGCCCCGCCCCTCACCTGTTGAGCGGCAGATTTAACGTGCTCATCTCAAGTAGCATCTTTCCTGGCACTCTTTTAGTCAAGTAGCACATTGACTTTTGTCTCCACTTGTACCCAATGCAACACCTGTAACGCAACGTGTCATGTGACGTGTCACCTGCGCCCCCAGGAAGGCGATGACGTTGGGGTGCCGCATCCCGCCGTCGGCCAAGATGGAGCCCTCGTGCCTCCAGGAAGCCGCTCGCGCGGCAGAGAAAACCTTCACCGCCACCGCCGAGCCACTGTCCCGACCCTCGTCCTGCGGCCGGGCCCGCCACACCTGCGCAAAGCGGCCGCCGCCCACTGCTGCCTCCAGGCAAACCGGCATCCTGACAACCTCCGGACTGTTTTCTCCCATCCGGACCGGCCCCGGCGACGAGGTCGCCGGACGCTCCCGGGGTCTGTTTTTGCCACAGCGGCGCTCACGGGCTCTGTAGAGGGCGGCGGCTATGACCAACGCCGGGACGGGCGTGAGCAAGCTGACCAGGACCACCCGGACCACAGAAGAGAACCCTGAATAACGGCAACAGTGTGAGGACATCTCTGACGTCATCGCGAGGCCACGTCGCCAGGCACGAGCCTTTACCGGGCTACGTCATTTGAACTGGCGTCTTCTGTATTTATCTTAGTTAGCATCTTTGTTGGTTACTTTGCCGGCTTATGCGGTGACCGGTGAGCATCATACGCATGTTGGTCAGCGCATGTCATAGCTCACCGTTAGCGCGGCGGCTGCGGCGGAAGATGAGTTTGTCGTTGCACTCGTGCCGGCCCTGGCAGGCGCACACCTTCAGCCCCCCGTCTGTCACCCCCGGCGCGGTCATGCGACACTCGTGGGACGCGGAGTTGAGCAGAGGCTCAGCCCCCGCCACCCCCTCCAGCGGCAGCGTGGGATCGTGACAGGCGGTGCGCACCGACACGCTGCCGTTGGTCTGACGCCTGCGCACGAGGAGCACCGCTGCGTTAGCTAGCGCGCGTGTTCGGCTCAGCCGTTAGCTTCAAGATTCAAGAATTTTTATTGGCCGTGTTTGAGCATGCCAAACAAGGAATTTAACTTCAGTACATCTCAGCCTCTGTTCAACATTTAGGTGACTAACAACACTCAGGACATGTGCGAAAATTGACAAATATTCGCAAACATCCCCTGATCTTAAACTTGCGAGCCCATTTGGCTTCATCGGCCCTCGAATGATGTCGTGCGTGTATGAAGTAGCGTCTTAGCGTGTCAACTCACCAGAGGGCCAGGCAGATGTCGTGCGGGGAGGAGCAGAAGGAAGATAAGGAGCAGTTGGAGAAGCAGATGCGCTCCCCGTGGCCCTCCTCACACGTCGGACTGCTCGTGTCGCACCACATGCACACGTTGAAGTTCAGATGGCCGCCAATCACAGCCGCTAATCGCAACGACAAGGTTAAGGAGGGATGGATGGAGGGATGGATGGATGGAGGGAGGGAGGGGTGGTTGGATAGACAGATGGACAGACGGATACCGAGTCTCTTCTGGGCTCAATTACTTTTGCACACTTATTTTGTTGGATTTGCGTTTGTGAGGTCAAAAGCGTTCCCTGCTTTGACCGTCTCCCCTGCCTAGAAAGGACATGTCTAGAAAGGCTGCACGGCAAGCTGTCGCCACTGGCAGACCAGAAAAGCTCTGCAGAAAAAGATCTAGCCCCTCCCCTTTCAAACAAGTTTGCATGTTGCACATACACACACACACACACACACACACACACACACACACACACTGGCCTCCTTTGTCTATGGAGACAAGACCGACTGGCACTTAACTGCACAAAAAGATGCGTGTGCGTGCCAAATAAACACACACAAACATTTTTCAATCCTATCCTATCTAAAAACAAAGTGAGGCCCAGAAGCAAGGTCGAGAGCAAGCAGAAGCTGCATCATTTGAATCAGGTGTGTGCAGGGAAACACGCCGGAAGCCACGCAGGACTCCGGGAACCAGGGTTGAAGACCCGGCCGGGGTCTTCTCGCTCTAGCGTAGATGCTTACAGTCCAAGTGAATAGCAGAGAAGAGTCCCAATAACCCAATAACAGAGCTGTACGATCGCTCAACAGCTGAGAGGTTGAGCAGCAGAGAGATGGCTGCATGGAAGTTGCGGCTGCAGCGCGTGCACACACGCGCACGCACACACACACACACACGCCGAGTTGAGATCGAATGCAGCGCAGAGAAAGATCAGGGAAGACCTGAAGAAAGCTTTACTATTATGACGCTCCCCCCCACACAACAGAATACTCACGAAAAGTGGCGTAAAGTCACACAACTCACAGGTGATGATGACGATGATGAATTTGTTTCTCCACATGATGGAGATGTTTTAAGTCGAGAGGTACAAACACCAGAGCGGCGTGCACGCAGATGTTTTGCATCCAGATGTGAACAAGGCCCGCCCATACGCCCGCGGCAGTCGCTTGCCAGCCATTGGTTTTGGCCTCAGGTGACGTCACGAGCAACGCCGAACGGCTCACTGACGCCAACTTAACGTCCTCGTTTTAAAACAATGATTACAATATACGTTTGCAAAACGTGTTTCCAGTTACAATTTCATTTGATGAGTCGAAACATTTAATCCAACATTTGCACTATTTCAATACTACCTTGATTTCTTGAGAAGTTTCCCAGTTGTGATTTTCCTTTTTTATTTAAATTATTCTGTTAGGTTCGGCGTGAGATATATTGCTTTGCTTCCCTCTAGTGGCTCTTTAGCGTAATTATTTTCCCTTTCGAGTCCAGCCCGGGGGCCAGGTCAGACACAGAGCTGAAGAACTTGACACGAGCCATCCTGTTAGTCGTGCACAGAGCTAGTCTGTTCCAAGCTTCCTCGTGCACACGGCCATCATAAAACTTGTGTTTTCTCAAAGTTTCTTCTCGCTCTTTTACATCACCCACAAAATGTTTTCATGAAAGCGAAAATGCCAGTAAAACTCATTTTGAGGTAACAATTTTGCTCCTGCTTCGGACTTTGCTCTTGGAGCTAGTGTGCTAGGCGTGCAATGGAATTGCGTATGCACCGCCGAAACGTGGACTACAATGCCGCCGGATGTTGGGAAAGTAGTTTATTTTCAAAGTTAGGTGACAAGATAAATCCGTATCAATGAAGAAGAAAAAACAATATCAGACCTCTGAGCTAGCTCAGCTCATTAGGCGTCGGGAGTCGGCTGATGTCGACAACATCCGCCGCTCCGAGTGTGTTTACAAGCATAAGTAGAAAAACAAACCCCTCACTTTACAGACTGAATCCTGACACTAACCGGAAGTGGCGTGTTGCGGTGACTCACGTCTCAGTGCGATGAACGTAATTAGCCGAGCGAGCTAGCTTGGCTGTTAGCCAGGTTCAGTTTACATCTGCTAACTAGCAAGTCATTTTTTAAAATAAGGCTTGAAAAGCAACTAAAACAAACATGGACTAGCAATAGTCAAAATACGCATCTGTGATGAATCATTTCTTTGAGGAATCGGCAACAAAGTAGAGGGCCGCCATATCAAGGGTAACATGGTGCCGACTGCGCTCGTGCCACCCACGTGGTCGGCATCCAAGCCCATTCCACGTTCACGTCTGCCTTTGCCCGGCGGCATATTGTACCATATGAAATACCAATAGCCTCGAAATTTAGTGATTTTTTTTGAGCATCTGAAATGAAGATTTGTTAACGTCGGTGGGAACGGTACAAGGTAAAAGTCGACGTCAAGCCAGTCATGGCGGTGGCGGCGACCGTTTGAAGGACCAACTTTGCAGCACATCGGCATCGCATGCAGAAATGACGAGCCAAGTACGTACAAGAAGGGATAGTGACTTTTTGGATGGTGCAACAGCTAGAATCCGCCCTAAGCCGGCTTGTCACGTTGGACTGAGCTTCTCAATGCTGAACCATTCTGCGGGCGGGCCAATTAGTCAATTGTTGTTGTTTTTTCAGAATACTTGGTAGCGGCCGATAGAGAAATGTAAAAGGTAATGTTTGGACATCTCGGGTTCAGTTAATCTTTTCCAACAAAGTGTTGAGTTAAAAAATAAACACCCTAACACGTTGGCCAAAAGCGACGTTAGCGAGAACGGCAACTAGCACGCCGACGACGGCTAGCTTAGCGGAGAAATCTGCTGGATTGTTGTCGCTGGCGTCTGCTCAAGTTTGCGCCGATGCCAACAAAGTGCAAAGAGTCCATGATGGTGCTCACAAAGGATGTGTCTTTGTGCTAAGCTAGGCTACAGGCCAGAGCGGGCTAAGTGTCTGCGTTTCCGTTCTCCTCGGGCTGCAGCTGCTCCTTCTCCAGGCAATCCTCCTGCGGGGGGCGCACTCGCTTGAAGAAGCCCAGCTGGACGCACACACGTGACACGTACCAGTCGTCACACGTTGTCACCTCGCAAAGACGGCGGCGGACTCGGCGGCTCTGACCTTGTACATGATGAAGATGAGCAGCGCCAGCAGCAGAAGGCCGGCCAGCACGGCCAGCGCCACCACCCAAGCCGGCACCGGCTGGGGGGCGTCCGCCACCCACAGCACCGACACGCTAACCTGCTGGCCAAAAACGCGCGTCAGAGAGAGAGAGAGAGAGAGCGCCCGGCCCGGCCTGGCCATGCGTCTTACGGCGGTGCTGTTGGACGGCAGCGTGGCCGGAATCTTCTTGTAGGGCATCTGGATGACGTTGAAGGAGGCGGTGGACTCCAACACGTACGAGCGATTCTGGTTCTCTGCCTGCACGCGCACACAGCGACGTCACACTGTTCTTGTGTGTGTGTGTGTGTGTGTGTGTGTGTGTGTGTGTGTACGCACTCTGAGGAAGTTGTTGACGTCCAGTCGGGAGTAAATGAAGACGATGGCGTTCTTCTTCCTCTCCAGACGTCCCACCTGACAGCGAAGCTTGACACAGGACGCCGTGCTGCAGTCCTAGGCGCACACAGCCGTCAAGTCGCCGTCACGGCGCCGAGCCGGCCGGCCGCCGCAGCCGGCTGGCCGGGCGCTTTTACCAGCTCGAGCGGGTTGTCGTCGTCATTGCCGCCGTCGCCGCCGGTCTGCAGCTCACGCTTGCGCACGCGCTTGCGGCCTTCCGTCTGGCCGTCTCCGGCGCTGGCGTTTTTCAGCGCCGCCAGGGGACTCTCCAACTAGCAGTGACAAGCTAGCATCAGGCTTCAAGAACAACATTGCGTGGTGGCTGGAAAGGTCTTACGGTGACGTTGCGCGCGTTGAGTCGCACGTCGCTGGAGCAGTTGACGGGGCCCTCCGTGTCCAGGTGGGTGATGTAGAGGAGGCTGGCATTGTGGCGGCCGTACGGCCACTCCACCTCCAGCGAAGCCAGGCTCAGCGTGCTGGGCCCGCTGTTCAGCAGCTGCGCGCAAACGCACGCGTCAAAAGAAAGATGGTTCGGGCGGGCGTCCTGCCTATCTCGTGCTTACCTCGTAGACGTGCACAATTTGTGGTCCAATGTCGTCGCCGGTGAGCGGAGGAACTTTGGCTTGCCAATTGGCGATGGGAAGCAACAGCTGGCCGGGAGACGACGTGCTACAAACGCACACACACACAACCATCACCCGCAGTAGATTGTTGAAGTCCACACCCCCTGGTGAAATGCTCCCCAAATGAGACCACTTTGAGCGAGCCCCGCAGGTGACATTCACAAAATGGATCTTGGTCTCATCTGGGACCGTTTGCAGTGAGGTGGCCGTCGTTACCCTCGTATGGAGACTTGCGCCACCACGACCAGCTTAGTGACGCTGGACACTCTGGGGCTGGTGCTATTGAACTGGTTGGAGCTGCAAACACGCCAAGGGGGCCGAGGTGAGCCCGAGGTGAGCCCAAGGGGGTGAGCCGGCCGGCCGGCGTGTCTGACCTGACCATCTGCAGGTCAAAGCGCACGTCCGTGTCGTCCTCTGACAGCTGGTGGACGCTGAAACGTAGCTCGGCCAGCACCTGGCCAAACAAAGGAAAAGGATGGCAGCCAGTCACAAGATGAGGACACACAAACAAATCCAAGCTAGCAGACAGACGAAGGAGGACACATTTTGGCTCCACTGACCTTGGTTCCGGCCTTCATGGGGTTGCCCAGATCGCACACCACTATCTTGGTCTGGTTCTCCTTCTTGTAGGCGCACGACAACCGGCTCAGCGTCTGCCGGCACAGCGCCAGCCACACGGGTGTCAGCCGCAAACCGGGCCTGGCTGAGCCTCGCTGCCGCCGCAAACGCTTACCTGGCTGCGCACCACGCCGGTAAAGTCGGCCTGTTGCGGCGGGAAGACGTGGAGCTCTGCCTCGTAGGCGCCCTCGCCGCGGTTCTCGGCCACAATCTCCAGCGTCACTGCGTTGTCGTCGCCGATGGCCATCTCGGAGCGGTCGCTGGGGGGCAGGGGGTGGAGGCGGATTTAGACTTAGTGTTGGTTTGGGCGGCGTGGCCGCAGTCACCTCTGGACCGACAGCCGTAGGTCGGGTTTGCAGATGTTGTCCTTGCCGCAGTCCAGCAGGATGTGAGCCTGGAGACAGCGAGGCGTCACGAGCGGGCGTCACGAGCGGGCGTCACGAGCGGCTGTCTCACCTGGCGGGTGACATTGGGCGGCGCGGCCACATCCAAGACGGGCAGCAGGCCGTTGCCGTCTCGGGCGCGCCCGTAGTCCAAGGCGTACTCCAGAACCACCGAGATGGGCGTAATCTTATCGCGGAAGTCGCGGTCGTCCTGCCGCCGCAAAAGCAACCGAGCCCATTGAGCTTAGTCGGTTGGGTGACACGTTTACAAACGTCTGCTATCGGGATGGACGACTGATGCAAATTGATGGGCTGATATAGCAATCCATCAATGAGGGCAGAGTGGGCGGGGGCCGTCCGGCCGTCTGGGGGCTCCTACTCTACCTACCCTGAGGAAGACGTCCTGCTCCTCGCACGAGGGACCTCCGCCGTTGCTCAGCGTAACGTTCTTGGCGTAGGCGACGCTTCGGCTGTGCAGGAAGAGGACTCGCTTGGCCGCTTCCTTCTGCTTCAGTCGGTCCAGGAGCACATCCACGCGGAACGCTGGAAGGGAGCGCACGCTCACGAGCGCCCGACGGGCAGGCAGGCAGGAGAGCCCCCGCGCCGGCGGAAGGTTACTCACTGAGGGAAGAGGGCGCCCCCACGCCGCTGGCCTTCAGGCAGTACTTGACCTTGAAGCTGCGGGTGGACCGATGGACAGCGATTAGCAAAGGCGCTTGGCGGCCTGTACACCCACCCGCCCGCCCACTCACCAGGACACGGCAGGGCCGGACGCAGGCAGCGTGCAGCTCTTCCCCTCAGGGTTGATGATCTGAGGGCTGATGTCCAGCGTCGCGTTGACGCTGATCACCGGCCGCGCTCTGACCGCACGCATGTGAGCATGGGTTAGGTGGCACACGTTGACTTGTTTGATGTCACGGCAAGCACACGGCAAGCACACGCACGCGCACACGCGCACGCACGCGGGCGGGCACGTGCGCAGCTAATCACCTGTACAAAACAGCCCTGTCGGCTCCAAACACTCCCACCAGTAAATCTGAGAGAGAAACATTTGCAAGAGGTTAACGCCTGCCTCATCACACGCACCTGGTGCGGGCGGGCGGGCATTTACCTGGATAGCCATTGCGGTCTATGTCCGTGTTCCCAGTCATGGAATAGCCGAAGCTGGCTGGCATGTAGCTGGAGGCCCATTTGCCCTGCAGGACCTGCCAGGTGGCACGTGCACACAAGATGGACAAACGCTAGCTAACTAGCTAGCTAGGGTGGTAAATGAAAACGTACAAAGCGCTCATTTTTGGCTCATCTTAACCAATCCCATCAAGGCAAAAATCATTTGACGCTTCTTGCGTGTCATTTTTCAACAAATTTGTCTCAACTCCAAACTGATTATTTGTTAGGGGATTGAACGGAAGGAAGGCTGCTGCTTTGGGACGCTGGTACCTGTGAGGGCGTCTGCGACGGGCCCTGAGGACCGCCATTGTGGATGTACACCTGGCCCAGGCGCTCCGGACCGCCGTATGGGGCCGAGATGGCCACGTCTGCTTGGGGTCAAACACAAACACGTGACCACACGTGCTCGCTCGCTCGCTCGCGCATGCACGCACGCACGCACGCACGCACGCACACACACACACGTGCCATTGTATCCGTCCATGTCAAGATCTCCGAGCGCGGCGATGGACGAGCCGTATCGGGCGTACACTTCGGAGCCGGTGAGCGTCAGCGGCGGCCGGAAAGAGAAGCCTCCTCGACCCAAGAGCACGCTGACCTGCAGCCAAAAGGCGTCACAGCGGGACCCAGCCGGACAAAGACGTGAGACGCGTGTTGCCGTTACCTGTCCCACTTCCCTCAGCTTGCCGTCGGAGCCTCGGTCCATGAAGAGAGGCGCGCCCACCAGAAGGTCCATCAACCTGCCCGCATGAGCCTCGCGTTAGCGTTGGCAGCCAGGCGGGCAGGCAGGCCACTCACCCGTCCTGGTTGACGTCGCTGGCGGCGACAGAGTGTCCGAAGTAGGCGGCCATCTTGAAGTGACACATAGAGAAGGATCACGCCAGGCCACGCAAATCACATGGCATGCGCCCTTTGACACTTTTGCAAGTCGGGCTCGGACGGACTCGCTCACCTGACTGCCTGTGAAGTTGACCATGGACTCCATGTTGTGGCCGTTGAAGATGTTGACCTGAAAGACGGCACGCGCGTCGGCACGCGCGTCAACACGCAGGCGCCTGCCGGCACGGGCCGACATGCTGCACTCACGTAACCCAGCGCCTTGTCGCCCCGCGGCACGCCCGTCACGTAATCTGCAAGCACATGAGCGGCATCAGCAACTTGTGGCCGGCCGTCAAACCCAAAGCCCCAGCCAGGCTACCTTCAATTGCGTCGTCGTTAAAGTCTGCGACAGTCAGCGAATAACCTGGTGGCAAAAAGAAAGGCAGGCGGGTGGAGTGAGCGGAGCGGAGCGGAGCGGAGGAGGCCCACGCCGGCCACCCTTTGCAAGCCGCCCTCACACACCCAGGTAACTGTCATCATACTGGGCGCCCGCCGACTTGGTGGCCAGCGTCTTTCCGTAGGGGCTGACGTAGCTCTTGTCGAAGCGGGCAAAGATTTCTGACACGTCGTCCGATATTAGTTGACCTGTGGGGAGACGACCGACACCAGACCACTTGAGACGAATCTGCCCAGAGAGTCCGCTCGCGATGGCTATGTCCGGACTGAGGAGCGTCTGGAGGCTAAACGACACGAGAGCGGCCCGTGCTAACCCGACCTCGACCGTTTGCGACCAAGTGAGGGGGGAAAAAAAATGCTAACAACCCCCCCCCCCCAGGCAGAAGGAAGGCGACATGCGTGCAGGCGACGTGACCTTGCCAGTAGAAGCTTCCGGGTCCTCCCACCACCACTCGCTTGTTGGTCTGCAACACATACACACAACGGGACTGGCCTTAGTACCTGAGCTCAGCATGCCGGCCGGCGCCACCTGCCTACCTTGAGGAAGTCGGCGCTGAAGCCAGCCTGGCAGAAGCCCTGGCCCTCCGGGGAGTTGGCACCTGCGCAGAGAAAAGACCGGCACGTGACCGGCTGGGAGAAGCGAAGACAGAAGGACAGGCGGGCGGGAACGCACGTGAGCGACAGGGAGAATATTCCACCACCGTGTCGTCTTTTTTAAGGAAACACGTTCCCACCGGCTCGCGCTCCGACACGCCAAAGGTGGACCACTGGTAGAGCGGCGCGCACGCCTGCGTAGAGGTCCCAGAAAAGCAGACTTTTGGGTCGACCGGCTTTGGATTTTCCGCCTTTTCCTCATTTGATTGCGTGGCTCCTTCATGGCCGCGCGCTTTCGCTTTGCTCTTCCTTACCAGGATGTGCTCGCCGTCCGAGCGCACGGAGGCGCCGAACCACTGCTTGGACTTGAACTCCATCGGCGCGCCGTTGGCGTTCTTCCTGTCGCCTGCGACGAGAAGGACGGAGGTCCGCCATTTTGCAATATTTCAACACTTTGTTGAGTTTTCTAAAGACAGAAATGATTTGAGTCTGCCAATTTGGGCGACGAGCAGGGCATTCGCAGGCACGCGTCAAACATATGGAAATTCATTTGTCCAAATATGGCGCAAGAGTTGAGCCGCTCGCTCGCTCACTTCCTCTTCTGCACACGCTGATAATCCCAGATTATGTTGCTGAATCATGCAGGCGAAATTAGCAACAATAGACTCGTATTTTCCAACGCACGCAAGACTACCGCTGCTTCGGGATTTTTCCACACTTCAGAAGACATTGTTACTTTTTTTTTTTTTTTATTCTCATGGCCTCAAATGGCTGACTGGCATCTAAAAATGCTCCACTTGAAAAGAAAACTGGCAGAATGTAAAACACGTCATTGGAGAACACGGTATGGGCCAGCACAGACACGCAGTGGTGGGTTTGCGTACCTGACGTGTCAAACAGGAGCTGGCGGCAGGCAGCGCCGCCCGCCCAGGGGCAGCTGTAGACGGCCCCTCGCTCCAGTACGTCGCCCGACGTGTTGGCCCGCGGCGCTCCGATCAGGACGTCCGACCTGAGCAAAGCGGCAAAGTGCAATGGGCTCGTTATGCCTCTCTCTTTTTGCAAGACTCTCCGACACACCTCCGCGTCAATTTGCCCTGCTAATCGGGACCATCTTAATGATGATTGGAGACGGACGTTGGCTCTGACAGGAGTCCCAACGTGTGCGCCGCTCTGGGTGGACGCCGTCGGAGTGGAGACCGCAAAACACTACCAAACCTCTTCAGTGGCAGATTTGCTCAATTCCACACAGGGCTGTATTTTGTAATTATCATTGGCCTTTTCAACTGGAAACAAGCATTTGAGTTTGGAATTCCAGTGGCAAGTAAAGGCAGGCAGGCAGGCAGGCAGGCGGGTCAGGCAGGAAGGCAGGTCAGGCGGACAGGCAGGTCAGGCGGGCAGGGAGGCAGGGAGGCGGGCAGCCGGGCAGGCAGGGAGGCAGGGAGGCAGGGAGGCAGGGAGGCAGACAGGCAGACAGGCAGACAGGCAGACAGGCAGGCATCCGCTCCCACCAAAGGTAGTCAGTCGAGGCCAGGAAGTGCGTCGTCATGCGTCCAATTATGGTCACGAGCGGGACGGAAGTCATGCCAAGCAAAGCTGCGCCTTCCCGGAGGAGTCTGTGGCGCATGCGCAGCAACCAGCCTCTCCTCCAGAACGGGTCACCTTGTTCCCAAAGTTGTCGACAAAAAGTCGGCAGTTGTTAGCGCGATTCGGGGTTTCTGCATAAAGGTTGCCACTGAGCTTTTCTTACTGTTGCTTGTTGGCCGCTTTGAAGAAGTCCACCGAGAAGCCAAAGTAGCTGCCCGACGGCCCGTCGTACACCGACGGCTGCTCGGCGTCCAGGTTGAACGCGCCTCCGCTCCGCACGAGCACGACCAGCGCCGCAGCCGCCACCGATACAACGGCGGCGGGGTAGAGGCGGCCACTCAGCCCCGGCCCCACTGCCATGGCCAGAGAGAGGGAAGGAGGGAGGAAGAAGGCTTCGGGGAATTTTCGATTGCTGACGAGTCGAACTTGCGTGCGCCCTTCTCGGCGCTTCCACGGGAGAACGGCGACGGCGGTTCCGTTCGGCAACTGTACGCCGGACAAGCTGGTCGGATGAAGGCGAACGAGCAGTTCCCTGTCACGGCGGAGAGTCTGCCTGCTCGTGAGGCGTCCACACAAGTTAAACAAGTTCAGACGCGACCACACATCCGGCTTCTCTGTGTCAAAATAAAAGCTTAGCACACTTTTCATAATAAGGTCAGACGCGAATACACATCCGGCTTCTCTCTGCCAAAATAAACGCCTTACCCACTTTTCATAACAGCGACGCAAGTGGTTCCGCGCGAATATGCAAATCCAAACGTTGCCAACAGAGGGCGCCATTGCACTGTGACAAAATATCCCCTTTACGCTTCGTGCCCGCCACAAATCCTAATTAGCATGACATTGCATCACGGACCACTCAAAAACAGCAGCATAGATGAATAAAGAAAATAAAACAATGACGAAAATAAAGATGTTTATTTGCAAGACAAAGGCAAGAAAACGCGAAACGATAAACCTCCGGTATTCTAAATAAGGTTCACATGGCGGCGCGATGAACTTTGACCTGGGCATGAATGACGCCGGCGCGGTGGCTCCTGCGCGTGTCTTGTCGTGCTGTCGGGATTACAGTATTTGCGATGAGGTC
The DNA here is from genome assembly GCF_033458585.1 of Syngnathus typhle. NCBI lineage: Eukaryota > Metazoa > Chordata > Actinopteri > Syngnathiformes > Syngnathidae > Syngnathus > Syngnathus typhle. Next base: position 184,251 of record NC_083746.1, read on the forward strand.
GTAATTCTGCTTTAATCTGCTTTGAGGCGCCAAGGGGAATTTCTTGATGAGAGCGACAAATCCTCCAAAAGCAAAACTTTGCTGTCGTCACCTTACAAGTGACCACCCTACTGTAACGCAACACAAACGCGCTAAAAACAAAAGGGCTTTCTGTTCCAAGAGCTACATTAAAAGTACTTTATTTAAAAAAAAAAGGCTCATTGTCTCCCTCGGGGGTTTTGTTTGTTTTCTATTCACCCGCCAGCTGATCATGTCTGTTGATCATCGGGAGAAAAAAACAAAAAAGAAAAGCAGGCGCGCTCATGTGCTCAGGAGACTTTGGAAAGAGTCCTTGAGGACGTCCCACGAGAACCGGCTCGTGTCCACCTGGGAACGCAAACGTCACACGCGAAGCTAAACTAAAATAATCGAATCTATCCATATTGATGATCCAAATCAGGAACGTGACATGCTGTCGATGAACAAGAAGGAGCAGACCAAAGTTGACCTCTGACCTTCTCGTCTTTGTGTGCTACCTTGAGCGCATGAGTGCGTACGCGTCTCGGCTGGGCGCAGAAGTGGCGCAACCTCTTGAGGAGCTGCCGGGGAGTGGCGTACAGGTACTCGGCTAAGGGGGCGAAGGTCATTGGGGGTCACGGGCTGGCGGGCTGGAGCGACCGCACGCGTGCGCACTTGTACCTGGGAAGATCTCGGGATAGACTAAAGCCTTGGGACACAGAGGGTAACAGCCGCAGTGCACCGCCTCCAACCTTAACACACACACACACACACACACACGATGATTGTGACCACGCAAACGTACGCAGCAAAAAAGCGAGGCGCGGCGTAGCATCTCACACGGCCACTCCGAAGAACTCGTGTCGCGCGGTGGACACGACCACGTCGGCCTGGCGTAGAATGCTCAGATAACGCTCCCGAGACTCCTGGAAGCCCCAGTGCACGACGTGCGAGTCCAGCAGAGGCCGGCAGCGCGCAAACACCTCTGGAAACAACGCGGAAACAACTTGTTAGCTGGCGCTAGCCGCTCGTGAGCTGGCCGCGCGTACCTGGCGCATCGGCGAATGTTTCCCCGAGTACAGAGAGCAGGAAGTCGAGTCCTTCTTCTTTCAACTTCAACATGGTGCTGAAGAATAGCTCAGGATCCTTGTCGTGCTCCCTACGCGCACACGACAGATCAAGACCTCCAATGCTACCGGCGGTTTTGTGAGAGGCCTCAAGAAGGCATCGCAAATGCGGTTGGCGGCGGCAACGTGCGGTGACGATGCCAGTATCCAGGCCACCGGCAGATTAGCGGCAAAGATGAGAAGAAGATGAAGTCTGGCAGCCGCTAATCCTAATTGGAGCGCAATAAAAGCGGCGGTGGCGGCAGCTGTAATCCAGCTGTGTTTTGCTCAGTTGAGAGGCGATTAGCGCGTCACTGACATGAGAGCACGGCAAAAACACGGGACAAAAGAGACCGTTGCCGCACGTTAAGCTCATTTGGGCAAAGGCCGCGCCGTCCGCCTTTGCGCTCGGGTCGCCCGCCCGCAAAAACGTCTGATGCCGCCGGCGCCTCACCAGCGGTGAGGCCAAACAATGTGCAACGCCGTCCTGGGGGAGTCGGGGCGGCGGTCCGCAGCGGCGCCGGCCATCGGTGTGATGACGTCGGCGGCGGCATGCGCCGGGACTTTGCATCTGCAAACAAGAAACGCACACACCGTTCCCAAAGCGGAACACAAACTCCAGTGGTCTTCCTTTCTGATCAATGGCTGGACCTTGAAAGGCCTTGCTGGAGCCATCCAAAGCATTTGCAAAAAGAAGCGACGGCGGCCGGTGCCCAAGCATCCGCACCGCCCACCGGCCAGCTGCTTTGATCACGGGACCTCGGCCGTGATTCGTTGGACAAACGTACCACTCCGACGTGGCGGGCCCGACCGGGGAAATCCGTCTCGCTCGGCCGCAAATAAATGAGGATAAGGCTGCGTGCGTCTCTGGGTAGCTTGCCATTCAGGCACACACGCGCCGCACACTCGCGCTCGCTCACACACACGCATACACACGCACACACACACAGGCACACACACACCTTGCCCTGAGCGACAAGCTACGAGTACACACGCATCTGAGGATGAGGTGCGGGATTAAGGCGGATGAAGGTGCTCAGCAGATGTTTTTCTGATTAAACTTGATCTTCTTTGATTAAAGAGCAAAAAAGCCAGGAGAACACACGCGGCGGCAGGATAAGACACGTCACATGTCGAGGATGTGACTGCAGACAAATAAAAAAAACGGCGGCGGGTCGAAACGCGGCTTGCGGAAAGATCTCGCAAGGGCTCGGGCACGCGGCCCCGCGGTGACGTCACCGACCTGCCAACGTCGGCCAAGTGCAGCGGAAAATGAACAACCCGACACTTGGGCCGGATGGCGTGCACCAGGTCTTTGGGGGGCCTCCGGTCCGGGATCTTGTTCAGGAAGGACGTGACGGCGGACAGGAAGGAGTCCATATTGAAGGCCGAGTTGAAGACCACCACATCGGCCACCAAGCTGCCAGAAAATCGCCGCCGCACGGGTCACGCCAAACGCACTGGCAGCGGCGGCGGCCGGCCACTTACCACGACAGGATCTGGTTGTAGCCGTACTGGAAGTCACGATCCCGCTCCTCGCGCACCGGGTACACCAACTGGTTCTCGTGAAAGTACAGAACCTTTTTCAGCCGGGCCAGATCCGGTCGAAGGGCCACCAGCTCGCATAGGTTGAGAACCGAACTGCAGAACAGCACCCTGGCGCCGAGAGTCAAACAAGTCTCAAAATCAAAGTCTCAAAGGCCCCGCTCAGGCCAACTTGGGTTTCTTTGATCAAATTGATGACGCAATCGTTAGATGACCGTGTTGAAGGGAGTGGGGGGGGGGGGGGGAGTGCGTGTGCATGTGGGGAGGCGGGGGTGGGGGAGCCACCTGTACGCCGGGTTGGGCGTGACGTTTTGGCTGAAGTAGAGCGCCGAGGTTCGGGCCCTCCAGTGCCACTTCTTAGCGGGCGTGGTGAAGGCCACGCAGGAGTCCAGCTGGGCGCTCAACAGGTCTAGCAGCTGCTTGTGGGAACCCCCATAGAAGGGCTCCAGGAGCAGGACCCGGGCAGGGGGGGGCGACGACGGGACCTGACCGCACAGACGGGAAGGGGAACAAAGCGCGTGAGTGACAGGCCCGAGTGACGCGCGACAGCAGACTTCATTAGGGACACAATGCCAAGTCATTTGCGGCGGGGGCCGCCGCTCCATCAGCCGTATCTGCAGACACAAATGAGCCAGCCTATCAGCCGCGCCCGCCATTATGGTACACGGCGGGCCCCCGGCCGTCATTACGGCGTCCATTGTGCGGCGGCGGCCTTTGGGGGGCGCCGCCGGCCAAAACGATAGCATCGACGTCACGTCACCTCCGCGCAGATTGTTGGGCTGCTGCCGAGCGAGCCAGCGCTCACAAGGACAAGGTCACTCACAACTATACCGTCACAGCCAATTGAGGGCTCCCGAGTAGGCTTGCTCCCAATAGAGGATGGATGATGCTTGGCGTAGCTGATACATGCTCAACTCGAGCCCTACACCAGCTCAGTGACCTAGTGGTAGAGTGTCCGCCCTGAGACTGGAAGGTTGTGGGTTCAAACCCTGGCCGGGTCATACCAAAGACTATAAGAATGGGACCATTGCCTCCCGACTTGGCACTCAGCTTTAAGGGTTGGAATTGGGGGGTTAGATCACCAAATGATTCCCGAGCGCGGCACCGCTGCTGCTCACTGCTCCCCTCTCCCCAGGGGATGGAATAAAATCACGCGGGGATGGGTTAAATGCAGCGGACAAATTTCACCACACCCAGATGTGTGTGTGTGTGTGTGTGTGTGACAATGATCATTGGGACTTTAACTTGGCTCGAGTTCAACATCTCATGCACAAGCAATGTGTTTGACATCATAACTCGAAAAAAAAAATCAAACATACAGCCTTGGTCCAAATTGTCTGTTTTGTGAGGGCTTGAAGCGCCTTATTGGGAAGGAGGCTTTGCCATCGGTTGCTGACAAACTACCCATCAAACAATCCAGGCGACCGAGTCTGCTGTCTGTGCTCGTTCACTTGGACTCTTTCTTTTCGGGTTCGCAACGTTAGCTCCTCGGTAAGGCGCCGTTAGCGTGCGGCCAGATGCGTGGCCCGGCCGGCCGGCCGGATGCGTAGCCCGGCAGGCCGGCCCACGGCTCGGACGACGCCGTTAACTCGCTCGGTGAGCTGTTCGCTGAGCCAAACGGCGACTAAAGTCAAACATGAAGCCCGAACAACCCCACCCGTGGCCAGCTGGAAGCTAGCTCGCACGGGCGGGCGCGGCTAGCCGAGGAGCTAACGGCTAATATTGGAGACGGGGAGCCAAAGTGAATGTGGTAGATTGGATCTCTGACGAATACACGGCGGCCCCCGATGAAAGTCTGCTGGTCGGGCTAACGTCGACGAAGACAACAACACTCAGGCACACGCACCTGTGACTCCATTCGCCTGGCGTTGCCTGGCATGGCCTGGCGTGACGTCATCTCGCTCATGGACAAGGTCCATGACGTACGTCTTGGCAACGCCCCCATACGTCAACTGCCTTTTGGCGTGCTCGCGCGGTAATTGTTTCCTTAATATTCTTAGTATATGTCTTGCAAACCTTCAATTCAACTTTTATTTCCTGTTTTTTACAGCCACACATAAAAAGTCAGTAAGTGTACACACTGAAAACAACGTCCTTTAAATGGAGCATCTGACCGATCGTATCAACCAACCTTGTGTACCATTTGTGAAGAAAAAAAAAGAAAGAAATAGCAAAACTGTCCTAAGTGTGAAGTTTTGGTCCGACACCAGCATTGTCATCTCTCCCGGAGGATGACGTCAGTTGAGCACATTTAAATCATGCGCAACTGATGAACATGATTAACTCAAGTACTTTTTCTGGGGGCATTATTTTAATATTTGAGTCAGCAATCGACTCGTTCATGAGAAAAAGATGACACGTTTCATTTTGTTAGCTTTTTATTCCATTGATCTGAATGGAAGGATGGCGGCGGCACGCCGACCTAACGGTCAGCACAGCCGCCTCGGATGAGAACGTATGTATGTATGTATGTATGTATGTATGTATGTATGTATGTATGGATGGATGGATGGATGTATGGGTGGATGGATGGATGGATGTATGGATGGATGGATGGATGGATGGATGGATGGATGGATGAATGGATGAATGGATGGATGGATGGATGGATGGATGGATGGATGGATGGATGGATGGATGGATGGATGGATGGATGGATATCTATGGATGGATGGATGGATGGATGGATGGATGGTTAGAAGAGCTTTTCTTTGACTAAAGTTGGATTGGTCAAAGTTGGAAGTGTGTCCCAAAATGACTATGTAAAATAAATAAGTCAGGCAATGACACCAAAAAATAATTTGATGTGGCTTCTGAAAAAGTTGCTTTTGATTTGACACATACAGATGTGGATCAGATCCGCGGGCAGGCAGAATGCAGAAAGAGAGCCTAGTGGCGAAAGCCCTCAGGACAGGAGCGGGGCCCGCATCCGAGAGTCCCGCGGCGAGGCGGCCTCCCGGCGGACCCGCCTCTCCTCGGCCTCCCTCCGGCAGTACGAGTAGCGGTGGTTCATGTGCTGCGAGTACGAGCCCGAGTGCGAGAAGCGCTTGCCGCATTTGTCGCACTGGTAGGGCTTCTCGCCCGAGTGCAGGCGCGAGTGCTCGATCAGGTGGTGCTTGTGCTTGAAGGCCTTGGGGCAGACGTGGCACTGGTGGGGACGCCTGCCTGCGTGCGTGCGTGCGTGCGTGCGTGGGGGGGAAGGAAACAAATGAAAAGGCAACCCAAGAAACAAAGAGCGAGCCACAAAGAGCACCATTCAACTGTACCTGTGTGCTCATACTTGTGTCTTAGGAGGGAGCTGCTCTTCTGGAATGTTTTGCGGCACACGTCACAGGCGTACGTCCCGCCACGGGCAGCCTGCCGGCCTCCCGTCAGCTGCTCCACACTTGACAGGAAGTCCAAAGACCCGTCCGACAGCTCCCTCTAACGCAAACATACATGTGCAATGATAATCTCGCACCTCTTGACTGGGAGACACCTTCTGGACATCCACCCACACCCCCGCCCCCCATGATCCCAAGTCTGGACAGAGCTTACAAACCTGGCTGCCCTCATGCAACTCCCCCCCCCAGACCTGCCCATCCTCCAGCAGACAGAATGTGAACAAATGAACTGCTCATCAAATTTCAAGGCACCCCAGCAACGTACCTGAAGAGCTGTTTTGCTGCTGGCGTGCAACATGTCGGCAAAGGCGTCGGCCCTGCTTGCCATTTGGGGCGCAAAGCTCACAGAGTCCAGGAGCAGTGGGTAGCGGGCGGGTGACACAAACGTCGGCAAAGTGTGGAGCCGACTCACTGCGGAGGCATCCTTCCCAAACATGGGGCTTTTTTCCACAAGGTGGCGCTTTCTGCCACCGTCCGGCAACTCTCTCTCCATGCCGAGCCGGTCTCCTGCTCCCGAAGTCCGGCCTCCTCCGTCACCACTGAGTTCCGGTTGCTCGGATCCCATTTTCCTGTCGCCGCTGATTTCACGCGCCAGGTATTTGGGCACAGAGAGATCCAGCGGAGTATCGGCATAAAGCTCCTCCTCGACCAGAGCGTTTGGATTGCCGGAGCTACACCGCACGCATTTGGAGTCGAGTGCCGCCGGACGACCGTTGCAGTCCAAAGGGCCCAAGTCCAAGGGTGATCTTAACCCTGGACTCTTTGTCGTAAAGGCGTCGCCGTTTGACAACGTCGGCGAGTTTCTCGAGATCTGCCGCAGTCGTGAGCCACCGTCCTCGGGAGGACCGGGATTCCGCCGAGTCAGCCAGTCCCGAACAAACTTTTGCGGAAGGCCCACAGCCAAGGAGATCTTGACCAGCTCCTCTGAGTCGGGGTCCGTATTCACGGTCCAGTTAGTCTGCGTGGCCGACAGGCGGTCCCCGAAAGGGGGGATTGCGCGGGGCCCCTCGGCGGTGGGCGCGAGCCATCGCGAGCACTCGGAACCCGGACCAAGTCCGGTGGCTGGCTGCGAAAGGGCTCGGACGCTTTTGTTCATCTGGCACAGGTAGCGCTCGTGTTGGTGGAGCGCAACGGGTCCTGGCAAAGTCTCCTCGCAGAACTGGCACGAGAGCTCTACAGACAGGTCACTCTGTTTGTTTGGGACCGTCCGAGCCTTTGGCGCAGCGCGGGTGAAACTTTGAGCTGGACCGCTCTCCACCTCCTCCTCCTTGTGGGCCCCGAGCTCCTTCACTGGGTAAGCTGGCGCTTTGGAAACCTCCTCTGGGTTCCTGTCCATCTTTTGTCTGCGCATCTTGTGGACACGGTTGAAACCCGGTAGAAGGAGGTCCACACTCAACGTTCCCAGGCGGCCGGACCCATTTGTGGAGTCCCCGTTTGCACGGAAGCCATGACAAGAGCCCGTCATCGGCCCGTACTCCGGGCCGGTCTCCGATGTGCCGTTTTGCAGCCGGCGGGAGAGCGGGGCGGGGCCGGGGGGCGAGGACGCCGGCCTTTGCGTGGGCCCCGCGCACTTCCTGCCGCTGATGTGCGAACTGTACGAGCCCGAGTGGGAGAAGCGCTTTTGGCAGTGGGGGCACTGGTAGGGTTTTTCACCTGGCAGCCAGCCCAGAACAAGAAAAAGGGGGAAAAGAAGAAAAGATGTCAGAGGAGGCCGTAGTTGCGGACCTCTCTCACTCCCTCCCATCCTAATCCATTGTTACCCGTGGCGCCCGCCCGCCACCTACCGCTGTGGATGCGCAGGTGCTCCTTCAGGTGATGTTTGTACTTGAAGGCTTTTCCGCACTCGGCGCACTCGAACTTGCGCTTGCCACCACCGTCCTTCGGCAGCTGCAATTGAACGGAAAAATCAATTCAACACATTGCGTCATCTCCGGTGGGGAGGGGAGGGGGATCCCGCCGTTTGGGCTTCTTCTGTGCGCCTTTCCCGAGTGGTCTGTTCTCGTCCCCTGTCCTTTGAAAGGCTCCCCCCAAATCGGAATTGAGCGAAAGTAGACTTCAAAATGAAGGCCAATAAAAGAGGAAAAAGCATGGCAGCCAGACGCCGCAAAAGAAACAAAAGCGGCTGGATTTGGATTCCTTTTAAGCGCCATCTGGGTGGCTTTTAAGCTTCACGGTGGGGGGGACTTTTGGGTACTTTTTGCCATGATGCTGAATAAAATGAGAAGAAAAAGTTCTGCTGTGTAACTTTTGGGACAAGCAGTATTGTGCTCGAGTCATCCAACAGCTGATTTTGCAACCCTAGCCCTGACCTGCTCTCCCATCGGGTCGCCGGCATGGGCTCCCGCGGCGGCTCCCGCGGCAGCTCCCGCGACGGCCTCCGCGCAGCCGCCGTCTCGGGCCCCATTCGGGTCTCGCGGGTCGACGACGGTCGTGCGGCTGCGCCATAGGTACTGGGCCGGCGATGGCCCTGAAAGCCCGCACAAGCCTTCACGTTGACGGAAAACAGTGGCGTTGGCTACGAAAAGGGAATGAAAGGCATAGGTCAAAACATTTGAGGCCAACGGGGCAACTCTTGTATCGAGCTCCCGCGTCGCAGTTGCTCACAGAACAACTTTGGCGGATGTGCGGGCAGACGTGCAGATGGAGGCGTTGCCGTGGCGACTCACCCAGCGTCTGCCCATCTTCTTCACTTTGTTGTCCCCGCTCTCGTGACGTCGCCGCGTCGTGGTCCAACACTGGAGGTGGAGGTGCTTGTTTACGATATACCGTGACAACATTGCACCGTGTGTAGATATGCAGCCGTGACTCCGTGGAAATGCGTGTGCGGGTGCGTGCGTGCGTGCGTGCGTGCAGGTTCCAGGAAGGTTTGCAGAAGTGAAAGCGCTGACGCAGGAAGTGTGCAAATCTTCAAGTCATCATCTTCCTCTCGGGCCAGCGAGCGGGCCGGTTTCCTATCGAGCGCCGGGCCGGATGAAGGGGACGTCGGTCGGGTGGGCACCGCTTTGAAGTGTCGCTCCCGGCTAGCTTTCTAATGGCTGGTTCCGCGTGGTTTCTTTTTTTCCAATGTGCTAACTTGTTTGAATTTCTTGGTTTCGTTTTAGAGAAAGTTTCAGTGGTGGTTTCTTTTCAATATACGGAGGATTTGTACGTATTTGCAAGATCCCAATCTATCCAGACGCACACCACAGCCGCATAGTCATGTGCCTTTTGGTTTGGTGCCACTTGGATGATTTGTCAAGGAGCATCTTGACATCATTGAGACGTGAGCGTCTCATTTGATGATGGCGAGCGAGCGAGCGAGCGAGTGGCGTAGAAAGAAACAAATGACATTGAATGATCAATTTGGGCTCAGATGATTGACAGCCTCACTCTGCTTTGCCTCATATTGTGTCTGTGACGGGGCGGGTAGGGCCGTTATCTCGCTGGTGATCAATGGCGCATTTCGCTTGCGCTGCTCTCGGGAAAAGCAAGACTTGCGTGAACTTTGACATATCCTCAAGTGGCACATGTCGGACGGACGGACGCCCTCCCTCTTGTCAAAGCGGACGGCAGAAAAAGGCGACTCGTCACTCACTCAGTCAGTCCCCGCCACCTCGCCTCGCAACAACGCAGCGAGCGACAGGTTGCAGCCAAGAAAAAGGCCGTGCACGCTGCTAAACACCGCTTCAATGAAACTACGCTGATGGAGCACAAGCGCACGCGCGCGCGGCGCACGCTTCTTTTTCTTCTTCTCGTCATCATAACTTTTGCAACTCTTTTCAAATTTGGGTGTGAACCGCGGAGGTAACGACTCGTTTGTGTGATGAAAAGTTACCGTTCTTCCTGCGCGGCTTGGCTTGTTTTCTTCTCTGGAAGCGCGCGCGCTCCTCCATGACTCCACGCGCAGGCCACCGGCACCCACCGGAGCTTTGGGTCCGTCCTGGTCCTGTCACGAGCGCAGAACAGAGCACGCGCGCGCACACCGACCGTGTCCACGACGCCCGAACAATGATTCGGTTCTTCAAGCACGACCGACAGCGTAGGAGGGGCTACGCACGCAGTGGTCACTTCGGGGCGGTGACGTCACAGCTGTTGCGCCAATTGAGGGGTCGGAATGACCTGGGTGACGTCACGATGAAAGTTGCGTGCGGTGGTGGGAAGTCAGCATTATAAGATTTCCGATTGTTCTTCTTTGGCTTCTTCTTCTTCGTCCGGCTAATTTGACTGGGCATTTTGCTCATTTTCATCACTTCACTGCCTTTATGAAGTTGGCCGCGCAATGTGACGCAAGGACGGAGCGACCGGGCTCAGGCTCAGGCTCGGGCTCGGCTGCAAAGAAAGTGCAAAGCAAAGCCGAGCAAAAGTCACGCAGCTGACAAGTCAAACCTCATCGCATTGACTGGAAACAATTTGGTTGGATTGGACAAAAAAAAACTTTCATCAATTGGACCCCTTTTGTCCAACATCTTGCTCGTTCCACGCCAGCAGCAGTATTTGCTCTTTTGGCATAAACGCAAACAATTCAAAATTTGAAACCGATATCAAGAGATGGCCACAAAAACACAATATAGATGGGCTGTCACAATGCTTATTTTTAGGAAACAGGCCCACCAAAGCATTTGAGCAGTTGAGATGTTTTTTTTGGTTGTTTAGTGTTTTTGCACAGGAAAGCGTAAGGAACTTGAGTGACAGCGTGTCGGTCGCGCGGCGCTTCCTCCCCACACTCGGTCCGGCTCAGATAAGCTCGTAGAAGTCCGATAGCGGCCTGGCCAGGAAGCGCACGTGAGTCTACGCATCGAGTCCAAATGAGCCATCTACAAAAGAATTTGCTCTTGCAAGGAACAAAGTCAGGCAAAAGGCACAAAAGTGAAACTTTTGCAAATGTCCTTCTTGGTCCTCACGAACAAGCCTTTGAAAAAAACTCAAAGTTGAAGAGTAAGAAAGCCACAGATGACATTTTCCAGTAGCATTCAAGTGGCCTTCATTCTTTTCCTTCACTTTGGAACCCCGCAAAAGCAGCTAGCTAGCAGCAACACTAGCCAGCTAGCACCAGCCAGGGACCTCCAGATCAGTAAGTTAGACAAACCATTGCAAGGTCCCCCCCACCAAAACTTGAAATTTCAAAGCTGGACCTGCAGCCACGCAATTTCTCTCAGCTCCAAAAGAGGAAGCAACAAGCGTAGGGCAGCGTTGCCTGCCTGCCTGCCTGCCTGCCTGCCTGCCTGCCTATGGGCCAACGTTTGACGCTTGCCGTTGGGATTCTTGGCCGATTCTTGGCAACCCCGGGTGGCTCCGACGGGCGGCGGATGTCACAGAGATTCCTCAATGGAGGCTTTGTGAAGACCGGCGAGGTCCGGACTCGACGGAAGCTGGCAGACGGCAGACGTGTCCCGACGCCGACGGAGGACGATCCTGGCTGTCGCCCACGGGACAGGAGTTGAGCGAGTTGAGCCTCTTTGCTCTGATCAGCCAAACTGACGAATGATTAGAAAGTCATTTGGATGAATATTTTGGGACTTTGATAAGTCAGAGGAATATTTAGATCATGTCAGAACATATTTTCACGGACCGGCCTTTATATAAATAAATCATTTATAACAAGTATATATAAATACAATGAAATGAAATGATACTACTGCCATTAAAACAAAAACAAAGCGCATAAAAATAAAACTCACCTTTAACTATCTGCTCCGTAGGTTTGTTTTGGTCGCTGTAACCGCAGAAAATCCCGCTTCACATAGATAGGATGTTGGCATGGGAAGCAGGGTTTTCTGTGCTTTTGTGGCGATATCGGGATATTCTGGCTAGCTTGATTTTAATCCAGTTTTCTTTTTCTTGGAAGTTGTAGCCTCTTCTTCTGTCCCCTCATTGGGCCTTTTCCTCTTTCCAAACACCTCTTTTTCTTACTCGTTTTTTTGCTAGCTACGCAGGCTCGACCGGGGTAACATGCCACGTGACCGGGACGAGCGTCTTGACCTGAATCAACCTGTGTCAAGAGGCACAGATGCAGCGACTGATGTAATTGGGAGAGAAGCCACAATTTTATTTTTAGAATTTTCAAACTAAATTCTTACTTATTTTTGCTAGCTTTGCGGGCTCGACTGGGGAAACATGTTACGTGACCGGGACGAGCGTCTTGACCTGAATTAATTAATCGTCGATATTTTTTTTTCTTTTTTTTTTTCTGTGCGGCCGAGTACCAAATGACCCACGGATCGGTACCGGTTCGCGCCCCGGTGGTTTACACGAGCTACCAATCCCTTGACTAATTCGCTCTCATTTTGATGAGATACGGATGACGCCCTGCCCCGGAAGTACGCGCGTGCGCACATGGAGCAATTGTGGACAGTAAAGCGTTCAAGAGTGACAGAAAAAAAGGAAACTCAAGTGCTCCGTGAGTATACCCAAGTCATGACGGAAATGCGTTGGATAAGGCAAGATACGAGGAGGCACAAAACCCGCACAAAAAAAGTGCTTCCATTCATCAAGCCCATGAATGAAATGTTGCTCCTACACAAGCTATTTGCCATCAATGAAATAACACCCCGCTTTTGTCAGCTTTCTCCGCAATTCGTTTGACCGATTGCCTTCTGGCAAGACGCCGGGTCACTGTCCAGACTGGCTTCGTCGTTTGACTTGGGTTTGGCTCCCTCTAGCGGATACCAGTGCAGTCACTTCTTCCGCAGTCACTTCTTCCGTAGTCTCATGTCGCTTCCGTGTGTTCCTGTGGCCGGCACAGGAGAGGGCGCCAAATATTCACTTAAGGAGCCAGCCGAGTCAGTCGCCGTCCCCTTAGGCTTTTTCACTCCATTTTGGGGCGGAGCGCTCCGACTCCCGCGATTTCACACTGGTGGCAGGCAAAGTGATCATTTGGTAAACTGAGCTTTGGCGGAGGCGGCGAGCGACGTCCGGCGACATTCGACAAGTCCATCTCGACCAATGCTTCTCTTTTGACTTGGAACAGTTGCGTGTCAATTTGCTGGATGAACCGTGAAAAGTTTTAGCTCCTGCAGAACGTGAAAATGAACATTTTTTTTCCCCCGCAGGTGTGTTTAACTTGGAGAACATATTGGAACACGGCCCCTCGAGGACTGGAGGTCGACACCCCTGGTTTAAGTGAAAAGTGCCACACCCGCCCTCACCCGCACTTTCTGATTGGCTGTTTGATCTGTGACGTCATTCGGACACGCTATTAGGTTTGCGAAGATTCACGAGGGAGTGACAGACAGCGTTGCTGCTATGCCAGACGACATTGATGTTTTAATTTTGTATTTGTTGGATTGCAGTTGGTGTTATTATACCGAATGTGTTTGAATAAAAGGTTGAAAAAAAATCCGTTATGCTGACATTTGTTACTTCGGGGGACACCAACACATATTACACAACGTAAAACACATACATATTGTCATATACAGCAGTTAACCAAATGTCAGGTTTTTGTTTTCATGCCCCAAAAAATAAAAACAAGGAATAAAACACCAGACAAGTTTGAACATGTTTATTAAAATAATAGTAATAAAAGTACATTTCAAACCAGCAATCTAATGTGAGATTGCAGTAGATATTTTGGATCACAATATTTATTTGACAATAAAGCAGACTTTGACTTTGATTTAGGCGTGTATATTTAAAACCTACAAGAAGTGTTCTAAAATCAAGATGACCAAAGAGAAGCATGCTCTCTCTCCCCGTTGTTACATAACGGCGCACCCCTTCATGCAATAAAGTTAGCTGGAGAAAAGGTGCATGAGAGAAGTGGTGTGCTTCTTGCTTTCCTTGGCAAATCGACATTCTGCCTTCCATAGTCCACGCCAGCAAGGAGACGACGCAACACTTTTACTGACTGATCCGTTGATGCACGCACGGGATGGAAGGAAGGCAGGAAGGAAGGCAGGAAGGAAGGCAGGCAGGCAGGCAGGCAGGCAGGCAGGCAGGCAGGCAGGCAGGCAGGCAGGCAGGCAGGCAGGCAGGCAGGCAGGCAGGCAGGCAGGCAGGCAGGCAGGCAGGCAGGCAGGCAGGCAGGCGGTCAACTGCATTGCCTTGTTCGCGAACGGGAAAGTCACGATTCGTTCCCTCGCTGATCCGGTCTCACGATGATCTGGAAATGCAAATCGCTCACTCAGTGACTCTTTCACTCACAGTTCCGTTCAGTTGGTGAACGGGAAATGCAATTCGCGACTCGTCCGCGAAGGCGAAGTGACGTCCTTTTCTTCTTCGTTCTGTTTTACGGCGAGGTGGCGCCAGCTTCAATGGGCGCTACCGACATCTACTGGTTGAAGTCATATGAACTGAAAAAAGAATGAATCACTTTAGGAAGTGATTCGGTCACTCTCGTTCACTGAAATGATTCGTTCTTTTTGAACCCATCGTTCACTCACTTCCGATTCTGCCTCCAACAGCGGGAACGAAACGGCCGCCGTCAAACAGTGAGCACTTGTGCGCGCTCGGTCAGCAGAAGAATGAGAAGCTATAACGGCAGAGTTAGTTTCAAGATCCCCAGAAGGATGAGCAGCGCAACCGAGCCACCGTGCAACGTGCAATACGGCGAACATCACAGTGACCATTACTCAGCGCTACCCGGCGCCGCAGCCAGCGGCTACAACAGCAGCGACGTGAACTTGCTGCGCTTTGCCCAAGAGTCCGGCTTCCAGCGAGGGCCGTGGAAGCCGAACAGGCCCGAGGGACTATGCTGTTGCCCGGCACACGAAGGTAAGCGAGCGAGCAAGCAGATGATTGACAGGGCCACACCGTCGTGGCTGGGACGAAACAACCGCGGGCCGGTCGCTAGCAAGCCAGGTAGGGTGCTGTCGCCTCCGTGGACGATGGCGTACGAGAAGCCCACTTTGGACGAAGATTTGGCTCGCAATGTCGCCAAATGTATGGTCACGTCTGTGCAAAACACGTCACTGGGTCGAGGCCGGTTGAAAAGGGAGGGGCGTGTGAGAAATGGAAAGGTTGCTGCTTTCCAATCAATTTGACTCTCTACGTCACCATCGCGAAAACAACTCACGTAAGTCTCATGTTTTGACACGAGAAAGAAAAGAGCAGCTTCACGTTTTTATGTGCTGGCTTTGACTGCAAAGCAAAGCAAATGGACCTGTCAAACTCTGTCAAAGAATTTCAGCAAATTCTGCTTTCTTTGTATTCGTCAGGACACATGTGCACCACGCTGGCCGCCGCCCTGCCGGGCCTGCTCGGTGCCGCCGGAGGACCGGGCGGAATCATGATGAAACCGTACTCGCAGTTTGCCGTCAACAGCGACGGCGCAGCTCCGCCGGCGGCAATCCCACCGGCTCACGTCTACCCGCATTTCAGCACGGTGCGTCCAAACCTTGCCCGTGTTACACTCGACAACTAACGTTTACGGGCTGTCGGTTAACGGTGTTTTCTTTTCGTATGTCGACACAGATGGACCCAGTGCACAAGGCGGTGATCAAGCACGCGTTTGGGGTGCGCCGAGGCGCGGCCAAGGCGAGGAGGAAGCGGCCGGTCGACTGCGGCGTCTGCCGTCTCACGTTCAACTCTGACGTGAGTGAGGCGTTGCCGCCGTTGCCGCCGCCGTTGTTGTTGACAGCCGTTTGCGCAGTCGCAGGCAGAGGCGCACTACCGGGGCGGCCGCCACGCCAAGAAGCTGAAGATGCAGCGCTGCACAGAGGATGCCAAAGACGGCAGCTCCTGCGACACGGGGCCCGCCGCGGCGGCCGACAGCAACGCAGGTTTGGTATTCTTTGGCCGGTTCTTGGCCACGGCCGGCTCGCTGGCTTTCGGGAGCCGTCGCTTCCTGGCGCCCAGTCTGTTTGCGCTACTTGAGCCGCGCCCCCCGTCTCACGCGTTTTCCTTCCCGTGATTTCATTTCAACTATTGGCACCGGACAGTTTTGAAACTCGCTCTCCCGCTGGGCCCGGCCGTTGCAGGCGAGGCGGAGCGGCCCGAGAAGCGGCTCTACTGTTTGCTCTGCAAAGTAGCCGTCAACTCGCTCACGCAGCTGGAGGCCCACAATTTGGGTAAGCGCTGTGGCTTTTAGACCGACCGGTGAGGCTTTAAAAAGCTTCTTTTCTTTTGCATACGGCCGTGCAGGCGCCAAGCACAAGAGCGCGTTGGACGCTCGCGGCGCGGCGCACACGTCGGTTCCCGCCGCCCCGCCCGCAAACGAGACCTTCCGCTGCCAGACCTGCGACATCCACGCCAACTCTGAGACTCAATTCAAGCAGGTGACGGACGGAGCGCGTTGCCGTTTCGGGCCGGCGCCTGACTCTGTTCCGTGTCCTTGTTGTGGTCGTAGCACGTGTCTAGCCGGAGGCACAAAGACCGCCTGGCGGGGAAGCCGAGCAAGCCCAGATTCAATAAAAGTCAACGCGCGGTCAGTCTCGTCCTCGTCAGCCTCCGCTTTGGCTTGTCGTGAGCAAAAACTCCGTCGACCTCCTATCTTAGTATCGCTTTTTGTCGCTTTTCTTTCCTGTTAGGAGGTGACCACAACTTCCGATTGGTCCTCGCCGCTGCAAAGCTCCTCCGACGCCAACCTGACCCCCCCCTTGGCCCATCCTGCGCCTGGACCAATTCGAGCCAACCAGAGCTCCGCCCTCTTCTCGCCCTACTGAAGCGAGCTGTGACCAGGGCAACGGGATCGACAGGCAGACAGACAGACAGACAGACAAGCACGCACGCACGCCCACGGCTGGCCTCGAACTGGCGACTCGACACGCCTCCGCAACCTGGAGAGAATATCCGGGACGGTTCCGACGTCCGAGTGAGCCTCCCCTGCTCAACGGGCCAAAGATATGCAAGTGGACGGAGGGCCGCGCTGCCCCGTCGTGTTTGTTTCGTGGTCAGATCCTCGTTCACGTTGTTGCGATGCTGACATCCGCTCCGCGCTGGCGCGGCCTTGAAAGTTTTGTCCAATCGGTGGACGGGACTCATTGTGCTGTGCAGATATTGTTGTAATAAATTTTGTGACCTCGATTGCAAAATGCAAATCTTTTTCTAGCCCTCTCTCTTTTTTGACTAATTATAAATGCAACAAATAAAGGAATACAATCAAAAAAAGGATCAAACGCCTCATTTATGTCTACATGAAATTTTGAGGAGAAAAATGACCATATACGGCGAGGCTTTTTTTTCGTACCTAAAAATGACCGTGTACACTAAGGCTTCTTTGTCGGAAGTAAATGACCATGTAAGGCTTTTTGTTAGTAAAAAAAAAAAAACAACAACAACCATGCATGTAAGACATGGCAGCAGTTTGAAAGCCTTGCAATTGCACTCAACTCAGCGGATAGTGAAGGAATGGGGTCGGAATACAAAAAGTCCTGTCTAGCTACAAAAACAGACCTGTGTGAAGCTGGCCCCCCACCCCACGCAAAGTAGTCTGTTTCGCTTGTGCTGTTTGGTGCAGCAAAAATCTCAAAAACAAATATGCTCAAACGGCATTGAATAAAGTATATAAGCAGACAAGTATATTCACATATTAAATCAATCAAAGAAACTTTCTAAGCATACAATTCTACCTACACACCAAATCAATAAAGACATAGCTAGACTTTTCTTTTTTATAACGTATGATCTGATACGTATTT
The DNA here is from genome assembly GCF_033458585.1 of Syngnathus typhle. Taxonomy (NCBI): domain Eukaryota; kingdom Metazoa; phylum Chordata; class Actinopteri; order Syngnathiformes; family Syngnathidae; genus Syngnathus; species Syngnathus typhle. The sequence continues at coordinate 201,837 of NC_083746.1, forward strand.
CTGAGCACTTTGAAATAACTGTTTTTTGATATATTCCCTGAAAAGCTTAATGACCCTTAAGGAACTGTTTAATGCACGCCTGATGATTTTCTAAATCAGGGACACTGCCAAAGTGGTCTAAAAATGTTCAGTACTTGGTCGTATCTGACGTTTTGACTCATGCTAGACGGCAGTTCGCGATGACTACTGAACGTTCTGGACAGATGGAAATATTTTGCCTAACAAAGAAAAGATACGGTCGGAAGCATATTTAAACTAAGAATATGATGACGTAAGCAAGCACATGGAGTATCAAAAGAACAAACAAACAAAAACATGGTAAGTGTTGAGTACAAACTTTGCATAGTCAGGGAGGGAACATGAATAAATTGATGATGTCACAGCCAAAAGCTCACATCCTTCCGTACAAAAGGACAAAATGGAAAGAACGATGAATGGGCGGTGTGCGACAGTGGGCGAAGTGGATGTATGTGCAAGAATGGTTTACAGGAAGGACACTTGGAGATAAAACAGGTAGAGGTGCCAGAGGGAGACAGCCAAGAACCCGGCCGGCCAAAGCTGATCGTCAAGGCTGAAAGACGGAAAGGAAAACAACAGCCCGCACCCACACATGGAATCGCCCATCATCCGCACCCAAGCGCACGGAACCAGCTCTCACCGAACCGGCACCCACTCCCATGGGATCAAAGTCTCCTGCAAACTTGCCCCACCCCAAAGACTCATCAGCCATCAAACTCGGCCCACACCGCCATGTGCAACTGAATACAAGCTGAGCAAAGAACCTTGAACGTTACCTTCTGAATGGAGACTTTCTGCTCTTGAGCATGGTCGCACAAAAGGCCCGGCGCCGTATTGGACTTTCCTGAAAACAGAGCTTTCTTAACAAGAATTGGGATTGAACTCAAGCAACCTGTGGAAGTCTAATTTCTGCTTCAGTGTCTTAGCATTTTCCTAAATCTGAAGAAATCAAACGAGCACGCGGTGAGTAAATTGGATGACAGGTGATTGGCAATGGCTTTTGCCGTGAGGCGCAGATAGTTGTGGACCAAAAACCTAACAATGGAATCAATAAATAAAGGCGAGGAGGACCAGAAGCTCCGTTGACACAACCACTCACCGCAACTACTGGTGATGGTGATGCTGCTGCTGTTGCTGCTGCCGCTGCTGCAATGTGCAGGAAGGAGGGCTGGCTCGCCCTCTTACGCAACACAGGTGTCTTCACTTAACACGCAATGAACACAGGTGTCTTCGCTGGGACCATCAACAGTTTGTGTCATACAAATACAATTCATCAAAAGGCAAAAAATAAACAAGATATAACTCAACAAAGTTGTATGCTAAGGCTTTTTTCACTAAAAAATGACCATGTGTAATAAGGCTTTTTTTTTTTCTTCTTAATAAAAGAAGAGAAGAAAAAGCCCACCACTGTCTGTGTCCAAAAAGAGAGGGACAAACAATGTTTTGGGGTGATTCTTTAATTGGCTGCATGTGAGAAAGTACACCTGTGCTCTCTTGTCGTATGTGTCAAACTCGCTATAGAATTGTACAAACCTTCTTGGAACACAACTGACGGTAGGACAAACGTCAACGTGAAATCAAATCAAAGTGCGCAAACGTTTGAGTGGTGTGTCGAGTGTGCAAAAAGAAAGTGAGGTGGTGGCGGCGGCGGCGGCGGCGGCGGCGGCGGCGAGGTCCACGTTTGGGTCACACGGACCAGCGACAAGGCGGCCACCGTCACCTGCATCCGGGAGACATCCGCACGCACCTCAACCCGCTAAGTGATTGCCAAATCTTCTGATCACCGTTTCGAGACCTTGCTTAACTCCAAACGGTGCCAATATTTGGATGGAGAGTTAACCTCTCAATGGTAAAGGCACGCGTACCCGCTTTCAATTTGGCTGACTTACTAGAAAACGGATGTCACGTCCTCACTTTATATTTGGTTTTGCTTTGATTGACACATTCGTGGAAGAAAACAATGATCCGTAGCCCTAATGTCCTCATCTTATTGACATCATGATGACATCATCAGAGCCACACCGTGATGACGTCATCCCGAGGATGGGGCGAAGGCACGCGAACACAGCAAAAAGGCAGCTAAAGGAAAAGTCGGCAGCGTCGGGACGGCTCGAAGGCTCTCGTCCGCACACACGCACGTGCCACAGCCTGAGGTTATAAATAATGAAGGTGACTGTACTGACGGAGAGGCTGGAGGAGTGCACCACTTCCGGCCTGAGTGGCTCCTCCCCCACCAGAGTCCGGAGGTTGTGAAGCTCACTCCTCCTCCTCCTCCTCCTCCTCCTCCTCCTCTTCCTCCTCCTCAGCAGCCATGACCTCAACCAGCAGCTCAGCGGTGCAGGTGGCCTCACCGAGATCGTTGACAGCCTTCACCGTGTACTTGGCGTCGTCGTCGCCCGACACCTGCGGGGGACACCCAATGTGACGAAAAAATCTGATACAGACTCAAAAATGAGACTTGAGCTGCAGTATGCAGTGAGCCCAAATGTTGAAAGGCCAAGTTTGGATTTTGCCCCTCGCTGCTTTTCTTCTCCTTTCCTTTAGGGGGCGCGCTGAGCAAGTAGTAAGTCCATTACCTCGGAAATGACCAGGCTGCAGTTGCCGTCCTCGTCGTAGTCGATCTGGAAATGCCTGGTCTCCTTGATGGGCTGCTCGTCCTTGTACCACACCACCTCCGGGTCGGGGTAACCTGGCGAGCCAGGGCGGCTGGGCGGTTAAACCGGCGGCGGGCGGGCGGGGCTAGGCTCTTACCTTCGATCTTGCAGTCAAAGCGTGCGGCGCTGCCCTCCACCACCTCCACGTCGCGGATGACGGCGCTGAAGGTGGGCTTGCTCTCGGCCTTCTGCTCCGGCTCCAAGCACTCCAGGAAGCGGTTGTCATCTGAAAGGCACAGCGAGCGATCCGTTGCCGCTGCGTGTATCCGACACGTAGTAGCTCGGCTAGCTTTACGCTCATAAAAGGAAACTGACGATAGCTAAGCAGCGGCAGCCGGCCGGCGCTACCCCGTCGGGTGCCGCCAGAAGCCTTTTCTGCTAGGTCTTTGGATTCAGGCGGCTTTCCAAGTCTTGTCGGCCGGCGTACCTTCGGTGGGCGAACCCCTCTTGGCGTGGAGCCCCGCCATCATGGCCATGGACGACAGTCTGCCGATGGCCTTTATGGCGTGCCCTGTTTTCTGCCACTTGCGCCTCAAGATGTACTTTTTCATCCTCTCCTTGGACAGCTTCTTGGCTTTCATGGTGTTGGTGTCCTGCTTGAGCCAGCTGTGCTCCAGACACTGGGGGCAGCTCAGACGCGCCCTGAAAACACACCACGACACGAGCGTCCGGCCGGGACGGAAACCAGCGCGAGCGACAAGACAACCGACTTCATGTCCTTCTTGAGCAGCCGAGTGATGAAGTCCTTGGCGTCGTCCGAGATCTCGTCGAAGGCCTCGTCCTCAAAGTCCCACGTGGCCGAAGTCACGTTGGCCAGCGTCTCGTTGTCGTTGTCGCCCATGAAGGGCGACAGGCCGCTCAGCCTGCCGGCGACGGACGCAGGGCGCTCAGCCGACGGCCGGCGGGCTGCCGCGTGTTGCCCGCCACGCCATACTCACAGAATGTAGCAGATGACGCCGATGCTCCACATGTCGGTGGGGTAACCGATGGCTTCGTAGTTGATGACTTCGGGCGCCACAAACTCAGGCGTTCCGAACAAAACTTTGAGGGTTCCCGCATTTTCTGCAAGAGGCGCGTGGGTCGGATTAGGAGGCGATGCCGAGCTCGCCGGTCCCGAAGCCGGGAAGCATCCGAGTCACCTAGACGCCTGGCCAGGCCAAAGTCGATGAGTTTGATCTTGCTGCCGGTCTTGTTGACGCACATGATGTTCTCGGGTTTGAGGTCCAGATGCACGATGCCCTGCTTGTGGATGAAGCCCACCCCGTCCACGATCTGCAGCATGTACTTGATCACCTCGCGCTCCGACAGCTCAAAGTCCTCGTCGATGATGCGCTCAAACAGCTCGCCGCCGGAGATCCTGCCCGGCACAGGAAGTCTCAATCAGCCATTTTGTCAGGTCACAGTCACGGGGAACGGTCTCAGGCCCGGTCCTTTGTCGACGGGCTTTTGACCCGAACTCGAATAAGAAAGGCAAACAAATGGTGATTGGACCGGCCAATCACGGGAAGAGCACTGACATCTCCAGCACCACCACGATGTCCGACTTCCCCTCGAAGGCGTCCACGCACTGGACCAGCTTGGGATGATGGAGGCTGTTCATGATGCCGATCTCTTGCCGAACGTTGTCTTTGTCCTTGACAGAGTAGGCCTTGATGAACTTGCCCGCCCAAACCTTCTTGGTGGCCTTCTCCACGAGCTTGAACACCTGGCCAAACTTGCCCCTGCAGACGTCCATCCGTGCATATAGTTTGGGCACGAGCGGTTGGACATTGAGCCAAAGCGCGCACGCTTACGTTCCCAGCCTCTCCTCCACGTCGTACAGCTCCTTCACCTTCACGTCCGTTCGCACCGTCACCTGCCTGTAGTCGGGCTCCTTCTCCGAGTCTGCCGCGCGCACGCACGGGAAAGCACGTCAGAGCGGGAACGCCGCAAGAAGCAAAAACATCTTCATTCAAATTAAGATGGCGCATTTGTCAAATTCTGGCTTATTGTCTCGCCCCCCCCAATCTGGAATACCGTCTTCGTCCTCCTCCGCCTCCTCCTGGGTCTCTGTGGGCGAAAGCGAAGAACACAAATCGTTATTCCATTTGCTGGGGTCACGCCACGTCACGTCGCGCCGCGCGCTTTGTCCTCACCGTCGTCGTCCGTCACGGCGACGTCCTCCGACTCGGCGCTCGGCTCGCTGACGCCGTAGACGTTCTCCGCTCGGATTCTGAACTTATATCGGCGCTCCGGAAGAAGGTTCTGGAGGAAATGACCGTGAGACAAAGATAGTAAAGCAGACAAGGACATAGGTTGGCCACAGACGCACTTGGACGTTGTAGGATGTGCTGTTGCAGGACACGAGCGGCGTCCACTTCTGCTCCACAGAGTTGTATATCTCCAGGTGGTAGGTCTGGACGGCACTCCCGCCGTCGTAGGTGGGACCGTACCAGGACAGCGTCAGACTGGAACGTCTCACGTCCGACAAGGCCGGCACCTTTGCGGGCGGGTCCGGCTTGTCTGGAGGACGGAGGACATCCTTCACACATCTGCCGCTACAGCTTTGCCAGCTAAATGTGTGAACAAGTTAGCGTCGTTGCGCTTGGACGAATGAGTCGGATGTGATTGGGAGATGAGAGAGAGAGAGAGAGAGAGAGAGAGAGAGAGAGAGAGAGAGAGAGAGAGAGAGAGAGAGGGAGAGGGAGAGAGAGAGAGGGACAGAGGGAGAGGGAGAGAGGGAGAGAGGGAGAGAGGGAGAGAGGGACAGAGAGAGAGAGAGAGAGAGAGAGAGAGAGAGAGAGAGAGAGAGAGAGAGAGAGAGAGAGAGAGAGGCCAAGGCTGAGTTAAGAGGACACGCGAGCGAGCAGCCGAGCGCTCGTTCCTCCCCTGCCATAAAAGGCAGCCGCAGTGCCTTCACGTTTCCCCCAAACAAAGATTTCTAAAATGAAAGAGGTTAGGTTAGCGGAAGGTCATAATGTGTGTGGTGATAAATGAGAAATCCAAATAAGCCATTTTGTCGTTTGCGTTGGCCTCAAATGCTTTAAACCGGGAAAATCAGAGTGGGATCAATCACGTGATAAGGCGAGAACGCACGCTAATGTTCATGCTAAAACCAAGAGGCTAATCGCCAGAGATAGGACCAAGTCACACATGTGCAAGTGTCAAGTAAGTCTCAAGTCTTAACCTTCAAGTCTCAAGTAAGTCCCAAGTCATTTTTTTCTTGGGCAAGTCAAGTCCTTCAATAGGTCAAGTCAAGTCCAAGTCAAGTCACCTTATTATTGCAATTTTACCTGCAGAATCTGATCTTAGTAGTGAAAAGACAAGATATCAGTAACTTTAAGTAACCATCATTGTCCATTGTGCATTAAAGCTATATACTATACGCACCTATTTAGATAAATGAGAAGCACTTAGTTGGCAGAATGGCTCTTCAAATGACGGACAAAGTTTGACGTTGTCGTCTGGCTGTCCGAAATGTTTTTGTTGCATATCTCGCACTGTGGTCTTGCCGTCTTCCAAGTAATTGCGATAGCCGAAAGTGATGACTTGCGGTACCGCTCCCGTTGACATGTTTGCGCATGTCTGATAGAAAGGGGCGTGATTCTCCAATAAACACGTTCGGTAGGTAGGTAGAGAGCGCACGACTGATTGATTGACAGGGTAGTGATCCAATCATGACAACGCCATTCTCAGCCTGCGCTCCTACCGTGTTATCGATATTATTTTTTGAACTGTATTATTCATTTTGTATTCAAACTGAAAACATAAATCAAATAACACTGAAGTCATTCATGTCATTGTGTCTCAAGTCAAGTCAAGTCCCGCCCGAGTCTTTAACTTCCAAGTCCAAGTCGAGTCTCAAGTCGAGTCTCAGGTTTTTTCATTTTTTGTCAAGTCAAGTCACAAGTCATCAAAACAGCGACGAGTCCAAGTCACAGTGACTCGAGTCCCCATCTCTGCTAATTGCTCACCCACGATGGTCAGGTTGAGCGCGGCCTGCCGGAGGCCATATTGGTTCCTCAGCTCCACCGTGTAGCATCCGCAGTGCTCCTGCTGTCCACTGGCGATGGTCAGCAGGCTGCTGCCGTCCGTACTGAAGATGGATGTCCCCGCCGCGCCTTCCTGGATCTGGACAAACGTCACGCATGTTCAAAGCCGTGTCACCTCAGCAGTGTGACGACGCACGCGCCCGCCCGCCCGCGCCCGCCTCACCGGCTTCCTGAACTTGAGCCAAGTGCAGCTGATGGGCGGGGCTCCGGAGAACTTGCAGAGGATCTCCACCTTCTCCCCTGCCAGGATCTTCATGTCCTCCGGGAACTGAACGATGTGAGGAGGCAGCGCTGCACGCAAGCACGAAAGCAAGCAAGCAAGCACACATCAGTAGGCTCGCCTGCTGTGTGTGTGTGCGCGCGCGCGCGTACTCGTCACCTTGCTTGGGAGGTGTCTTGGCTGTAGGCTTCTTTATTCGAGCTTCACCTGAGAAGACAAACGCACGCGCGCACGCGCGCACTGTCGATCACGTGGCATCCCGAGGCGCGCACCTTCTCGCACGCCTTCGCTTAGCGCGCTCCACTGAGCAACTCGTACCTTGAATCCTTTTTGACGAGAGCGAGTAGACGACATAAAGAGACACGCGTGCGTGTGAAAGAAAGAGGTGTGCGTGTGTGTTTGAGAGTCTGTGGGAGAGGTGGACGCACTCTTCATATTTCTGCGCGCGAGGTCGAGAAATGTGTGTGCGCCAGCAGCGTTCGCTGTCTGCATGTCCTTATTGGGACAAAAAGCGCGCGCGGCCAGGCCACTGGCTTCTTATTTTTCCACCGTGCATCTATCTATCTATCTATCTATCTATCTATCTATCTATCTATCTATCTATCTATCTATCTATCTATCTATCTATCTATCTATCTATCTATCTATCTATCTATCTATCTATCTAATCTATCTATCTATCTATCTATCTAATCTATCTATCTATCTATCTATCTATCTATCTATCTATCTATCTATCTATCTATCTATCTATCTATCTATCTATCTATCTATCTATCTATCTATCTATCTATCTATCTATCTATCTATCTATCTATCTATCTATCTATCTATCTATCTATCTATCTATCTATCTATCTATCTATCTATCTATCTATCTATCTATCTATCTATCTATCTATCTATCTATCTATCTATCTATCTATCTATCTATCTATCTATCTATCTATCTATCTATCTATCGCTTCTCGCCATCCTCGACTCTTCTTCCGACGGCTCAATTGGGTCAACTTACTCTCGGAGGTGGCCGCCGTCTTCTTCTTCTTGGACTCCTTGTCAGCCGCAGACTTTTCCGGAGGATCTGCCGCCACGGAAGCATTTCAACACTTCAATGTGAAAAATCAAAGATGTGATTTGCGAGCGCGCCTCCACTTACGACCGGAGAGCTTGTCATTGTGAGCGCGCACATTTCCGACAATGAGTCGTTGCTGTGTGGGAATCCCGAAACAAATTTGTGCGGCGGCGGCGGGGGCTTTAGCGCGCTAAGTTTTCTCTGCGCTATCATATCAAATTGAAATCTGGACCGCCCCCTGGTGGCCGCCGTAGTGGCGGCGGCGGCGCACACCCCAGAAGGAGGCTCGCTGAATTCCATCATGAAGCCAAAGCGCTCTTATGGGCCTTACTTTCCATTTGACATGATTTGTTGTGTGTCGGTACAACTCGATGCATCCTCTCATAAGTAGAGGCGCGGGCGCCACGTGACGTCTGAAGGCCGGCTTTCTTACCGTCCACCAGAACCAAACAAGAACATTCGGCCCGGCCCGCCGAGTTCTCCACCTTGCATTTGTACTCGCCTTCGTCCTCGGGCAGGGCCTTGTCGATGCTCAGCGAGCACACGCCGCCTGTCGCACGCACGCACGCACGCACGCACGACACAGGCAGAAAAGAAAACATTCTCACGCAATGTACGTTCAGCCTTTCTGATGAAAAAGCGAGATGCTTTTGGGGCTCTCCTGAAAAGTCATCATTTGTCGACCCGACCAGATGCCAGCGTACGTCACTTGGATAAAAATGAATCAATACACTGGTCACGCGAGTGGCACCCCTGAACCTTGCTACCTTTTGTGCGTGAACGTATGTGCGTGCGTGCGTGCGTGCGCGTGTGCTGACCTTGGTTTTTGATCACGATGAACTTGGAGGCTTTGATAAGTTTTCCGTCAAGCGTCCAGCTTGCGTCGACGTCATCGCAGGCCGGGTCCAGTCGGCACTGCAGATGCAGGCGCTGGCCGTCCAGAACCGTCACGTCGCCCAGCTTCTCGGTGAAGCGCGGCGTCTTGGTGCTGCCGCCGCCGTCCTTCAGGCAGTTGTTGACCACTTCGCCGCCATCGCCGTTCTTGTCCACGCCGCCTGTCTTCTTGTCGTCGACGGCAGCGAGCGCGTTCTTCTTGGCGGGCGCCTGGGGCGGGCCGGCGGCCTTGTTGGCGCCGCCACCCTTCTTGCCCAGCACGGCGCGGAAGTCCACCTGCGCGGTGGCACCGCTGGCCGCCTTGCGCTGCTCGTCCTCCATCTTGGCCTTGACCCCCTTCAAGTTGGCCTTAAAATCCATGGCGGTCAGGCGGCACCCTCCCTCCTTGTCCGTCTCCTCGCCGCTCGGTGGGCGGGCGTGGAGCTGCTCCCCGCAGCCTTGTGGTGCGCCTCCTGAGCTCCTCCTTCTCCTGCTCCCAGATTGGCCTCCTGCTGCTTGTTCAGGTGTTTCTTCCGCCTCTGGCTTGGCTTGTGGCCAATGGTGGCGGATTGAGCCTTCTTCTAATTTCTTTCTGCTGGCTCCTTTTGCTTTTTTCCACCCTCCCTCCCTCCCTCCCTCCCTGTTTGGCTCGCTGCCACCAGCTGCGAGCTTGTCCGTCTTCTTCCGCTTCCACTTCTCCGAGTCCCTGGTGTGGTTGGTTTCAGGTGTGGCTCACTTTGCCAGCATGTGTCCCTCCTGGTTCTCCTGCTCCCGCCTGCCCCCGCGCCCCTCCTTCTTCTTGTTATTTTTTTTTCTTCTTCTTGTTTCCTCCGGGCTGGCCGCATTGGCTTTGTGCCACTTTTGCTCTCCTAGTCCTCTCCTTTTTCTTTCTTCTGGTTGGTGTTCAGGTGCTCGTGCTGCCCGTCAGGCCTTCTGCCACCGTGGACTGACTCTGCCGCCTCCTCCTCCTCCTCCTCCTTCTCCTCCTCCTTGGCGGATGGAGCGAACGGGAGAGTAAACAGCTGGGTTAAAGCCCCTGTCCTGGAAGAGTAGCGCTGCCCCCCGCCCCCTGCATCTGGGGCGCCGGAGGGGATGGGGGAGCGGGTGGGGGTGTCTTACATCACATCAAGTGAGCGGCGTGGCCAAATAAGGTCATGGAGTCTGAAGACCGGTGAAACCGACTTGCCACGGCCTATTCCGCGTTCCCACGGACGCCGCACTGGGCAGGAAGTGGTCTGGTGCTCTTTTCAGGGCCCGCGTCAATCAAAGGTGACAGTGATCTCACGGCACACCTGAAGAGGGGGCTGAAGGGAAGCCTCGGAAGAGACCGACCGCTCGATGGTCAGATTAGCAGGCTTTAGGGGGGCGGCATGATGGATAGGGGAGGCGCAGGCTGGAAAAAGAAGCCAGCACATGAAAACAAGCAAACGGACTTCAGTCAGTATGTGAGTGACAGACTGGACGTACGTCACGCCGATTGGACGTGAGGAAGCCCCCGGGCCAATCGGCTGCCGGAGGCTGCGGCCAATCCCGCGGCAAGTGCGCACACTCATCCAAACAGAACATCCCGTTAAACAGGCACGCGCGCGCACACAAGGACCGGGCTCTGTGTCAGACGAAAAGGAGAGTGAAAAGGAAACCCAAACTCCTTATATGGTCAAGAGCAGCCAGGACACACTTGCACAAACACACGTCCAGGAAATGACCCCCCCACATCCCGCCCCGCCCCAAATTCAAAGGAAGACGGCTTTTCAACAAATCTGTAAAATACTTATAAACACTGAACAAAAAGCTCATAAACAGACTAAGTGTGTGTGTGTGTGTGTGTGTGCGTGCATGTGTGCGTTGTCTGCGGGTGGGGGGAGGGCAAGTGAGGGTGGGGGCAAGTATTTCCTGTTTCGAGACAATTTTCCAAATCAAATGTGCAGGATGTCGTGCGCATGATTTGCAAGTGCAGCATCTTGCAGCATGGCCACTCAAGTCTTTCTGTCCTCAATTTGTCGGAAAATGTCCTCACTGTGTCTTCTTCACTTCATCTTGAAATGTCCTCACAAGGGCTGCACAAAGACACCCATTTCCACTTCATGCCCTTCTTGGGTGGACTTGAGCTTTTTACTGTGTGTGTGTGTGTGTGTGTGTGTGTGTGTGTGTGTGTGTGTGTGAGCAGCATGTTTTGTCTTTATAAGGCCTCCTGCTCTCGCATGAGTTTCATGCTCCTTGGTCTTGAGCGCACGTGTGCATGCCTGCATGTGTGCCTGGCGCCGTCGTCTGGACGCTTTGGTTACTACATGCTTCACAAACAGAAGGAAGGCATCGGATTGTGCACAGGCGCGCTCGCACACACACAGCATGCCACACACACACACACACACACACACACATACACGCACACACACACACACACACACACACACACACACACACACACACGCACGCACACGCGCGCACACACGCTCGCTCGCGCACACGCACACACACACACACACACACACACACACACACACACACACACGCACACACACACACAGCATACGTGTTCAGAGCCGTCGCAATGCAAAAAATCCCATCGCATCCAATCTTGGAGCACATAGACCCCGGACGGATTTGAATAAAATCAGACCGGTCCAAAAATTCCAAACGCCACCAATGACATAGAGCTACGAGCTGAACCGTTTGGACATTGGTGCTGAAAAAGCTTTCAAAAAGCCAGCGGAGAGCCTGAAATGTCTTGAAAAGATGCCGTTGTGGGATGTTTTCCATAATCGTTCACTGGCCATGAAAATGGAGCCTCATCACGTGACAGGCGTTGAAAAAAGACTCACTCACACACTCCAGCTGTGCTGCTGTGCTGACAATCACGCTTTATTCAATCAATCAATCAATCAATCAATCAAGTTCCAGGAGGCTGCGCAAAAACCAACACACACTAAAGTGAAGAGGAGGAAGTTCTCCCTCGGGGGGCCGCCGCCGCCGCCGAACGTGATGCCGTTTTGTGGGTCGGTCAATGGGCAGGCAGGCCGGCCCGTTCTCTCCACGCTAACACGCTGCAGGCCTCCGTTGAAAAGAACCAAAGAAAAAGAAACAAGCAAAAACGTGCTCAGGGAGTGCAGGCCGCTCGCACTGTGAGCGTGTCATCGAAAACGGCGGTACGACATCATCCGTCGCGACGCGAGAGCCGTCGGCGCTGCTTACGCGAGGGTTGACGCAAAGAGCGCTCGGGACCTCGCTCACGCGGGCTGTTTTTTTTTTGGTCTTTTTTTTTTCCAGTCTAGGGTCGAGTAAACGTCGTCGACAGGGAGACGCTCTACCTGCCGAGGCAATCTTAGACATCGACGCGAGTTGCGTCGAGGCGCGGTTTGGAGTTTGTGCCTTTAGCAGGGTATTCGCTCCGCTCTGGGAACTTTCTCCTGTTAAAGGCAATTTTGGTTTCCTCGTTTCACTTGAACATATGAACTGTCATCAATAACGATGATGCATAGCACACATTCCTCGTAACCGTCACATCCGGCGGCTATATACATTATGTACACGTCACTGCAAAAGTGTCATGGCGTTGGAAAATACATGGAGTGGTAATACTCCACTTTGTCACGGTCGGTACAAAAAGAGTTCCTATTTACAAGTGGAGTGCAATCCTGAAGGGGAAAGGGAAGTGGCTGGGTGGGGACTCTTCATCGTCTTCATCTTTTTTACAGGGATCGAATGCTGATGCGAACGGTGGCCGTGTCGCATCCCAGCTCGTTGGACAGTTTGAGGGTGTAGGTTCCGGCGTCTTCTTCCCGCACGCCGGCGATGATGAGGGTGGTCAGGTCCTCGCCCGTCTCCACGTGGAAGCGGCCCCCCGGCGACGAGCGGATATTCTGCCCGCCGCGGGACCACTCCACGTGGCTGGCGTCGCCCGAGAAGGCGCAGGCCACCGTCAGGACCTTGCCGGCCTCGATGCTGATGTCCTCGGGCACCGCCTCGATTCTGGGAGCGGCGGCGGAGGAACCTGAAACGGGTTAGGCTGCTCACTCAGTGTACAAAAATGACATTCATTGTTGCATTTAACACATTCGCTGTCATTGACGTTAACTGGAGGTTAAGCGGCAACAACACGGTGCAGCTTTCACGCAAGCAAAGAGTTTTTTTTTTTGCTTTTCTTTACTTCGCTTGCACCGACCGCTACGACGGCTTCCCATTCACAATCTCAAGGCACCGCTCGAGTCGATACGGCACATTTTCAGTTTTAGCGAGCAGGTGACTCCGGAAGGCCTTCGCTGTGCAAATCAACTCTGTGCCATTGCTACAACAACAAAAAACGACGAGGGAACGTCAGTCCTACCGAGTGCCCTGAAGGAGGATCCGCTCAGGTGCGAGCTCATTCCCGTGACGCTGCTTGAGCTCGCGGCATAGGACTCGGAGGCCATGGAGGACACGCTGGACATGGACATGGTCTCAAACTTCATTTCGGCCGCCTTACTGCCAAAGGAGCTGGACTCCATCATGGAGGACATCGTGGCTCTCTGGGCACAAGATGAGGACGAGGAGAAGGACGACTCCTCCTCCACTGTGCGAGTTGCTGTCCTCGTGGCCATGGAGGAGCTGGATGAGGATGCCTCCTTGAAACTCGTCATGCTGGATCCTGTTGACGGTCCACAAGGAAACGTTAACACCCACAACAGCTTAACATCCAGGAGAGCCCAGAATAAGACATGCCCCTCATATAATAATAATGGATACATTTCAGTAACAAAAATCGGATTTGGATAGAATCAAGAAAAACCAAATGACGGTGACAATACGGTGTTTGCTGGCCAATTTATTTTCCGCAGACTTGCATCTGTTATCCGCGATAAAACTCTTTTTGAAAGAGCAAGGCGTGTTTCTGAACAGTGCGGCCGAGATCCGAGGACCGTGAACCGAGAAGCGTTCGCGGAAACACCGCTCCGAGTGATGCGTGTGAATGATTGCCCATCCCTACGTGACTCACTTGGGACTTGTTGCTCACCTTTAACTGCAAGTTGCTTTTCACGGTAAGTGTTGACCTTCATGCGAATGGACTGGTAAACCTGTCCAGTGAAGGAGAAGGAGGACTTTGAGACGCCTCCCTCCGATGTCATCTCGCAGATGTACTCTCCCTGGTCGCTGTCGGTCAGGTCGTGTATCACGAGACTGCAGGAACCGTCGGAGTATTGCATCTTAAAGCGACTGCTCTTGGAAAGTCGTCGACCGTTGCAATACCACGACACGTCCTTGACGCTGCTCTCGCAAACACAAGACATCTTGACGGAGTCTTCGCAGGCCACAGCCGTCAGCTGACTCACGACTTTGGGTGGCTTGGGGGTTGGAGAGTCATCAGCTGGCGGTGACAGGACCCTCTTTGAGGACATGGCAGGAGGTGGAGACTTTATTCTGGTCGGAGATTTGACTCCCTCTGGTTCAGGGGACTTCACAGCCCTTGGTGACTTGATTCCAGATGGTTCTGGGGACTTAATGCCTCTTGGTGTTTTGATGCCAGCGGGTTCTGGGGACTTGATCCCTTTAGGTGTTTTCATTTCTGCAGGTTCAGGTGACTTGATGCTCCGGGACGTTTTAGGTTCCTCAGCTCCCGGTGACTTGACTGGTGGCGGTGACTTAGGTCCTGGTTCAGGAGATTTAACACCCCCAGGAGACTTTATTCCCTGTGGTTCAGGTGATTTGATCCCAGGAACTGGTGACTTCACACTCGGTGTCTTCCCAGCCGGCGTTGGTGACTTGACACCCGGTACCGGTGACTTCACCCTGGGTATTGGTGATTTGGGCTCGGGGGACTTGACGCCGGGTTCTGGTGTCTTCACACTAGGTTCAGGGGACTTGACGCTGGGTGCTGGTGACTTCACAGTGGCTTTTAAGGGCTCAGGGTGCGTCACATCTGGCTCCAGAGACTTGACACTTGGTGCTGCTGGTGGCTTCACAATAGGTTCAGGGGATTTGACGCCAGGTGCGGCTGACTTCACATTCGGTTCAGGAGACTTGATGCTAAGTGGCTGTGACTTCACCCTAGGTTCAGGAGACTTGACACTAGGTAGCGGTGACTTCACCCTAGGTTCAGGAGACTTGAGGCTAGGCGCCGGTGACTTCACACTCGGAACAGGGGAAGTCACCAACGGCGACGTTGATGTGACCGAAGGCTTCGGTGACTTCACACTGGGTTCTGGGGACTTGATGCCCTTGACCTCTTTGGGAACGGGCCTGAGGATGGTCAAGGTGAATTGAGCCTCCTGTCGGCCCGCCGAGTTCTCTACGATGACTGTATAACTGCCCTCATCAGAGGATGTAACACAAGAGACCTCCAGGTTGGACTTGTACTGCGAGGTGGTGACTTGAAGACGGTGGGAGGTGACAATGGTTTTCCCCTCGTGCATCCAGATGACAGAGGGCGCGGGCGCACCATCAATATCGCAGGAAAAGCGGGCTGTCTCGCCCGCGGCAAGGGTCGCAGACTGTGGCTTGGTGAGGAATCTAGCCGCGACAGTCGGCGTCACTCTTTGGGCAGAAAGCTGCTCGGACGATACAGCATACTTTGACTTGGTTCCGGCTGTAGTGTGTTTTTCAGAAAGGGCAAACTTGTCCGAGGAGTAGGAAGAGGCAGATGACAAGTATTCAGTAGAGGCGTACTTGATGGATGCGCCGTAGCGCTCAGCAGACGAGTACCTCTCAGAAGATGCCCCGCCGTCGTACCTTTCTCGAGTGATGTCTTCGCGTGTCTCAGATAGCTTAGTCTTGCTTTCTTCCACTGCAAAGTGGCTCTCCGATTCATAGCCAGTTTTGAAGCGGGACGAGCTGTAGTGATCAAGTCGAGTCATTTCGGGGACGATAGATTTAGGAACTTCCTCATCCTTGCGGCGAGAAGAGAAAGTGGTGTAGGCACCTCCTGCCACATCCAGAGTGGCGTAGTCCGAGGCTTCCCCTCTGGCGTTGGAACAGAAGCAGCGGTATGTACCGCTGTCCTCCTCCTGGCAATCCAGGATGGTGAGGGTCAGAACTCCGCTCATGTTGCTGAAGATGTATTTGCTGCTGGTTTCGCAGATTCCGTTTCCGTTGTGGAACCACTTGACCTCGGCCACCGGCTTGGCTTGGATGTTCAAAGTGAATTTGGTGTCCTGGCCTAGTGGCACGCGGTGAGAGCGCATCCTGACGGTCACGCGGGGCCCGTGGTCCAGGCTGAAAGGCGACTGACTCACCACCTGGTACGTCCTCTCAGACTTCAGAGCTGCCTTTCTCGCCTCGTAGCGGGACATGATGTCAAAGCGGGCAGAGCGCTCAAAGCGAGAGGTGGAACGGGAGGACCTCTCGACAGACCTAACGGGGCTCGGAGACCGAGGACGAGTTCTCTCTGGCGTTGGAGATCTCCTCTCTACAAGCTCGGTCTCCGCTTCCGCCGCAAGTCTCACGCGAGCCGGTCGGATCAACTCGGAGACCGGGCGCATCAGCTCAATGTAGGTGGGGGACAGTGAGCGCCTCCTTCTCATGTACTGAGAAACAGTACGCTTTTTCTTCGTCTCCGCAATCTCCAAAGCGTCCCGTCGTATCTCTCGAGACCTTTCTTCGCGCTGCACCGCACGTCGTTCAATGCGAACCGGACTGACCGCAGGGGAGGCAGAAAAGCCAAGCTCCAGTTCATCCTCCAGCATCATCTTCTCCTCCTCTGTCCTCCTGGAGGACAGATCGTCATCTGCAGCGCTGATCAGTAGCTCCTCGTCACTCAAGTCGCCCAAAGATCGTCTCCTGGATCTGAACGAAACGGCGGACTCGGGGGACGGTGAGCGGCGGGCAGGTCTGACAATTTCCAGGTCGTCTAAAGTCATTTTTGGAATTCGCCATCTTGGCCTGTACTGGTCGGTGATCCTGGGGAGCGGCACGACGTAGAACTGCTCCCACCTGGACAGGCGGATTCGCCTTTGTCGCTTTTGCACAAACCTTTCACTTCTCTCTGAAACCAGATACTGCTCTCTCAATTTGCGATACCACTTCATGTCAGAGAGTGCGACAAATCGCTTAATGACTTGGTCCTCACGCAGAGCTCGGCGGTCATGAACGACAGGTTCGGGAATCTCATAGGGCATGAAAATCCTTCTCTCGTCTTCTAGTTTCCTGGTCTCCGACTTGACCACAGTGATGTCGAACTCGCCCTCGACGTTCTTGGTGCTGACGGCGGGCTTGTACATCTCGGCGGCAAATCTCAGAGCTTCTTGTGCCGTCGGATTCAGCGGCACAATCTCCTCTGTGGCAACAATCTTCTGAGCCATTTTGTTGGTCTTTTCAATCTGCTTCTGGACGCATCTGTATTTCTCCTCCTCACTCTTGTACTCTCTTCTGGTGTACGTGAGGCGGTCCACGCTCAGGGTCGCCTGGCAACTCACAGAGCCGGCACAGTTGGTGGCGGTGACTCGGTAGATACCGGAGTCCTCAATCAGTGTCTCCCTGATGCACAGAACATGGTGGTCAGCGTCCTCTTGGATGACAATTAGCTTTGGACCCAGCTGGAGAGAATGGCCATCCTTCTCCCATTTCAGGGAAGGAGTCGGGATTCCAGACACTCTGATATCAAAGCGGACGCTCTCCCCTTCTGTACATTCAACATTGGCCAGCAGGCGCTTGAACGTGGGCCTCAAACTTTCCTCTGTCACGGGATGTGGTGTCACGGTGAGACGGGCCTTGCAGCTGTCTTCTCCAAACTTGTTGTGGGCCATGACCGTGTACTCGGCGTCGTCGCTCGTGTCCAGATTGTGGATAATCAGCTGGTACAGGCCCTTGTCGCTCAGGAAAGTGTACTTGGGGTCACCGTCGGCGGGTGAGATTCTTTCGCCGTTCTTCAACCACGTGACACGAGGATCGGGGTGCACGGTAATGGTGACGCCAAAGCGCACGTCTTCGCCAATGTAAGCGCTGCGGTTGTACAGTGGCAGTGTGAACTCCGGTGGCCTGTAGAGGATTCTGGTCTTGTCAACCCTCCTTCTTAGTTTCTTGATGGAGCGACTCACATAGTGCTCCCTGATGCTTCTGACTGTCTCGACAAAGAGCTCACCATACGCACTATCCTCGCCGTCATCAGTCAAAACCTTGCACCTGTAGACGCCGTCGTCACTCTCTTCAATGTCCTTCACATATATGCTGGCAAAACCGCTGTGGTAGGTGATCTCGTACTTGGAGCTTGAGTGTAACTGGCGGCTGCCAAAGTACCACGTCACCTGTGTACTTTGGTCAAAGCTGGCAATGCTGCAAGTGAACCTAACGTGGCCACCTTCCTCGGCAGAGGCGTGCATGACAGGGCCGGCGCGGAGACCGTGATATTCGCTGGCGATCTTCACTTTGCCTACAGACAATCCTCTCAAGTTCTTGAAGGCGCCGCCGTAGGCGACGCGAGCTGCCGAGACAATGGTGTCGGTCCTCTTTACCACCGAGTGGTAATACCTCCTGTGTCTCAAAGTCCGGATGACCTTCCTGCTGACGTGCTCCATCTTCATCTTCAGCCACGGGTGCTCCAATGCCTCATGAGCAGTCATACGGAGCTTTCTGTCCTTGACGAGAAGTCTGTCCACAAAATCCATAGCCTCTAAACTGATGTCCCTAAATGCGTCAGCGTCAAAGACATATTCACAGGCGCAGATGTTCTCAACCGTTTGCGTGACAGATTCCGCAGCAAACGGATTGACACCACTCAGCAGCACGTAGGCAAGCACACCGACGGACCACATGTCAGTGGCTGTGGTGACCAAATCGTGACGGTGGACCTCCGGGGCGCAGTACTCTGGGGCTGAGAAGAACATTCGAATGTTTTCACCCGGTGCCAGCGAACGAGCCTGACCCATATCGATGATCTTGACAACTTTGCTTTTCCTTGTGGCGTAGACAATGTTGTCTGGGCGGATATCAAAGTGGCCAAAGTTGTTGCTGTGCAAAAACTGGAGAGCCGAGCAGACCTGTCTGAGATAGAGGACAATCTCCTGCTCGGTGAGCTCAAAGTTGCTTGTTCCCAGGCGCTCGAAGATGTCAACTCCAGAAATAAATTCAAAGATGAGGACAATCTCCTCCATACTTTCAAAATACTCGTGCAGGTAGATTACGTTCTTATGCCTTGCTACGTTCAAGGCCTCAATTTCCCTAAGAACCAGCTCACGGTCAGTTCCTTTGACCTTGATGAACTTGGCCATGAAGGTCTTCTTGGTTGCAATCTCCACACAACGGTGGACCACTCCAAATTGACAACGAGCCAACTCCTCCGAAATGGTGTACTTGGAGTGGAGCTCCTTGATCTTGAATGAGTGAGCCTCTTCTTTGCTCATCTCTCTGCTTTCGTCCACTTCCTCATCATAGTTCCTGATCACAGACTTGTCCTCCTTTGTGGTAATGGGCTCCGTCGGTGCAGAGGGAGGACTCAAGCCAAACTGGTTCTCTGCAATAACGCGGAACTGATATTTGGCCTTGCCAAAGATGTTGAGGATGGTGGTGCTGCAGTCAGCAGTCTGTGCGGCGCGAATCCACCTGTCCGCAGAGGTGGGACACTTCTCCACAATGTAACTGATGATGTCACTCCCGCCATCGCTGGCAGGGGGCTCCCAGGCCAGCGTAATGGAGTCTCGGGAGATGTCGCTGACCACCAGTCCTTTGGGCGCTTCGGGAATATCTGCTATGCTCACCTCGATGGTCTGTTTGTCCATTCCAAACCTGTTTTTGGCAGTGATGCTATAGTAGCCCGTGTCCTTCTGCTGCACTCCCTTCTGGAAGACCAGCGATGTAAAGGAGCGAGTGGCGATGATCTGGTGATGGGGAGAGTTGGAGAGGATCTCCTGGCCCTTCTGCCAGGTAATTGCCGGTTCGGGCTTTCCCGAGATGGGGATCTTGATGGTGATGTGCTCACCCCGAACAGCGCGGACTGCTCCCATTCCTTGGAGCTCCTTTGGCAGGTGAATCTTGGCAGGAACTGCAATTAGCACAGACACGCACAGCACGGCTCAATCTCAAAGCGATCACCATTGAAAGGATCGTTCCGGCTAGTTCTCGGCGACTCCTAGGTCTACCTTCCACATCCAAGTTTGCTGTGGTGGAGATGGAGCCTGCAGAGTTGGTCGCTCTGACTTGATAGACTGTGGCGTCACTCTCGTCAGCGGCAGTGATGACCAGTTGGTAGTAACCGCCCTTGAACTCAAGGGCTTTGATTTTGGCTCCGTCAGCCTGGATTTCCTTTCCACTTCGGTACCACTTGACCACAGGCTTGGGATGTCCCACCACCTGCACGTAGGTGGCAAAAGAATATGAACTTACGATGATAACTGCAAGACGTACAAGGTATGCATTGTCAAAAGATATCGAGGTAAGCACCTTGGTAACAAAGGTGGCATTGGCATGGTATTTGACAGTCATGTCTCGGATCTCCTCCCTGAAGCCGGGAGCACGCAGAGACTGGTCGGACTTGGGCACAATGGGCTCTGAGACTTCGCTCCAGTCACTCTCTCCACCCATATTCTCGCACTTGACACGGAACTCATACTCAAAGCCCTCAATTAGGCCTGTGACCTCGAAGCTGGTCTCCACAATCTTCTTTGTGGTGACTGACATCCACTTGTTCTGCTTCTTCTCACGCTTTTCCAGATAGTAGGCGGACACTTTAGCGCCACCGTCACTGCTTGGTGGCTTCCAGCCGACAACGCACGAGTCCTCGGAGGCCCTGACGATGAAGGGTTGCTGTGGTATGCCAGGTTTTTCTGAGGACCACAGAAAGCACCATGATGTGATCAAAGCGGAATCAAAGACAGATCACTTTCTTCTTTGTAGCTACGCGACTCACCGAATGGACTCTTGATGATGACCACTGAGGGAATCTCCAGAGGCTCGCTGACACCGTACTGGTTCTGAGCAGAAACTCTGAAGTAGTATCCGGCACTCTCCGCAAGGTTGGGTACGCGGCACGTGGTTCCAGAGACAGAAGAGGACACGAGGTTCCACACTTCTCCCTCCTTGGCCATGCGTTTCTCCACAATGTAGTTGGTGATCATGGCGCCGCCGTCATCTTTGGGAGCCTTCCACCCGATAATGACGGCGCTCTTCAGCAGAGCTTCGACCACCACCGGGCCCTCCGGGATGGACGGCTTATCTGGGTACGTCGCAACGGGCACTTTTAGACTCTCAGCAATGGCGACGAGATGACACACATCATATCTTCAAGTCATACATAGCGCTTTACCTTGGATTTCAACCCGCAATACTGTATCAACGGTGCCAAACTTGTTGCTCAGCTGCACTTTGTAACGGCCGGCGTTGGTCTTCCTTTGGACGTTCCTCACCACCAGGTGGGTGTAGCTCTCCGTGTTCTCAATGATCACTTTCTCGGACGAGTTCAGAGGCTTCTTGTCATAGAACCACATAATCTGGGGAATGGGGCGGCCGATGTAGACCACATGGAGGCGGAGACTGGTGCCAGCCCCGGCATAATATTTCTCTTTCAGAGGGAAGCCGGGGTGCAGCTGAGGTGCAGCCTGTAGCAGCAGTTTGCCGCTGGTCTCCATCTCCCCGGCTTCATTGATGCCCCTGCAGGTGTACAGGCCCTCGTCTTCCTGCTCGTCTGTCATGATGCTAAGGGAGTGGTTGCGGCCATCTGAGCTCATCTTGTACTTGCGACTCTGAATCAGCTCTTTGCCATAGCGGTACCACTTGATCTCTGGCAGAGGTCGGCCGATAATGCCGCAGGACAGCGTGCCAGACTCTCCGAGTTTGGTTGTGACGTCCGTGATGTCTTCCTTCAAAGCCGGAGCCTCGCCGACTGCAGAACATCAGTCAGAGTCAATTTCAAGAAGTACATTTGACAATGTAACCAGAACCACTTTTGAGCAGTGAGACGAACTTCATAATCGTCACTCACCGCTCAACTTGGTTTTGATACCCATGGACGTGCGCCTAGGCCTACTGAGTCCGGCTTCGTTCTCGGCCAAGATTCTGAACTCGTACTCCGTGGCTTCCATCAGGCCCCCCATGGTAAACTGGCGGTCCTTGGAACGCTCTTTGTTGCACTTCTTCCAGGCGCTTTCACCGGACTGCCTGTACTCAATCCAGTACCCCAAGATCTCCTTCCCCCCATCAAAGTCGGGCCGTAACCAATGGATGGTAATGCAGTCTTTGGTTACAGAGATGACGTCGATCTCTCCCGGTTGGCTTGGTTTGTCTGTCGAGAAGATATCAATGAGTGTGTCGATTGGCAACAACAACACAGGTTGAATTGATTAGCTCCCGGGCACCATCGTGGGGCATTTACACACCGAATGGATCTTTGCAGACCACCGACTCGGACCCAGGGCCCGGCTCACTCTGCCCGACGTCATTCTGTGCCACGATTCGGAACATGTACTCCGCATCGGGGATGAGGCCGGTGACATTGTACATGGTGGTTGTGATGTGAGTCTTGTTGTGGCGGACCCACTTCTCTGTGGAAACCTCCCTCCTCTCAACAAAGTATCCTGTGACACGCGAGCCACCGTCGTCCCGGGGCCGAGCCCATGATAGGGAGACTGAGGACTTGGCTACGTCCATGATCTCTGGAGGATTGCTGGGGGGTTCCGGCGGGCCTTTAGATAAATAAGAATGAGACAAAAGCTGATAAGAGAGTTTGGACAGCCATACATACATACATGCTTTCAATAAAGACAAACAGCATTGAGGGTGAGGGTGGACGGCCCCCGTTTGCCACACAACCAATAACGAGTTGAAACGGGGAGCGATGAGGTCAATATTTCCCATATTTCACAAGACAAAAAGAAAAAAAAATTCAACCAAGAGAGCGTTTTAAACTTGGAAAACTCCTCAATTGGGGCATCTTCAAGTCACATCACCACTTGATATTCTCGCTACTCACAGAGAGGTGTCTTTGCTGTGACAGGCTCTTCGGACTTCAGAGAGCGGCTGACACCAAACTGGTTCTCGGCAGAGACCCTGAAGTGGTACTGCATATTCTCTTTCAGGCCTTTGACCACCAGGGAGTTCTCTGTGACCCGAGCGTCCACCGTACACCAAGCAGCCTTGGGGACTTCGCGTCTCTCCACGATATATCCGAGGAGGTCAGAGCCTCCGTCGTCAGACGGGGGCCGCCAGCTGACTCGGACTGATCTGGCCTGAATGTCGTCGAACTCCAGAGGGCCCTCCGGCACATCGGGACGCCCGATGACCTTCACCTGCAGATATAAGATATAAGATTAAAAAGAACTGACGATGGTTGCAGTTCACAGGACTTGTCCTTACCTTGATGTACACGGCTTTCCTGCCACATTTGTTCTCCAACAGCAGGTCATAAGTACCCGTGTCATCTTTGTGAGCCTCTTTGATGACAAGCTCCGTTACGTCATCATTGACAGCGATCATGGCCCGGTGGGAGATGTCGCGTCCATCCTTGGTCCACTTGCACGTAGGGATGGGTTTACCAGTGAAGGGCACCGACAGGCAGATGACTCCTCCTTGGCGCACCACGTAGCCCTCCTCATATCCACTGTCCAGCTTGTATTCCGGATAATCTAAGGAAGACACAGAGGAGATTTGTGTGGGATTGAATGCGGCAAATGATGTACGACACTGTACAAATGATCACATGAATTTATCTTACTGAGCATCTCCTGGACTTTGACAACCCCAAGAATCTCTGCGGGTTCTCCAGTCCCACCAGCATTGCAGGCGATGACTCTGAACTTGTATTCTGCACCTTGCGGCATGTGTGTGAGGGTATACTCGCACATTTTGGTGGGTGTGGTGTTGCACAGGGTCCACTCCACCTGGTCCACCTTTTGCATCTCAACAAAGTAACCGGTGACCACAGAGCCACCCTCCTCTACAGGAGGCAACCAGGCCAGAGACACGGAGGTTCTGGTGGTATCTGTGACTTTGGGATGACCTGGAGGACCTGGTGGCGCTATTTCACAATACATATAGGGTCGATCAGATGGACTTCTTCACAAGTACAAGTGTGTAGGTTTATCATGTACCTATGGGGTCCATGGCAACAGTGATGGCAGAGGTCTCGCTGGGTTTGCCCGTTCCTCTGGAGTTAATGGCTGTGATGCGGTACTCGTACTCCAGGCCTTCGATCAGACCGGAAGAGCGGTACCTGGTCATGGTCACTGGGTTTTTGTTGATCCTCAGCCATCGGTCAGAACGAGGCTCCTTGCGCTCAATGATATAACCGGTGATGGTGGAGCCACCGTTGTCCTCCGGCGGATGCCAAGTGAGGGTCATCCCCTCGTGAGTGACGTCGAGTACCTCCGGTCTGCTCGGAGGTCCAGGGATGGCTGCGCAAGTCAACCGCAGACGAATTAGGAGGGGGGGGGGGAAATCGTAGGCAAATCAAACGTTGCTGCTGAAGGCGTTATCAGTTTGCGCACTCACTTTTGGTGCTCTTAGATTCCACCACTTGCGACTGGAGGAAGCCACCAACACCGAAGCGGTTCATGGCGGCAACGCGGAACACGTACTCTATTCCCTCAGAAAGTCGAGTAAACTTGAAGCACGGTCGGGTCACCGATTCTGAGACTGTGATCCAGCCGGGGCGGTGAGCATCGCGCTGTTCCACCACATATCCGCTGATGTTAGCGCCGCCATCCTTCTCTGGAGGTTGCCAGCTGACTGTCACTGATTGGCCATCGACCTCGACGACCTTCATGGGGCCGACCGGTATGCCGGGTTTGCCTGAAATAGCACATGAAGAGAGGGGTCCAGGTCCTCACACTGCAAGCAAATACTCGAAAATCACTTTGATGTCGATTCGGAGCTTCTGCCAGCCTACCTAGGATGACCACTTTAATAACTTCAGTTGCCACACCGATGGCGTTTTTGACCTTAAGCATGTAGTCTCCTGAGTCGTCGATGGTGGTCTCACGGATGACCAGATGGCTGTATTTGCCATTGCTTTCTGTTTTGATGCGCTCCAGGCTGTCTTTTAGCTGGACACCGCCAAAGAACCAGGAGCAGACCGGCTGCGGTTTGGCCGTAATTGGCAAGTTGAGATCGATGGGTTTACCACTGGGGACGTAGACAATCCTCTGAGGAATGCTGGTCATGTCGATCTTTGGCGTGACTGGAGGCAAACACAGAGGTGGGTGGATGCATCACGTGAAACGATAACGGTGGGGGACCATTCTACAGCTGTGAAGGTTTGCTTCTCTTGGCCGACATACCTTTGATTTCCTGTACGGTGACGGGGGTGACGATGTCCACGGCCTCACCGCTTCCTCGGCTGTTGCAAGCTCGGACTCTGAAAAAGTACTGGTCGTTCTCTGTGAGAGACTCGACAGTGTACTGGGAGATGGAGGCCTTGACGGTGACCACTGTGGTCCACCTGTCTGTTGACACCCTGCAGGCTTCAATAATGTAGCCCGTCAGCCTGCTGCCGCCTTCATGCATGGGTTTGTCCCATCGCAGAGTGACCGAAGACTTTGTGACGTCAATGACGTGGAGGCTCTGAGGCATCGATGGCATTTCGCACACCAGCACAGCCTCAGCTGTCTCGCAGGGCTCACCGACGCCATAGATGTTCTCTGGTAGTACTCTAAAGAAGTAGTGCGCACCCTCCTCCAGGCCAGTGATCCTGAACAGGGTCTTTCGACACTCTGTGGTGACAGTCTTGTAAGACTTCATGCTGGCTTCTCGTTTCTCGATGATATAGTTGCTGACGTGAGCGCCGCCGTCAATAGTTGGGACGTCCCAGGTGATGACAACTGACTCCTTGGTATAGTCCTTCACTCTCACAGAAGCTGGAGGACCAGGAGTGTCTGCAAGGGATGAATAGAAAGAGTTCAATTCGACCCCAGTTTCGAAGCTGCATTCCGAGAATCTCTGGGTGTTCACCTACCATAGACTTTGACCAGGATGGTTGCAGACTTCTTGCCTGACGGGTTCTCTGCCTCCACTACGTATTTCCCAGAGTCGTAGCGGTCAACCTTCTCCACAATCAGCATAGTGTAGCTGTCAGTGGTCTCCAGGAAGCCGCGGCTCTGCAGCTCCACGCCCGTCTTCCTCCAGGACACAACCGGTGTTGGGCGTCCGCCGACAGTCACAAAAAGTCGCAAAGTTCCTCCAGCACGAAGACAAACAGTCTTCTTCAGGTCCTCGTCCAATTCCAGGTCAGGCATTTCTGCGAGTAGGCGGTGTCATCAGAGCCAGATTGCATCATGAACAATGTCCTCTGGGCAAGACTTACCAATTCTCTCCAGGGGCTCGATTTCAGCGCTGGGTTCACTGAACTCTCCTGTGCCGTTGCTGTTGACAGCTGCCACCCTGAATTGGTATTTCTTATTGCCGACCAGACCGCCGGCCAGATACTCGTTGGTCTTGAGAGCCTTGGCTGTGGCGCGATACCACTGCTCGGAACCCTCCTCTAGGATTTCCAACACATAGCCGGTGACATCCGAGCCGCCGTCGTACATGGGTCTGGTCCAAGTCATGCTGATGCTGTGCTTTGTTGTGTCTGTGATGCGAGGCATTGATGGCGGAGCTGGGGTGTCTACAAGGGGATGCAAGCAAAATTTAGGATGCTGTTCAAAATGCACCTCGGAGGGGATCAGGGGTGTCTTGCTCAAGGACACTTTGACCTCTGGGTCGGGAGATGACGACCACGCTCACTCGGCTTTTCTGCCAGTACTCGGGTTTACTCTCACATTTGTTCGTTGTATTGAAAACTCTGTCTAGACTCGATATACTGTACGTGTTCTCCCAGTGGCAGTCAAGGTTGTCCTGCAAAGTGCTATAGAAATTAGATAGCAGGACTGACTGACTGACTGACTGACTGACTGACTGACTGACTGACTGACTGACTGACTGACTGACTGACTGACATACGCTCTATGTACAAAAATAATATATCCTCGCTGAGTATACTTCGAAAATAAAACATGTTTCTATAAATAAATCAAAGCTGAAGCCTGTCCAATTGAGCCTTGCACCCTTCAATCTGTCCTATGTGTGACTTGGAAAACAAAGCTTGGTGTAGATCCACAAACAAAGAGAGTCTCACAGCTGGGATCTTTGAGGAGGATGTATGGCGAGGCGTCGCTGGGCTGGCTGTCTCCCGCCGCGTTGACGGCCGTCACGCGGAATTGGTATCCGCTTCCTTCCAGCAGGCCCGTGATCTTGAGGCGCGTGTCGTAGATGGTGTAAGTCTTGTTGACCCGCGTCCACCTGGTTTGCAAAACGGGGAACCAGCATGTGAGAGGAGCACGACGAGAACATAGACGACGGGCAGAGGCAAAATACAAAACACAGGAGTTAAAAAAGCAAGAGCAAAGAATATGAGCTAATTCGACAATAGACAATCTAATCTGACAATAGACTTGGAAACTTGGACGTGGCAAAGTCAACTCAAGAGTAAGTACCATCGACACCCGTGGCAAAACGTCATACTGTCCAAAGCCCTCCGATGATGTTTTTCTTTTGAAACGGTACGGAATCATAAGCGGAATCATGAGCAGCATCCTTCCAGCTTGAAGTGTGTGTTGCTCAAACCTGGTGCTATTCTTCTCCCTCTTGTCCACGAGGTAAGTTTTGATCTCGCTGCCTCCGTCACTCTCTGGCTTCATCCACTCGATAATGACGTGTTCCTTGCCCACGGCCGTGGCCTCTGGTGTGCCCGGTGGCGATGGCAAAGCTGGAGTAGAGACAAAATAGACACAAAAATGAACTCCAACTTGTACGACTCCAGTTGCCCTGTGTCATTTGTTTATTTATTGACCCAATTACTGACTGACGGACTGACGTCCATTGGAACTTTCTTGAAAATAGACTTGACATTTCCTTATGATGTACCTACTGTTTGTGTCTTGGCCTAAGCCTGAAGGGACTACACCTATTGTATTGGCCCGAATATAAGACGGTGCTTTTTGCATTGAAACAAGACTAAAAAAGTGGGAGTCGTCTTGCATTCGGGGTCTAGACGTTACACCCATTCACAATGCTAGATGGCGCCAGATATTTTTAAAGCGAATGCTGAACTTAACTCCGCAGGCCAAAGCAAACCCCTGTCACAAAGAAGAAAAAGAAAAATAGCTGTTCGAAAGGTGCCTATGTCGATGTTAAAATGTTGGTTACCTCAGCTTATCGTCATTGTTGGAGCTTGCCCGCAGCAGTAAGTTAAAGGTTGCTGGTATCCACTGAGTATGTTGCTGTGATTGTGCGCGTCGTTGACACAAAGTGAGTGTGTTGTGTTGTGTGACGTCACAAGTGCTGTATTTCTGTCTGTTGCCCCCACAAACCACACACACGCTTCACACAAGAATCACATTCACTCCCCCTGTGAGCCACAGTGCCTGATACTTTTTTGCCAATAATTCAGTCCATAAAGCCATCATAACTGAACCACGTCTTTCCTCCTGTGTTCTGACCGACACCGGGGGCGAAAAGAGCGTAAGCATCCGAGCCAACCCTAACCCTCCCCTATACGGTCCTCAGTCTCCCCAACAATAGCGGGAGCAGTTGGCATTAT
This sequence comes from Syngnathus typhle, assembly GCF_033458585.1. Taxonomy (NCBI): domain Eukaryota; kingdom Metazoa; phylum Chordata; class Actinopteri; order Syngnathiformes; family Syngnathidae; genus Syngnathus; species Syngnathus typhle. The sequence goes on from NC_083746.1 coordinate 230,176, forward strand.
TCGATTGCAATGTTTTTCCCTTAATCAGATTTGTTGCAAGTTACAGTTCGACTTCACTTTGATGGTTAATGCAGTTATTGCAATTTTGTCGTTTTATCACAGTAGATTGCTTTATTTACATTTGAAAAACCAGAAGCCATTCATTTACAACTGTGATTGCACTTTAGTTGACATATTTAAATGTTCAGATATTAAGATGTCATAGACAGTTTGTGAACGAGCCAAAAGAACATGCTTTTTCTCTCAAATATATTGTTATAATCATTTGTTTCAGATGTATGGTCATGATTTTCTGTCTAAAAATGAAATTTGGTCATCAAAAAGTCTTTGTTCAAACTTGAGTCTTGAAAAAGAGGGGGTGGTCTTACAATCAGGGTTGTCTTATATCCGGCCCAATACGCTATTTCTGCTGCATGCACCTTAACTGCGTGCATGTGTGTGCTGAATGGAAAGTGGCTTTGCATACACTTACTGTAAGCATTCCTGGCTATGACCGGCTCCGATTCCAGTGGAACACCAGGTCCATACTTGTTGACTCCCCGCACTCGGAAGACGTACTCGTTGCCCTTAATCAGCCTGGTGCTGACACAGGACAAGCTCTTGCACTCGGTCTCCATGATGACCCAGTTGAGACGACTGGTCTCACGGCGCTCTACGATGTAATGGCTGACAATGTCACCGCCGTCTTCCAGGGGGATCTTCCAGGACACGGTGCACTTCTCCTCCGTCACTCTGCTGATCACGATTTTATCAGCTGGGGGCCCAGGAGTGTCTGTGAGACACCAAAAGGTTGTCAGTTCAGAGTGTCTAAGTCACCTTTCGATGATTGTGCAAGCACTCCGCGCAGATTTGTAAGTGGTGCCTTTCTATTTTGATGGCTTGTTTCCGAATAATAATAATAATAATAATAATAATAATAACTGGGATTTATATATATTTATATATACACAAGTCCAAATTTGTGGCACACCTTCCGCAAAAAAACCCCAACAAACACCCTAGCTACGGTAAAGGTTTAGTCAACTGACCCAGGACTTTAACGGTGACAGCCGCCGTCTTGATTCCATTGACGTTCTTGACGGTCAAAGTGTATCTGCCCGTGTCAAATCTGTCACAGTTCTTAATGACAGCCATTGCTCTTGTGCTCGTGTAGGTCAGTGAGTACTTCTCGCCCAGATCCATGATCTTGTCGCCCTTGGACCAGTAAACGGTGGGTTCCGGTTTACCACCCACCGCACCATCCAGGACGAGATCGGAGCCGGCGGTGACAACAATGGTCTCGCCAATCAGCTTGCTGTCCAGCTCTGCTCGAGGAGGAGCTGAAGGTGGAGAAAGGCAATTTTTGTTCAAATCTGCTTCCAAGTCAGGGCCAACTGAAACTGAAAGAGCCAATGAAATAAGGAAAGGCATTCTCCATTTTAGAGCTTACAGTATTCGTCCTTGCAGGTCACGGGTCCAGTGGATACGGATGGAGCACTGTGGACCCCGGCGGCATTCTTGGCAATGACGCGATATTCAAAGGTTTCTCCCTCTCCCAGGTTGGTGACCGTAAAGTAGTTCTCCGTGATGGTGGCGTAGTTGCACTTGAGCCAGCGGTTTTCGTCCCACTCATCAGTACTGTAGACTTTCCTCTCCACCACATAGCCGACAAGCTTGCTGCCGCCGTCGTTCTCGGGCACGGTCCAGCACAGTGACACGGAAGAGCGAGTTATGTCTGTCACCTGAGGGTGACCGGGAGGATCTGAGGAGAGTAGGAGGAGAAGTTTTATAATTGCACACTGGTCTTTACGCTAGAAATTACGACCCTTGATCGTGGCCATTATTGAGCATTAAAGCTTTGCATGTGTTAAAAAGACAGGGTGCTTGCTACTCACCGACGGGGTTGAGCGCCACCACTGGTCTGGAGGCCTCACTGGCCTTGCTGATTCCGGCGACGTTCATGGCGTAGACTCTAAACTGGTACTCGAGACCCTCAATCAGGCTGGACACCTTGTAGTGGCAATCCAGACAAGGCAGCTTGTTCTCCCTCACCCACAGAATGGTATTACGCTCTTTCTTCTCAATCCAGTAACCAGTCACCATGCTCCCGCCATCGGCATAGGGCACATCCCATTTAATGCTGATGGCATTGGCGGACACAGTCACCACGTCCGGACGGGTTGGAGGACTTGGAGGAACTGCAGGAGTTCAGCAGAGGAAATCCTTAATTTACCCCCAAAAAACGCAGAACATTATAGGTAACGCGCGAAGCACAATCAAAACGTACCGAAAGGATGTTCAATGATCACGGCTGCAGACTCGATGGACTTGCTGACTCCAAACTTGTTCTCAGCGCAAACTCTGAAAGTGTACTCCATGTACTTAGTCAGATGAGTGACCTTGATGGTAGTTCTCTTCACGCTGGAATTGACCACTTGCCAGGAGGCCGAGCCCGACTCGCGCTTCTCCACAATATAATTAGTGATTTCTGTGCCGCCGTCGTCAGGGGACTCGGACCAGGACAACGAGCAGGACTCGGAGGATACACCGGAAACCACCACAGGGCCTGTGGGAGGGCTGGGTCTTCCGACCACCATCACAGTCACAGTAAAGGTTTTGGCTCCGGCAGCATTCTCCAGAGCCAGGTAGTATTTGCCGCTGTCACTTCTCTTGCTATCTTTTACTACCAGAGTGGTTCTCTCTTTGGTGGTCTTGATGGAAACTCTGTCTGTCTCGTTCAATTTCATCTCTTCCAGCCTCCAGGTGACTTTGGGTGCCGGCCTGCCGCTAATGGGAATGTCAACGGTGAAGGTATTGGAGGTCTTGCAGGTGATGAGTTGGTTGGTGATACCGCTGAGATCGGCGGTGGGTTCGATCCGAGGCTCTTTGATGAGCACCGAGGATAAGGTCGCCTGAGGCTCACTGATTCCCGCGTCGTTCTTGGCCTTGACTCTGAATTCATACTCTGTATCTTCAATCAGACCTTCCACCAGCATCTTAAGGGACTTGGTCTCCCCTGCGACAGACCAGAACTGTTTGTCCTCAGCTCTGAACTCCACGATGTAACCTCTGATGTGGCTGCCACCGTCATGTTCAGGCTTGAGCCACACCAGTGAGGCTGTCGAACGGCTCGTGTCGACAACATCGACTCTCTTTGGCGGAGCGGGTTCTTCGGTCGCCACGATGGGGTCGTTCATCTCGTGAGGTTCCCCCTGGCCAGACTGGTTAACAGCAATGACTCGGAAGAGGTACGACACCCCTATGTCCAAACCGGTTATCCTGATCATCTGCCGGGTGCACTTGGAGCTGACCTCTTGCCATGTGAGGCGGCTGGCCTCGCGTCTGTCCACAATATAGTGTTGGATCCGCGAGCCGCCGTCGTTGCTCGGGGCATCCCACATCATGGTTAATGCTCCGCGTGTAACATCCTTAAAGGTGAAGGCGCCTGGAGGTCCGGGCGTGTCCAGCACTTTGACAGTAAATGTAATGGACTTGCGCCCACTGTTGTTTTCTAGGGAGAGCGTGTACTTGCCAGCCTCGTAGCGCGTGCAGCTCTCGATGGTGAGAGTCGAGTGGGAATCTGTGCTCTTAATATCGGCCATCACCGGCAGTTCGCTATCCACTCGGGACCAGGTGGTCAAAGGAGTCGGTTTGCCCCGGAAAGCCACGTGAAGGGAGAGGGTGCCGCCATTTTTCACTGTATGCGTCTGCTTGAAGTTGGCATCGATGTCGAACTCGGGCGACGTTAGCCTGTCGAGAGCTTGCACAGCGCTGGGCATCACTGACGAGTCACCTTCCCCAGATCCGTTCACAGCGCTGACCCTGAACTTGTAAAGCTCACCGGCAACCAGGCCCTTGGCAGTGTACCGCTTGTGGAAGCAAATCTGGGTATTTACTCGATGCCACTCTTCGAGACTGGCCTTGCACATGTCAATATTGTAGCCAATGATTGGGAGGCCGCCGTCAAAGACTGGCTTGGTCCATTCCAGGGTGACAGAGGATTTGGTGGAGTCAATAACCTGATGGAGACAGAGCAGAGCAAAGCACAGTTACTGAACCAGTTGTGCTTTCATCATGCGGAGATCTAAAGTCGAAAGCAGATTCTGATTCAGTTTTTTGCTGTCTCTACGCCAACCTACCTTGATTAGGGTCGGGGCGCTGGGAGCACTGGTAGGCTCTCTGCATTTGAAGAGCCTGGATGTGCCGCTGGCCGGTCCGACACCGGCGCCGTTCTCCGCCATGACACGGAACTCGTACTCATTGCCCTCAGTGAGGTTGGTGACTCTATGCCTGAGCTCTGTGATGGGCCTTTTTGCAGAAACCTTCACCCAGCGCAGACTCTTCTTCTCACGTCTCTCCAAGATATAGTGTTTGATCTCATTGCCGCCGTCTGACCTTGGCCTGGTCCAGCACACGGTGATGCTGTTGCCGGTGACATGTGTAGAATCCGGGGTACCGGGTGCCTCGGGCACAGCTGTGCGCAAGAACGGACATTAACATTAGGCTGAGATGAGGACGAAACATTACGGCGCAACAATTCTTACTGTATTGCATCTGAGCAATGAAGGGAACAGAGTCCAGTGGTTTGCCAACACCAAACTTGTTGACAGCAGAGATTCTAAACTGGTACTCGTTGCCCTTGATGAGGTTGGTGGCGCTGAACGAGCAGGCTTCGCATTTGGAGGTGACCAAAGCCCAGGAAAGCCGAGACGTCTCCCTCTTCTCGACCACGTAGTGGGTGATGGCGGCGCAACCGTCATTTTCCGGGGGATTCCACCACACTGAGCACTTTTCGGCCGTGATGCCAGTGAAACGGATGGGACCTTCAACTGGTCCAGGGGTATCTGAAAAGACAAGGGATGGTAAACGCTCCAAATACGCACGCTTGGGCTCGTGCGCTCGTCAAGGAGCGACGGCGTGAGAATGCAGCAACCTTGGACTCTGACGTTGACGTCGGCTTTCTTGGCACCGGAGCTGTTCTTGGCCTCCACGGTGTAGACGCCACGGTGGTTCCTGTTTGCATCGCGAACAAACACGCCGCTGGTCCCGATACCAGCGGTAATCTCCATGTCCGTTGTGGTCCTCTTGTCGATTTCTTTTCCATCCTTGTACCACACAACTTGCGGAACTGGACGACCGGTGATGTTGCAGCTCAGCTTGACATTCTCTCCGGCTCTCAGCGTCAGCACCTGGTCTGGGGACCATTCGATCTCAGGAGAGACTACAAATTGCAAAGAGGACTAGTTAGCATTTGTAATGGGGAAAGCGTCTTTTTTTCAATCTTAGAATGCATACTGCTCTCATCCTTGGTCGTGATGTATCCAGAGGAGTTGGACGGGGGGCTAACGGTGCCCACGGCATTGCGGGCGATCACCCTAAATTCAAATCTGTCTCCAGCAGACAGACCGGTCACTGTAAATTGTGTCTCACTGATGTCAGTGAAGTTGCACCGCAGCCATTTCCCCCTGCCCTGGCGCCTCTCCACGCTGTAGGCCACAATCTTGCTACCTCCGTCTCGCTTGGGGATATCCCACGTCAAAGTGACCGAGTCTCGGGTCACATCGATGCAGGTCGGGGTGCCAGGTGGATCTAAGGATTTGTCAAATCAAACGTTGCTTCATCTGTGTCTGCATCAACAGATACGCCATACAATTCTAAGCATAGAAGTCCCAGGTACTCACCGACAGGGGCGATAGCAAGTGCGTGCTTGCTCTGCTCGCTAACCGGGCTGAGTCCGGCATTGTTCTCTGCATAGACTCTGAAGGAGTACTCGAGACCCTCCAAAAGACTGATGATCCTGTACTCTGTGTTGGAGATGATGGTGGAGTTGACCTTCTGCCACAGGAGACTATTCCTGTCTTTTTTCTCAACGTGGTAGCCAAGAATGGGCGACCCGCCATCAAACTCTGGCGCTTCCCAGCGAATGCTCATGCCATCACTGGTTACGTTGTAGGCCACTGGCCTTCCAGGAGCACCTGGAGGTTTGTATTGATGCTCTGCAAGGACCTCTGTGGAGATGAGTGACTCACTGACGCCATATTTGTTCTCTGCACGGACTCTGAACTGGTACACAGTTCCCTTCACCAGGTTTGGAATCTTGAAGGATGTTCTGACCACACTTGAGCAGACCATCTTCCAGATGGCATGGGAAGTCTCACGCTTCTCCACACTGTAGCAGGTAATCTCGCCGCCTCCGTCCTCTTTGGGCTCATTCCAAGAAATGATAATAGTTTCGGCCTTGATCTCGTCAAAGTGGATGGGGCCAACGGGCACAGAGGGGGGCCCGAGGACGGTCACCTCGATGTCAAAGTAGTTCTTTACAGCTCTGTTGTCCAGAACCAAGGTATACTGGCCTGCGTGCTCCTTCTTGGCATCTCTGACTGTAACCGCCGTCTTGTTGTCAGTGGTCCTGAAGCGGACGTTTTCGCTTTCCTTAAGAGGCAAATTGTCCTTAAGCCAACTGATGGCAGGCCTGGGTTTTCCCTTGAAGGGCAGCTCAATGTGGATGTTCTGACCCACACGAACGGCCAGCTCTCCGTTGGGGTAGTCACTGAGGCAAGCCTCGGGGGAAATGACAAAGTCCATCACTGTGATTGGGCCGATCTGTGAGAAGTCACTGGTGCCCTTCTCATTCTTTGCATAGACCCTGAAGTTCATCTCCGAATCCTCTTCCAGCTCCGTCACCTCGCATGTGCAGCGCTTACAAGTTGCAGCTAAAGTCCAGCTGACATTGTTCTCGTTTCTCTTCTCGATGACGTAGTCAGAGATGTGGCTGCCGCCGTCATGGTCGGGTCTGGTCCACTGCAGAGTGACGGAGGTCTTTGTGGAGTCAAGCACGACCAGGTCTTTAACTGCACCGGGGGTCTCAGTGGCTCTGACAGGCTCCAAGGTCTCACAGGTGTCACCCACACCAAACTCATTTTCAGCTGACACCCGGAAGAAGTAAGCGATGTCCTCCTCAAGGCCCGACACCTTATAGCTCGTATTGGGACACTGGTCCGTGACCATCTGGTACGCTTTCATGGTGGAAGCCTTCTTCTCAACAATGTATTTCGTGACAGGGGAGCCGCCATCAATGAGGGGAGCCTCCCAACTCAGCGTCAAGTTACCTCTGGACACATTCTTAATCATCAATTTTTGGCAGGTGGACGGACTGTCTTGCACCTTCAGGGAAACCGTTATGATCTTGGGCTCTCCCACGCCATTCTCAATCTCCAGCATGTACTTGCCACAGTCGTCGCGAGTGACCTTGGGAATTAGAAGGGTGGTAGCGCGCTCGGTACTGGCGATGGTGTAGCGGGTGTCGGCGGCGACGTTGCGCTCCCCGCGGCGCCAGGTGACGCCAGGGGCGGGACGTCCCTTCAGCGGAATAAACACCTCCACGTCACGCCCTGCCCGCGCCGTATAGTGGGTGGTCATGGGAACATCCAAGTCAACGTCAGCCTCCTCTGTCGAGAGAGAAATTTCACACAGACGTCAGAAGGAGCCAACCTTATTACTCTCGGCAGTTTTGCGTTTGTGATGTGAGGTTACAAACCCAGGATATCCTTGGCTTGCACAGGCTGGTACATCTTGATATCCTCTCCCTTGCCCTTGCAATTGACTGCAGAAACTCTGAAGAAGTAGTAGGTTGCTGGTTTGAGGTGAGAAACCACATACTCGCAGGCCTTAACTTGCGGGTTGACCGTCGCCCATTCTCGCTCCTCTGAGTTCATTTGCTCCAGGAAATAATGCGTGATCTCGCTGCCACCATCATACACAGGCTTCTCCCATCCGAGGGTGATAGAGGTCTTGGTTGAGTCCACCACACGCAATTTGGATGGCTCGCCAGGGAGATCTAAAGGCAGAGACACCAGGGGTCTAGCAGCTGTGATACGGGAAAGGCGGCGTGTCGGAATAAGTGCAAAGGTGTACCAATAGGATCGTAGGCCTTGTACAATTCGGAGGCCTCTGAGTAGTTTCCTGCTCCTGCCTTGTTGACAGCGCATACCCGGTACTGGTACTCGTTGTTCTCCACAAGCCCGCTGACCTTCTGCCTGGTGTCTCGGATTGTGCCTTTCACCACCTGCGCAATAAACCATTAGCTTTGCAGCCGCTACCGGTCACGAGAAGACTCGCGCCAAAACGATCCACAAACCGACCTTGAACCACTGAAGACTCTTCTTTTCCCTTTTCTCCAGGTAGTAACCGTCGATGTCGCTGCCACCATCCAGAGCTGGTCTCTCCCAAAGTACCGTCATGGTTGACTTGGTGATCATGGAGACATGAGGCTTCGATGGCTCGCTGGGAGGACCTGTCGAAAATGAACGAGCCATCGGTTGATATCTGGTTGTGGTGGCAATTAACGCATTGCTTATTGCGTTTTCTACCAAAAGCGTTCTTGGCGACGATGGGCGCCGATTCCAGAGGGTCACCGACGCCATACTTGTTGATACCACGGACTCTGAATACGTATTCGTTGCCCTGGATGAGTCTGGGCACGTTAACGATGCAGTCGACAAGTTTCTCCGAGATGATGGACCACATGACTCTGCTGGTCTCCCTTTTTTCCACAAGGTAGTGCGTTACCATGGCACCACCCTCGTCACAAGGAGGAGACCACATGATGGTGATGTTGTCAGCGGTCACCTTCTTGAACTGGATCTCTCCAGCGGGGGGACCTGGCCTGTCTGTAAGTGGCAATCATACCATGTATTGCGATTGGGAACTCAGATAATGATGATCTTTGAACCAGAAACAAATATGGAAATTGATTTGAAGTACCTTGGATGAGCAATCTGACAGCCGCACAGGCTGAACCCAGGGAGTTCTTCAGCCGGACCTCATAGGTACCAGAGTTTAGGCGTGAGGTGTCCCTCAGGTACACACTTGTGGACTCAAAGATGTGTTTAAAGGACAGTTGGGCACTGGGTTTGAGTTCTCTTCCATCCTTCAGCCACTCAATGGTGGGAGCAGGCTTGGCAATGATGTTAAACTTGAGCTGGACATCCGAGCCCGCCCTGTGTTTCAACTCGTTCAAGTACTCTGCTGGTATTTCTATTTCTGGAGCACCTGAAGGAGAAGAAATACATACCTCCGATGAAAACCTACACTCAGCAGTTGAACATTTTGACTGCGCTTTTACGTACCAAAGGTGTCAACGCATGTGGCGGGTCCAGCTGTCATGGAAGGATTGCTCACCGAGCCTACGGCGTTCTTGGCCATGACTCTGAACTCATAGATCTGATCTTTAGTCAGGCCAGTCACAGTGTAGCGTGTATCTTTGATGTTGGTTAGGTTTGCCTTGGTCCACCTGCCATTGACTCCTTCTCTCTTCTCCACCAAGTACCCTGTGATCTGGGATCCTCCATCAAAGTTGGGCACCTGCCAGGCCAGGCTGATGGAGTTTTTGGTGATATCGCTAATGCGTAAAGCGGTGGGTGGTTCTGCAGGGAACAGATGGCACTGATAAGACAACAGCAAGTATAAAAAGAGTCCAAAGGAGCCGGGTTGCCGACACCGTGACTCACCACAGGCGTCAATTGCCAGCACTGCATCGGAAACCTTGCTGAATTCACTGATTCCAGCGGCGTTCTCTGCCGCCACCTTGAACTCATAAATGAGTCCGGCGTGAATGCTTGTGACCTTAAGGTGGCTGGCCCGGATGACCATTCTGTTGACTCTTTGCCACAGGATGCTGTTCCTGTCTTTCATCTGGAGATGGTAGCCAATGACTTGACTGCCTCCGTCCGACTTGGGCTCCTTCCAGGCTACAGTGATGGTCTCCCTGGTCACACCGGTGATCTCCGGAGTGGACGGCGCTTCAGGCAAGGCTGCGGGAAGACAACGAGTTATGAGGCTGGTGTCATGGTCACACGTGATCAGACATCAAAGGGCCAAATTGAAACAATCGACAGCCTTGATGACTACATACTGTACGGCAGGCGAACGGAAACAGCCGGCGAGTCAATGTGCTCGCTGACTCCATATCTGTTCTCGGCTCTAATCCTGAACTGGTACTCCAGGCCGGTTGTAAGCTTCTGGATCTTGATGGTACAGCGAGCCACAGCAGACGAGACGTCTGTCCAGCTGGCCGTGGTTGTCTCCCTCTTCTGGACGATGTAGTTTGTGATGGCGCTGCCACCCTCATAAGCAGGCGGCAGCCACTTCAGACTCACGCTGTCCTCCGTGATGTCAAACAGCTCCACGGGCCCCAGCGGAACACTGGGCCTGTCCAGAACCACAACGTTGACAAAGGACTTGGTGGTGCCACTCGAGTTGGAAGCGAGGATATCGTAACGCCCAGCGTCTCCCGCGACGCTTTCACGGAGCGTGATCCTAATGCTGTCGGGAGTGACCTCGGAGTTGAACCTCATGGTTGACTTGAGTATCACATTGTCCTTGGAGAGGGACACCTTGGGCAGTGGCCTGCCTGTCAACGGAATCTCACATTTGAGGGTGGAGCCAGCTCTGACATACACTGTGTTGTGGGGGAAGTCCTTCATCACAACCTCAGGAGATTCTTTGGGAAATGAGGAGAGAGAATTGCATCACTAAATTTGATGTCTGAGGAAACTGAAGAATCTCTCGGCTTTGGTGAAATACAAATACACAATATGCTTGATTCAATCAAAAATGTCACCATAACTTACCATATTGGTCTCTGACCAACACCGGGGTGATCATTTCTTTGACATCACTGAATCCAGCGTGGTTCTCAGCTCGGACTCTGAAGAAGTACTCGACGTTCTCCCTCAGACCAGACACGGTATACTGCAAGGACTTGGTTACGCCGCACTTGACCCACTTCTCCTGGCCTCTCTCCAACGTTTCCACTAAATATCCCGTAATTCTGCTGCCTCCACTCTGCTCGGGTTTGACCCAAGCCAGAGTTGCGCTTTCCTTGGTCACATCAGTAACAGCAAGCTTTGCCGGTGGGCTTGGTTTTTCTGGAGGGGGGAAACCCACACCAACAATGTGTTATGCTCATTTCGTATCGTCACATTCTGTGAAACATGACTTAATGAAAAGTACGATACCCGTGATCTTGGTTCCTTCTTTGGTCTCAGCAGGCACTCCGACGCCATACTCATTCTCGCCAGTCACTCTGAAGTAGTACACGCCGCCCTCTTGCAGGTCTGACACCTTGTATGTCAGCCTATGGCACGTGTCAGTCAGCTGAGTCCAGCCCTTCCTACTGGCCTCCCGGATATCCACCAGGTAGTTCTTTACCGGTCCTCCTCCTTCATTCTCGGGAGTATCCCATGTCACAGTTGCAGAGTTCTTGGTCACATCCTTGACCATGACACATGCTGGAGGTCCAGGAGAATCCAGGACTCTGACATTGAGAGTCAAGGAGGCAGTACCAGCTACATTGGACAAGGTGATTGTGTATTTTCCAGAATCGTTGCGAGTGGCTTTCTCTAAAGTGATTGAGGTGAACGTTTCTGTGGTGTCAATGACAGCACGGATCCTTAGGTCAACATCTGGCTTGCTCCAAGTCACACTGGGGATGGGTTTGCCTCTGAAGGGCACTGTCATGGTGAAGGAGCTACCATCCTTCACGATAAGAGTTTTCCTCATATCGTTGCTGATGTCAAAGATGGGCTCTTCTTCCCGTTCCTTGGCCAGCTGCTTGTCAGACTCTGGACTGGGGTCGCTGACTCCAATCTTGTTCATGGACTTCACCACAAACACGTACTCTGCACCAGGTGTCAGTCCTACCACTGTGAACTCTGTATTCTTGGTGTTCTGGACACCGACTGTCCATTCATCATCCAAAGTGTTTCTATATTCCACTCGGTATCCCGTCACGGGCGCACCGCCGTCGAACAGTGGCTTATTCCACGACAGAGTGACAGTGGACTTTGTGGAGTCAATGATCTTGGGCTTCGCTGGCGGGGAAGGCAAGAACTGGGGATCTTCTGCCTTGGTGAGCGGACAGGCAACGCTGGGAGCGCTAAGACCGGCAGCATTCTCTGCAAACACTCTGTATTCATACTCAGCGCCCTCACGAAGGTGTGATGCTTTGACTCTGAGGTCATAAACGGGTTTCTTGTTAACACGGCACCAGCGAAGGCCAGTCTTCTCTCTCTTTTCGATGACGTAGCCAGCAATGCTGCTGCCACCGTCAGAGACTGGTCTTTCCCAGCAGATGGTCATTGCCTCGCTGGTAACTGAGGTAACCTGAACATTAGTGGGAGCAGCGGGGACGGTGAACGGATCCATGGCCTTTGTTGGCTCACTTTCAAGGGCTTCGCCATCCCCATATTTGTTCACTCCTCTAACTCGGAAGATGTATTCATTTCCCTTAAGCAGCTTGGTGACTTTGCAGGTGGTGGCCTTCATGTCACCATGGACAAGAGTCCACGCCAGTCTGCTAGTCTCCCGTTTTTCGACAATGTAGTGCATAATATCAGCGCCGCCGTTCTCCCGAGGAGGTCCCCAGGTCAGAGTACATTTTTCTGCTGTCAAGCCAGACACAGCCAAGGGTCCCGAAGAAGGTCCGGGCCTGTCCAGAACCTTGCAGTTGATAGCCACAGACCGGGTTCCTGCCACATTGTGCAGAGTCAGAACGTACTGGCCAGAGTCTCTCCTGATAGCATCTCTTATCAGCAGGGTAGTTGCGAAGTTGGTGGTGGCGATTTCACACCTGGCCTTAGCCTCAATCTCCTTTCCATCCTTAGACCACGTCACGACAGGAAGCGGTCGCCCGGTAGTTTCAGCGTCAATTTGAATCATTTCTCCTGCTTTGATGACAAGCAGCTGTCTGAACTTTTCTTCCAAGATGATTGTGGGTGGATCGACATCATCTTTGACTTTTATAGGTCCAGTACTGTCGGAAGGAACGCTTAACACCTCGGCAGAATTCTTAGCGATAACGTGGAAGTCATACTGGACGTCTTCAGTTAGGCCTGTGACATCAAAGTAAGTGTCTTGCAGGTTGGTGAAGTTACACTTCAGCCAGCGGCCATTCGGAACCTCTTTGCGTTCAACAATGTAGCCTGTAATCTTGATTCCACCATCATGTTCTGGCTTGTCCCAGAAGAGGGAGACCGAGGTCCTGGTGATATTGGTGACTTTTAAATTGCGAGGAGGTTCACAAGGATTCCTTGCTGCCACCGGCTCACTGGCTTTGGACCCTGGACCGATGCCGGCAATGTTCTCCGCATAGACTCTAAACTGGTAGAGCAAGCCTTCTTCGATGCCACTCATCTTAAACTGACTCTCGGTCACAAGACCTCTGTTCACCTTGGTCCAAAGGATGCTGCTTTGATCCTTGCACTCAATGTGATAACCAACGACGGGGCTTCCACCATCCCTGATGGGTCGGTCCCAAACAACAAGCATGCCAGACTTGGTGGCATGGGAAACACGAACGTTGGCGGGAGAGCCCGGCGGTTCGAACGGATACTGAGCAACGACGGGGGCAGAGTCGACAGCGTGACTCTTGCCGTATCGATTCTCGGCTGCGACGCGGAACTGATATTCCGTTCCCTGAGTTAGACGGCACACTTTGAGGGAGGTCCTGGCGACGGTCGCAGACACAATCTGCCATACAGTTGTGGTCGTGTCTCTCTTTTCCACCACGTAATTATTAATCTGGCATCCGCCGTGGTAGGTCGGAGCATCCCAAGACAGAGATACAAAGTCAGCGCTCACCTCATCCATCTTAATGTTACTGGGCGGGCCCGGTTTGTCCAGGATGATAACAGAGATTTCACCTGTTGTCGTGCCCACTGCATTAGTAAGAGTGAGCTCATACTTTCCTACGTCTTCCCTGGTGGCATCCTTGATGACAATTTTCGACGAGCTCTGCGAGGTGAGAACATTGACTCGAGTGGTCTGCTTCAGCACCTGACCATCCTTCTTCCAGGTCACGTCAGGCTGCGGCCTGCCTTTGAAGGGAACGTCAATCTTCAGGTCATCTCCAGCTTTGACACTGTACGTGTTGAACAGCAGGTTGATGGTGGGCTTGACGGTGGTGTCCTGCACCAAAACGGGCTCAGCTAGAGGTTTGGGGTCACTCCTGCCCTTGTCGTTCACCGCCAAAACCCTGAAGAAGTACTCCTCGTCTGTTGCAAGACCTTCAACGGTGGCCTCGAGTGCTTTAACTTCACTGCACAAACTCCACACTTCGTCTCCGTAGGGCTGCATCTCCACAATGTAGCCTGTAATCTTGCTGCCACCATCATGGTCAGGTTTCTCCCAGGACAGAGTGACAGTGTGGCGAGTGACGTCCATCAGCTGCACTCTGCCAGGAGGCAAAGGAGCCTCAGAGACTTTGACTTGTTCCGTGGAGGCGGGCAGACCCACACCAAGTTCATTTACAGCCAGCACGCGGAAGTAATACCGGCCTCCCTCCTGTAGGTCAGAGATCATGTAAGAGTTCCTCACACAATTGGTGCTCACGCTGGTGAAGGCCATTCTCTTCTGCTCTCTCTTCTCCACAACGTAATGAGATATCTTTGCCCCTCCGTCGATAAGAGGCGGCTCCCAGCAGAGAGAGACTGAATTTCTTTTCACGTCTTTCACTTCAAGGTTCGTGGGGGCGCTAGGTGAGTCCAGGACTCGGACGTTGATGAAGGCCGATTTAGAACCGCTCATGTTCTCCAGCGTCAGTACATATTTCCCGGTATCAAATCGGTCGACGTTCTCAATCACTAACATGGTGTAGGAGCTCGTCACCTCAATCTGAGCACGCTCGTTGAGAGTGCCGTCTGCCTTTGACCACCGGACCTCGGGCTCAGGCTTCCCTCGGATTGTGACAAATAGACGCAAGGACGCTGTGGCCCTGACGTTGACCATCTTTCTTAGATCGCAGTCCAGTTCAATTTCGGGAGCTTCCAGCTTCTCAGCGGCGATGATGCTGCCAGGCAGGTCTACGTGTTCACCCACGCCCTCGCAGTTAACGGCGCAGATGCGGAAACGGTACTCTGCGTTCTCCCTCAATTTCTTCACTGTGTAGTTGGTAGCCTGCACCCCAGTTTGTGGGGTGCAAACGACCCATTCATCCGCTTCGGCCTCCTTCATTTCAACAATGTAACCGCTGACGGGTGCTCCGCCATCATATATAGGCCTCGTCCAGGTTAAGGAGACCGTTGTGCTGGAATGGTCGGCGACCTTCGGGTTGTTTGGGGGTCCTGGTGGGTAAATGGCATCGCACGCCTTGATGTATTGAGTCGGTGCACTGGGCGTGCCCACGCCAGCGGCATTTTCAGCAGAGACCCTGAATTCGTAAGAGTGGCCCTCGGTGAGACCGGTGCATCGGAACCTCAGGTCGGTCAGCCTCTTCTTGTTGCATTTGCTCCATCGGATGCCGTCCTTGTCACGTTTGTCAAGGATGTATCCCTCAATCTCGGCTCCCCCGTTGCTCTCTGGCCGTTCCCAGGTGAGCACAATGGAGTCTCTGGTGATGGCACCGGCCTCTGGTATGCTCGGTGCGCTCGGGGTGGTGAATGGATTGCGTGCGACAACTGGCTCAGATTCGAGTTGCTCTCCAACACCGTATTTGTTGACAGCCGTGACTCGGAAGATGTACTCGTTCCCAGGCAGCAGTTTGGTGACTTTATAGCTGATGGCTTGTATGTTGGGCTCCACCATAGTCCACGACAAACGGCTGGTTTCTCTCTTTTCGATGATATAGTGTGAAATGCCAGCTCCGCCGTCCTGCGAGGGATGGTTCCAATGCAGATAACACTTTTCAGCAGTAACGCCTTTGACCTTTAACGGGCCCTCCGGTGGGCCGGGTCTATCTAGAACCTTGACGTTAGCCGGCATGTTTTTAACTCCTCCCACGTTCACGAGTTTGAGAACAAAGTGTCCCCCGTCTGTGCGGATGCAGTCTTTCACTGTCAAGACGGTGCGTGTGAGTGTGGTCTTGATCTCCATTCTTGGCGTAGTCTTGTCAATCTCCTTCCCATCCTTTAACCAGATGACCTCAGGCAGAGGCTTGCCGGTGTAGTCTGCGTCAATGACAAACGTTTCGCCAGCACGAACCACCGTTAGGTCCTTGAATTTGGAATCCATGGTTGCTTCGGGGGCCTCAATTTCATCTTTGGCAGTTATTTCTCCTGTGCTTGGAGAGGGACGGCTGGATGTGCCTGCTGCATTCTTGGCCACAACTCTGAACTCATAAATGCAGTCCTCAGTCAGGCCAGTGATCGTGAACTGGGTGTTAAGGATGTTGGTGAAGCTGGCCTTCATCCAGCGAGTATCCGGGTGTTTCCTCCTTTCAACCACGTAGCCGGTAATCACGCTGCCTCCGTCGTACGCTGGAGCGGCCCACCGAAGCGTGACGTGGTTTCGTGTTATTTCAATGGCCTCGGGAGTACCCGGTGCGTCACAGGGGTCCCGAGCGACGGTGCTTTCGGAGACTTTGCTCACGGGACTTAGTCCTGCAATGTTTTCGGCACACACCCTGAATTCATACTCGATGCCCTCCTCCAGATCACCGGTCTTGAACCGTGCATCGGGGATAAGCAGCTTGTTGAGCTGAGTCCACAGGAGACTGTTCTTCTCCTTCCTTTCCAGATGGTAACCAAGAATGGGACTGCCACCATTGTTTAGGGGCGGCTTCCACTCTACCACCATGCTGTCCTTGGTCGCCGCGGTCACAACAGGTGCCACTGGTGCGTCGGGCACACTGAATGGATACCGAGCCATGACTTGTGGTGAGACAATAGCGGAACTCTTTCCATATCTGTTCTCAGCAGACACTCTGAATTGATATTCCACTCCAGTCTTCAGGTTGCTGACCTTGATGGTTGTTCTGGCGATGGTCGCAGACACAATCTGCCAAGCTGTGCTGGTGGTGTCTCTCTTCTCGACAATGTAGTTGTTAATTTGACAGCCGCCAGTATACGTTGGTGGTTCCCAGGAGAATGTCACGTAATTGGAGCTCACTTCGTCAATCTTCACAGGACCGGTGGGCGGACCCGGTTTATCGAGAACGATAACGGTGATCTCCTCGGTTGCAGTTCCGACATTGCTGGTAGCTGTGACGGTGTATTTGCCGGAATCCTCCCTCTTTGCATCCTTGATGCACAGCTTTGTCGATGTAGGGGTACCAGATACATTGAGCCTGGTCGTCTCTCTAAGAGCCTGTCCTTCTTTCTTCCACTCCACTGTCGGGACTGGACGCCCAGTCACTGGAATCTCAATCTTCAAATCTTCACCATTTTGCAAACTATACGTGTTGAATGTCATGCTGAATCCGGGCAACATGGTCAAATCCATGGCTATGACCGGTGCGGCGAGAGCCCTAGGGTCACTCTTACCTTTGTCATTAAAGGCAGATACTCTGAAAAGATACTCGTGTCCGGCAGTGAGGCCTGTGACCGTGCCTTCGCAGGTCTTGGTGGTGGTGGCCTCCACCCATTCCTCAGAGTCCATCGTTTGCATTTCGATGTAGTAACCGATAATCCTGCTTCCTCCGTCGTGGACTGGCTTCTCCCATGACAGCGAGGCTGTTGTTTTAGTGACTTCGGTTAAATTGACTTTACCGACTGACAGAGGAGGCTCAGCGGTCTTAACCGAGTCTGTCGTCTCAACGGGTAGTCCGACACCAAACTCATTTTCGGCAAGGACCCGGAAGTAGTAAACGATTCCCTCGGTGAGCCCGGTTACTCGATAGCTGGTCTTTGTGCACTTGTTGTCTACGTTGGCATAAACCTTCCTGTTGGACTCACGCTTTTCGACCAGATAATTCTTTATTCTTGCACCCCCGTCAATAAGAGGGGGCTCCCAACTCAGGGTGACGCTCTCGCGTTTGACATCTTTGACGATCAGGTTCATGGGCGCTCCTGGGGTGTCCAGAACTTTGACAGCTACAAATGCAGATTTGGTGCCTGCGCTGTTTTGCAGATTGAGGACATATTTCCCGGCATCATGTCTGTCACAGATATCGATGGAGAGCTGCGTGTAGTCATCTTCCATTTCAAGTTGAACTTTACTGGGAAGTTCACCGTCCTCCTTGGCCCAGCTAATCTCCGGTGTAGGACGACCCTTAAATGGAATGCCAATTCTCATGGGGGCTCCCGCACGGACGGTAATGCCCTTTCGAAGTTCTGCATCCAGAATCATCTCCGGGGCATTCATCTTGTCCACAGGCGTAAGTGTGCCCAGGACCTGGCTCGGCTCCCCAATGCCCAGCTTGTTGATGGCACAGACGCGCACTTTGTATTCCTGATGCTCAGTCAACTTGGTGATGGTAAACCTGGGGACATTTACTCCAGAAGGTGGCGTGCAAATAGTCCACTCCTCCTCATCAGCCTTGGTGACTTCAACAACGTAACCTTGAATCTCGCAGCCACCATCATATATGGGCCTGTGCCATGCCAGACTTATGGAGTCCTTTGTGGTGTCTGTCACATGAACGTCGGTGGGGCTGCCAGGCTCAAAAGTGGGGTCACAGGCTTTCAGGTAAGGTGTGGGAGGGCTCGGCTGACTCACGCCAGCTGCATTCTCGGCAGACACCCTGAATTCATATTCGTGGTCCTCGGTCAGTCCCGTCACTCGGAAACGCAAGTCCGTTACCCTGCGCTTGTTACACTTGGTCCACCTTATGCCAGCCCGATCTCTCTTTTCCACAATGTAGCCAACAATTTCACTGCCTCCGTTGGTCTCGGGGCGGTTCCAGCAGACAGTCATGGAGTCCCTGGTAATGTTGGTGATGTCAATCTCTCGAGGTGTGCCAGGCGGGACAAATTGATTCCTCATTATAACTGGAGCTGACTCTAGAGCCTCCCCCTCGCCATATTTGTTGACCGCCATGACCCTGAAGATGTATTCGTTACCCTTCAAGAGTTTGGTGACCTTGAACATGGTGGCAACGCAATCACTGGAGACCACAGTCCACGCCAGTCGGCTGGTCTCTCTCTTCTGAATGACGTAGTGAGAAATGCCGCTGCCACCGTCATGCCTCGGCGGAAGCCACGACAGGGAGCACTTCTCCTCTGTGACATTGCTGACAGTGAGAGGACCCTCCGATGGACCCGGTCTGTCGAGGACTTTCACGCTGAACGGGACAGTTTTGCTGCCGGCCACGTTGGTCAGTAGCAGTGTGTACTGGCCGCCGTCCACTCTGATGGCATCCTTCACAACAAGAAGAGCCTTAAAGTCTTCATTTTTAATCTCCGCTCGGGCCGAGTTCTCCACTTCAACATCTCCCTTAAACCACTGAGCTGTAGGAACGGGCTTTCCGTCCACTTTGGCCTCCAAACTGAATGTGTCCCCAGCATTGACGACGAGCGTCTGATTGTACATGGCGTCCGTCTCACAGCCGGGCGGGTTAACTTTGTCTATCGCCGTGATGGATCCGGTGCTCTCGGAAGGCTTGCTGACTGCACCGGCCGCGTTCCTTGCAATGACCCTAAAGTCATATTTGCTGTTTTCTGTCAAGCCGGTGACCGTGAATTCAAGGCTCGTGACGTTTGCAAAGCTGGCCTTCATCCACTTGCCTTCAGGAAGATCCCGTTTCTCCACTACATATCCAATAATTAGACTTCCGCCGTTGTACTGCGGGGCGGCCCACCTGAGCTTCACTGAGTGTCTGGTCACAATCAGTGCTACTGGACACCCAGGAGGATCACACGGATCGCGGGCCACATAGACCTCTGAGACTTTACTGCACTTTCCAATGCCGACAATGTTCTCGGCGCAGACCCTGTATTCATACTCGATGCCTTCCTCCAGAGGAGTGGACTTGAACCTGCAGTCTTGGACGAGAGTCTTGTTAATCTTGGTCCAAAGTATGCTGTTCTTCTCTTTCCTTTCAAGATGATAGCCCAGGATAGTGCTGCCGCCATCAGATGGAGATTTGTGCCACTCCACGACCATGTAGTCTTTAGTGTATGAAGACACAAACGGCGTGCCCGGTGGCCCGGGCTCTTGGAATGGATACTGCGCCACGACCGGGTCCGAATCAATGGCATAACTCTTGCCGTATCTGTTCTCAGCATAGATTCGGAATTGATATTCCGCACCGGTCTTCAGATTGCCCACTTTGAGTGTCGATCTGGCCACGGTGGCAGAAACCACTGCCCAGTTGGTGGTGGTTGTGTCTCGTTTTTCGACAACATAGTTTGATATTTGGCAGCCGCCTGTATAAGTGGGAGGTTCCCATGTAAGGGTGATACTCTCTGCACTGACATCATCCAATTTGACAGGTCCCATCGGCGGTCCAGGCTTGTCTAAAGTGATAACTTCGACAGTGGCTTCCTTGGATCCCAGATCGTTGGCAACGGTGATGGTGTACATGCCTTCGTCCTCTCTCGTGGCATCCTTTATCGTGAGTGTGGTCTGATGCGGTGAATCTGTGACGTTTACCCTGGTGGTCTGCTTGAGGACGGCTCCATCCTTGGACCAAGAGATGGTCGGCTTTGGATGTCCCGCAATTGGCACTTCCATCTTGAGGTCGTGTCCCACTTGAACACTGTAGCTACTGGCTTTAGGACGAACGGCAGGCTCGATCACAAGGTCCGTTGCGACGACCGGCTGAGCCAGTTGCCTGGGGTCGCTCCTGCCCTTGTCGTTGACAGCCACCACTCGGAACTGATACTCTTCTCCCTTGAGCAAGTTACTCACTCGGGCCTCGGTTGCCTTCCCACTGGCACAGACGGACCAGGAGTCAGTGTCCCTTGGAGCCAGTTCAACTTCGTAGTGGCTTATCCGGCTGCCGCCATCATGTAAGGGCTTCTCCCACGTCAAGGTGACGCTACTGTGCGTGACGTCAACAACGCTGACTTTACCGGGGGGCTGCGGCTTCTCAGATACCTTGATCGGCTCAATGGTTTTGGCAGGCAGACCGATGCCGTACTCGTTCTCAGCCATCACTCTAAAGAAGAATATTCCACCCTCTGGCAGAGATTCTACTTTCCATGTCATCTTATTGCAGACGGTGACTGGGGAGTAAACCTTACGAGTGCTCTCCCGCTTCTCCACGATGTACTGCTTAATCTTTGAGCCGCCGTCGATGAGCGGAGGCTCCCACGTCAGGGTGACGGAGTTCTTGGTGATCTCCTTGACGAAAAGGTTATTTGGAGGGCTCGGGGAGTCCAGGACTCTGACGCTGATGAAGGCGCACTTTATTCCACTGGCGTTCTCTGCAGTAAGCGTGTATTTGCCACTGTCAAATCGGTCCACGTTCTCAATGACAAGCGATGCGTAGCTGTCTGTGTTATCAATTTGGGCTGTCTCCTTAATCTCCCCATCAGCCTTGCCCCATTTGACCTCAGGGGCGGGACGACCTCTCACGGGAACAAAGAGCCTAAGTGTGCTTGCGGCTCTGACGTTGATCATCTTTCTCATATCGGCATCGAGGTCCAGGTCTGGAGCTTCGAGCTTTTCTTCCAGAACGATTTTCCCCGGGAAATCAGCTTGCTCGCCGACACCCATTTTGTTGATGGCGCACACTCTGAACTGATACTCGTGCTTCTCCAGGAGCTTTGTCACTGTAAAGTACGTTTCTGCGATTCCAGAGGAAGGAGTGCATATGAACCACTCGTCTGATGCACTGTTGCATGCTTCTACAATGTAGGCCTGAATCTCACAGCCACCGTCATAGATGGGTTTACCCCAGGTCAAGGAAACGGTGGATCTTGACGTGTCCACCACCTTGGGATTGTTTGGCGGGCCTGGTTTGAAGATAGGATCCAAGGCTTTGTAATATGTTGTCGTGGGACTGGGCGTTCCGATGCCGGCAGCATTCTCTGCAGAGACTCTAAATTCATAGCTGTGGTTTTCTAGAAGACCGCTAACTCTGAAACGGAGCTCGCTTACGTTACGCTTATTGCACCTGGTCCATCTAACGCCGTCCTTGTCACGTTTCTCCACAACATAACCTTGAATGGCGCTGCCGCCGTCGTTACTCGGCCGTTCCCAGGTCACTACCATGGAGTCTTTGGTAATCGTGGAGACCTCGACCTCTCTTGGTGGGTCGGGCGGGACAAATGGATTTTTGGCAATCATGGGCTCGGATTCCAGAGGCTCACCGACTCCATATTTGTTCACTGCAATCACTCGAAAGATGTATTCGTTACCGGGGAGAAGCTTGGTGATCTTCAGGTTGAGGGTTTGAACCTTCTGTTCAACTACTGTCCAAACCAGTCTGCTCGTCTCTCTCCTTTCAACAATGTAATGTGAGACATCGCTACCGCCATCTTGGAAAGGTGGTTTCCAGGAAATGGAACATTTCTCATTTGTTACACCGTAGATTGAAATAGGGCCCTCTGGCGGACCAGGCCTGTCCAGAACTTTGACAAGAATGTTCACAGATCTCTCTCCACCTACATTCTTTACCAGCAACGTGTACTGGCCCCCATCGACACGAATGGCTTCTTTGACAACAATGCAGGCCAAAAAGTCTGTGTTCTTGATTTCCAGGCGTGCTGCTTCACTCATGACTTGACCCTCCTTCAGCCATTGTACCGTGGGTACGGGTTTGCCGGAGAAAGCCGCCTCGAGCGTGAAGGACTCTCCGGCGTTCACGACCACAGCCTGGGAGTATTTGGCATCTAAGTCAATTTGGGGCGGATCCACCTCATCCTTGGCAGTGATGGCTCCGGTGGAGTCGGACGGTTGACTGCTCACACCAGCTGCATTTTTTGCAATGACGCGGAACTCATAAATCTGATCTTCAGTGAGACCCGTGACAACAAATGAAGTCTCGATGACGTTGGCAAAACTGGCCTTCATCCAGCGTCCGGCTCCTTCCTTCTTCTCTACCACATAGCCAGTGATTTTTATGCCACCATCATACTCAGGTTTGGCCCATCGGAGGGTCACCTGGTTTCTGGTTACGATAACAGCCTCCGGCTTTCCTGGTCTGTCACAAGGGTCTCTGGCTACCTGCAAATCACTCACGACGCTTGCTTTGCTTAGGCCGACAATGTTCTCAGCATAAACTCTGAACTCGTATTCAATACCCTCTTCCAGGCCAACCGCTTTGAATCGGGTTTCTGGGATAAGCTGTTTGTTATGCTTCACCCACAGAATACTGTTTTTCTCTTTGAGCTCCACGTGGTAGCCCAGGATCTTACTTCCACCATCACTGCTGGGTTTATCCCATACGACCAGCATGCTCTCCTTGGTGGCTGACTGGACAACCACGGAACGTGGTGAAGCGGGTACGTCGAATGGATATTGAGCCACTATGATTTCAGACAGCAGCGCAGAGGACTTGCCATAGCGGTTCTCTGCGGCAATCCTGAATTGGTACTCGCATCCGGTCTTCAGACGTACAGCTTTTATAGTGGTTCTGGCTACCGTGGCCGATACAATCTGCCAGTTAGTGGTCGACGTGTCTCTCTTCTCCACGACATAATTGTTGATGCTACAGCCACCGTCGTACTCTGGCGGATTCCAGGACAAGATCACACTGTCTGCAGTGACTTCGTCCAGCTTGATTGGGCCAGTCGGAGGGCCTGGCTTGTCTAGGACCACCACGTTTATGTTTGCGGTTGCCTCTCCTGCTGTGTTGCTAAGTTTGATGGAATACACGCCCACATCATCTCTACAGGCCTCCTTAATGACCAGGAAAAGGTTCTTGTTGGTGCTTTCAGCGTGAACTCTCGTCGTCTCCTTGAGGGCGACCCCGTCTTTTAACCACGTCGCTGTTGCTTTGGGACAAGCGGCATAAGGCACGTCAATCTTCAGATCATCTCCGGCTAGCACACTAAAGGTGCTGAAAGCCAGTTTGAAGGTTGGCGCTATAACCAGATCTTTGGCCACCACTGGCATGCTGAGAGAACGTGGATCACTAACTCCCTTTTCATTGGTTGCTGAGATACGGAACATGTACTCCTCTCCCTGCGTTAAACCCGTTACAATTGCCTCATTGGTCTTGACCGCCATAACCTGGGTCCACTTTTCACTATCACTCGCCTGCATCTCAACAATGTATCCGGTGATTCTGCTGCCACCGTCATGGTCGGGCTTCTCCCAGGTGAGTGTAACGCTGGTGCCGGTAACCTCGCGGAGAGTCACCTTTCCTGGAGGGAGGGGTCTCTCCGACACCTTAATGGGGTCAAACGTCTCCACCGGGAGGCCGATGCCATATTCGTTCTCAGCCAAAACTCTGAAGAAGTACATCTTGCCTTCCTCCAGTTCTCCAACTTTCCAGCTGGATTTGTGGCAGCTTGAACTCACAGTGGAGTAGGCCTTCCTGGTTGACTCGCGTTTCTCAACAATGTAGTTGCGGACTCTGGAGCCGCCATCAATTAAAGGCGCATCCCAAATGAGCGAGACCGAATCTTTGGTAACCTCCTTGATGAGAAGGTTCTGAGGTGCCCCGGGGGTGTCGAGTACCCTGACGTTGACAAAAGCACTCTTACTTCCCGAGGCATTTTCCACAGTGACTATGTATTTACCACCATCAAACCTGTCAACATTTTCAACTTGCAGAGTGGTGAATGATGACGTGACCTCAACGATAGCTTTGTCTAGGGACTCCCCGTGCTCTCTTGACCATTTGACGTCAGGTGCCGGCCTGCCTTTAATCGGCACAAAGAGTCTGAGTGTGCCACAGGCTCGGATGCAGACCACCTTACGGAGATCCGTTTCGAGTTCAATTTCAGGAGGTAGTAACCTGTCCTCGGCTTTTGGAGTTCCGGGGACAGCAGCGGGCTCTCCCACACCCTCGCAGTTGGTGGCACAGATGTTGATCTTGTAGTCTTGGTTCTCTTTCAGCCCAGTGATGGTGAAGGAGGTAGCTGTCCATCCCTTCTTAGGAGTGTGAATTGTCCATTCATCCTCTTCTGGCAGGCAAGTCTCCACAATGTAGCCAGTGATTTCAGAACCACCATCATAGATGGGCTTATTCCATGCAAGAGTGATGGAAGACTTGGTCGTGTCTAGAACTCTCGGGTTCCCCGGAGGTCCTGGTTGGAATATTGTGTCCATGGCTTTGTAGAACGGACTCAAGGGACTCGGCTGGCTCAGTCCGGCATTGTTCTCTGCAAAAACTCTGAACTCATACTCGTGACCCGGTGTGAGGCCAGAGGCCTTAAACCGAAGGTCCGTTACAGTCCTTTTGTTGCACTTCACCCAGCGCAGTCCAGTCTTATCCCTTCTCTCAATGACGTAAGTGTTAATTCTGCTCCCTCCGTCATGCTCGGGGCGCTCCCAGCAGACCACCATTGAGTCTTTGGTGATGGTCGTGACCTCCGGCTGCCCGGGCGGGTCACTGGGAACGTAGGGATTGGCACATATGACAGGCAGGGACTCCACCGGCTCTCCAATGCCATACTTATTCACAGCCATAACTCTGAAGACATACTCATTGCCCTGCAGAAGCTTGGTGACCTTGAACCTGTTTGCTTGGAGATCTGTGGCCACGTTTGTCCAGGCCAACCTGCTGGTTTCCCGCTTCTGAATGATGAAGTATTCAATCTTGGCACCGCCGTCATGTGTCGGATGCAGCCAGTTGAGGACACACTTCTCTGCGGCAATGTCGGTAACCGTTAAGGAATCTGGCGGTCCCGGTCGATCAAGGACCTTGACGTTGAAAGTGAATTTAGCGTAGCCGCCAGGGTTACTGGCAGTAAGGGTGAACGCACCGCCATCTCTTCTCAACGAGTCTTTGTTGATTAAACTTGTGTGGAAAGCAGACATCTTGATCTCCAACTTTCCGGTATCTTCGAGTTCTTTCCCGTCCTTGGTCCACACGAGTGAGGGGATGGGCCGGCCCGTCACGTCGGCCTCCAGTGTAAACACCTCTCCGGCCATGACAACAACATTGCTACTGTAAATGGAGTCGACATTGAGCCGGGGCTCCTCAAGGTCATCCCTGCATGTGATGGCTTCCGAGGGTTGGGAAGGTGCACTCACAGCTCCTGCTGAGTTGCGAGCCAACACGCGGAATTCGTAAACTCCGTCTTCAATCAGACCGCTGACTGTGTAGACCGTCTCGAGGATGTTGTTGAAGTTGGCTTTGAGCCAGCGCCCGCTTGGCAGCTCTCTCCTCTCCACGGTGTATCCGGTAATGGGGAATCCTCCATCTGCCTCTGGTTTGGTCCAGGAAACGGTCACCTCGTGTCTGGTGATGTTCAGTGCCAAGGGTCTGCCTGGCGGATCCACCGGATCCAGAGCGTGCAATGGGTCAGAGGGTTTGCTGGGTTTGCTGAGACCAGCCAGGTTTTCAGCAATAACACGATGTTGATATTCAATTCCATCAACCAGGCCAGTTGATTTGAAGATGTTCCCCACCACAAGAGATTTGCTGATTGGCTGCCACAGAATGCTGTTCCGCTCTTTTCGTTCCACATGGTAGCCCAGAATGGCGCTGCCCCCATCCAAAGCTGGCTCGTTCCAACTCAGAGTCATTGCATCCTTATTGTGGGATGTGACTGCAGGTGGGCCTGGCTGGCCTGGGACATCAAACGGATAGGTCGCCACCACCGGCTCAGAGACAATGGCTGGTCCAATGCCGTATCGATTTTGGGCCTTAACACGGAACTGATATCCGGTTCCGGTGATGAGCCGGGCTGCCTTAAATGTGGTGCGTATGACAGTGGCTGCTAACTCCACCCAGGAAGTACCGGTGGTCTCCCGCATTTCAACAATGTAATTGTTGATGGGAACACCTCCGTCATTCTCAGGGGCCTCCCAGGACATAAGGATATAATCGGACGAGACTTCGTCCATCTTTATGGGACCGGTGGGTGGACCTGGAATATCGTGGACTAATACTGTGATTGTTTCAGTCACTGTGCCCAGCATATTCTTTCCTGTCATCGAATACTGGCCTCCATCAGTCCTCTTGATTTCGCCAATGTTGAGGATGGTTGACGTTGCTGTGGTTTCTGTGTTGATTCTTTGCGTCTCTCTGAGAGCAGTGTCTCCTTTCTTCCAAGACACAACAGGTTTGGGTTTTCCAAGCACCGGAATCTCTACCTTAACCCGGTCGCCAGCCTTGGCAATGACCGTCTTCTGGTAGACACCACGTAGATCAAATGACGGAGCCGATGTTTGCTCCTTAATAATCGCTGGTCTGCTCTCGCGTGGATCGCTTCTACCCGAAGCGTTGACCGCCATTATGCGGAACGTGTATTCTTCCCCCTCGATCAGATTGGTCACAGTGTAGTCCAGAGCCTTGATGGCAGCAACGTGGAGCCAATGCTCAGTGTCCTTCATCTGGGCCTCAATGACATAGCCTGTGATCAAGCTACCACCATCGTGAAGAGGCTTGGTCCATGCCAAGCTGGCGCTGTCCGCCGTAACATCAGTGATGTACAGGTTTTCTGGCGGCGAAGGGGCCTGAGAGGCCCTGATTGGGTCGGCAGTTTCAGCGGGCTCGCCAACGCCGAGGTCATTCTCGGCAGAGATGCGGAAGTAGTAGTAAGCGCCCTCCTCCAGGTCAGTGAATTTGAAGGCGCACTTCTGCCAGTCGGTGCTCAGGACAGTGTAGGCCTTCTTTGTGGCCTCTCTCTTTTCAATGATGTAGTTGTGGATCTTAGAGCCACCGTCAATGATGGGGATCTCCCACTGAAGGGTTATGCTCGTTTTAGCAATCTCTCTCGGTTTGAGATTCACCGGGGGCCCCGGTGTGTCCAAGACCCGAACATTTATGAAGCCAGTCTTCTTTCCGGCCACGTTCTCCAGGCAGAGGTTGTACTTTCCGGCATCGTATCTAGTGCAGTCGGGGATGACCAGCAGGGTGTAAGACTCAGTGGTGTCAATGTGCGCACGCAGTTTCAGATTGACGTCATCTTTGGTCCAGGTGACTTCTGGCACAGGACGGCCTCGGATGGGAACAAAAAGACGTATCGACGTGCGGGCCCTGACTACCAGGGATTTGCGGAGTTCGGCGTCTAGCTCAAAGTCTGGAACAGACTCCTGGTCCACAAGTTCTGTTACTTTCTCAACCTCTGCAGGTTCGCCAACCCCCTCTGAGTTCACAGCTCTGACTCTGAACTGGTATCTGCCTCCCTTCTGCAGTTTTCCGATAACATAGACAGTAGCCTTCAGCTGGTACTCTGTCTCTGTCTCCCAGTCATCATGCCCTTCCTTTTTATACTCCACAATGTATCCATCCACTGGCAGCCCGCCGTCGTAGTGGGGTCGGCCCCAGGTGAACGTGGCAGACGTCTTCGTGGTGTCCGCAATCCTTGGGTTGGAAGGAGGGCCTGGTGGATCTGATGAAGAGGGAAAAGAACTTGTTGAAGAAAACATCATCATTATGTGGCTTAAACTAAATGTGATTATTGCTCTTGAACTACGTACACACAATGTCCTTGGTCATGGCCGGACGCGAAGGCTCACTGGGTTCTCCGAAGCCAGCCTTGTTCTCGGCAGTCACTCGGAATTCGTACTCGACCCCTTCGCTTAGGCCTTGCACCTTGAAGCGCAGGTCTGGGACCGTTCTTTTGGAAGCCCTGACCCACCTCATGCCTCGTTTCTCTTTCCTTTCGACAAGGTAGCCCCTGATGTCACTGCCCCCATCCTGCAATGGTCTCTTCCAAGAAATGGTGACAGAGTTCCTGGTGACATTATCAATTTCTGGGCTTGATGGTGGACCTGGTGGACCTGGTGGCAAAGATGGTTGCCATTGTTTGTCATGAAAATCTGACATGCCCAAAAGAGTAAATGAGTTATGAGCAGAACACTGTAGAACACGGACTCAACTTACCATAACTGTCGACCATTTTGACTGGACCGGACAGGCTTGCGTCTCCAGTCCCATATTGGTTGACAGCAGACACCCTGAAGATGTACTCGTTGCCTTTGATCAGTTTGCTGGCGACACATCTGCAGTCCATGACATTTTCAGCCAGCTTGGTCCACTGCAAGCGACTGGTCTCTCGCTTCTCAAGGGTGTAAGACTTAATAGAGCAGCCTCCGTCCTCCTCTGGTGGAAGCCAGGTCAGGGTGCACTTTTCAGCAGAGATGTTACTGGCCTCAATGGGGCCCGGAGGTCCAGGAACATCCAGAACCTTCACTTTGACGTGTTCTTCTCTGATGCCGAACGGGTTACTGGCAGTGATGGTGTACTCTCCGGTGTTCTTCCGGCTGGCGTACTTGATGGCCACAGCGGAGGAGGTCGGAGTGCCGGTGATGCTGACAATGTCGGAGTTCTTGAGCTCACGGCCGGCCTTTGACCAGACAGCGGTGGGCGGAGGTTTGCCGAGAATCTTGGAAGCGGACACCACGATTGTATCTCCTGCCCGGACTGATAGGCCGTCCTTCATGTCTGGGTCAATGGTTATGCTCGGGGGTTCTGAGGAATCAAGTGATGCAAGACGTTACATTGCAAGCTGGAACGCTCCGAACAAATGGCACATGTCAGTCAAAGTCAGCTTACCAAACTCATCCTTGCACGTTAACAGGTCGGTCGTCTCTGAGGGAAGACTAATAGCACCGGCAGAGTTCTTGGCCCTGACTTGGAATTTATACTGAGTTCCCTCTGTCAGGTCAGTGACTGTGAAGGCGCAGCCTTGAATGTTGATGTGGTTCGCCTTCATCCAGGCCTTACCGCCAGCCTCTAACTTCTCGACCATGTAGCCAGTCAGTTTGTAGCCGCCGTCATATTTGGGAGGAGTCCAGATAAGAGTGACTGATGACCTGGTGACATTAATGACCTCGGGCTTGCCAGGAGGATCTAACAGAAGACAAAGGCATCACTGTCATCGTTTTCTGCTAGACGCCAAGTGGGAGCTGCATTTTATGTGTTCAAAGTGCCACAAATCAAGTTTGATTGATTGACTGAGCTCAAAAACTCACCAATGGGATCCAGGGCAACAACAGCCTCAGTAGGTCTGCTGGCCTTCCCGAGACCGGCCACGTTCATGGCCATCACCCTGAATTCGTACTCCAGTCCCTCGATCAGACCCGTGACCCTGCACTCCTTCAGTCTGAGAGGAGTCTTGCTGGCTCGTTTCCACATCAGACTGTTCCTCTCCTTAAACTCCACATGATAGCCTGCACGCAATCACAGTCCACGTTTTGTTGCAGGTCTTAGCTTCACACCGCGACGGCACTCGCTTACCTGTAATTGGGGAGCCGCCCGTGTCTCTGGGATCGGCCCAGGTTAGGATGGCTGATTCGTGACGGATGCTCATTATCTCTGGGGGTGCAGGCGCCTCTGGGACATCTGGGGATGGCAACAGAAGAGATTTTTTTTTTTCCCCCTCCCACCAAATGAACCACACAAGGTGATTTCGTTTCCGTCTCGGATACTCACTGAAAGGATGCTGCGCGATGACCGTGTCTGACCTCAGGTGCTCTCCAATTCCGTATTTGTTCTCAGCAAACACTCTGAAAATGTACTCCACTCCGTCGTGGAGACGTATGACTCGCATGGTGGTTTTTTGTATAGCTGACGCTACCGTGGCCCACTTGTTGTCTGTCGTCCTCCTTTTCTCGACAATGTAGTTGGACACCTCTGCACCGCCGTCATCTTTGGGTGGCCCCCATTCCAGTGTGATGCCGTCAGCTGTGATCTCGTCAAACTTGATGGGTCCGGTGCAGATGCCCGGTTTGCCCACAACCTTGAGCTGCAACTTACAGTCCTTGGAGCCCAAGCTGTTCCTGACGTTGACGGTGTAGATTTCCGCGTCTCCTCTCTGGCAGTCTCTGATCAGGAGAGTGGTAACACCCTGGGAGGCCTCGACACACATACGGCCGATATCGCCGAGCGCTACGTCGCCCTTATTCCATGTGGCAGTGGGATAGGGCATGCCGCAGATGGGAATGTTGATGCGGGCGGTAGTCCCTTCCTTCACCACATAGCAACCGTCGTGCAGACAGCTCAGGTTGCAGTCAGGTAGCACTGGAAAGCAGCGTAGCATTTGGCACGTTGAGGAAACAGAGGCAACGGTTACCGAGCCTTTTAGTGTCACATCCTGAAAGCAAGGTGCAACCGTGGGTTCTTACCAAACTGGTCCTTGGCAACAGCCGTGATCTCAGAGGGCGGCCCCTCTCCAGACTCATTGAGTGCCTTGACTCTGAACAAGTATTCCTGGCCCTCTGTGAGCTCCCCAACCGTCAGTGAGGTGTTCTTTCCCTTAGAGATCTGCTTCCACTTCTCGCCTTCGCTCTGGTCCACAACATAGGCGTTGATGTGGCTTCCGCCATCACTGATGGGCTTTTTCCAGGCCAGAGTGATGGAATCTTTAGTGGTTTTCGTGGCATTCAAGTCCATCACTGGACCAGGTTCCTCTGGAGGGGCATCAACAATTGTATCACAATAAGAATGACTTTCATGGGAGTAAGAAACAGCAGATTGCATACAAAGATTTGAATTTTATGTTAACGGTCAATAATCATTGTATCCACCACACACAGAAGAATTGGGGTGGGTACTCTCATACCTGAAGCTCGCACGCTGCCGGCAGTTTCACAGCCCTCTCCGATGCCATAAGCGTTCTCGGCGAGAACTCTGAAGCAGTAGGCTTGTCCCGCCTCCAGGTTAGGAATCCTGTACGAGATCTTGTGACACTCGGCTGACACACAAGTCCAGGCCTTCCTCTCGGCCAGGCGTTTCTCCACGATATAGTTCTTGACGGGACTGCCGCCATCGATCAACGGGGCGTCCCAGGTGATACAGGCGTGGTTGAGGGAGGTCTCCTTCACAGTAAGGTTTTGAGGTGGTCCAGGAGAATCTACATTGGAAGGGTAGGGAATCAACAGAGGCAATATACTCAAGCTTCATTGAACTCAACCACTAGGTACTACTCTGGCCAATGGCTTAGGGTTAGGGAGAAGCATTGGCCACTACTGCAGGCATGGCAATCGCAACGTCACCCCTGTCCCAGGACGCACAAAAGGCGCGGGAAAATGAAAGGATTAGTTCTCTGCTTCCTTAAGAGACTCGCTCACGGCCGCAAAGATGATGGCTATCTCACCGAGGACCTTGACCACGATGGTGTAGCTCTTGGACCCACTGCTGTTCTCCAGCATCAAGACGTATTTGCCAGCGTCGTATCTGTTGATGTCTTCAACTAAGAGCAGGGTGTCCCATTCTGACGTCTTGATCAGGGCGCCGGTTCTCTCCTTCAGATTTCCGTCCACCTTGCTCCACGTCACTTTGGGTGCCGGCCGCCCTCTCAAGGGGACGTAGAGCCTCATGGTGACACCGGCGCGGAGAACCAATGTTTTCCGCAGGTCGGCATCCAGCTCGGCTTCCGGAGGGACTGCGGGAACCGCATTTTGTTCACTAGTTTAGTTTTGATTTCATTGTTACATTTTCAGCAAATGGCATTTTGTTCAGTAGTTTAGTTTTGATGTCATTGTTAGGGTTTTTTAGCAAATCACCCTTTTCTGCCACCCGCTATAAAGCACAGGGTTCCAAGCAATGTTGTTTTTTTTTTGTTTTTTATACGACGATTCCAGTTACTCAGGCAAGTCTGATTTTAGAGCTGTTTGCAGAACGTGCAGCAATATTTGGAGACTCGAGTGAGCCGGTTGGCTGCCTTTGTTTCATTTCCTCAAAGGGATGTGACATGACAAATCCACCAGTATAAACCGGGGTTGCCTGTAAAACAATGCAAAATGAGAACATACTCAGAATGTCCTTGGCCGTGTGGTTGCCGGGGACTTCGCTGGGCTCGCTGTAGCCAATCTTGTTAACGGCAAATACTCGGAACTGGTACTCTGTGCCTTCCATCAGGCCTGTTACCAACAACTTGGTCGCCTGGAGCTTCTTAGGGACATTGCATCTGGTCCAGTTTTCTGCAGTGGCCAGTTTGCACTCCACCAGATAGCCGATGATTTCGCAACCTCCATCGTACGCTGGCTTGGTCCAGCTCAGGCTAATGGACCTCCTGGTAGAATCCACCACCTTGGGGAAGGCGGGCGGGCCGGGGGGATCTGACAAATGCAGACATTTGAGTCACACCTGAGTGATGACAGTGCCGGACACTTGATAATATACCTGCACAGTAACTCACAAAAGTGAGCACACCCCTCCCTCACATTTTCCTGTTCTGACAAAGAGGAGGGAAATGGATTAACTGGGCCAAATTGGGACAGTTTCAGTTCCTTTTGTCGCCAGTGGTTCAGACATTGTGCGTTGACTTATTTTAATACTAAGGCAGCAGACTGACTCCTTTACATAGCAGCAAAGGGGCATCATGGGCACAGTGTTTTTTCATCACAGGATCAAATCAAATCCCCACAAAACTCAGGGGTGTCCTCACTTGTCAGGGGTACTGAATATTTTCATTTGAATGACAACCAACGCAGGCTCTCACATCCAAAGAGATACTCACAGACGGGATCAACGGCCAGAGCCGCGCTGGACGCATCACTTGGTTTTCCCAGACCGGCTTTGTTCATGGCAATGACCCTGAACTCGTACTCGGAGCCCTCGGTCAGCTGACTCGCCTTGATGGTTCTGTCGATCACTGGCCGCCGGTTCACCTTGGCCCAGGTCAACTCGGTGGCTTCGCGCTTCTCCACCATGTAGCCCAGGATGGGGGCTCTCCCGTCATTGGCGGGCGCCTTCCAGCTGACCGTCATGGAGTCTTTGGTGATGTTGGTGATGACGGGTGGCTCGCAAGGGCCGGGAACATCTGAGGGAACCAAACCGATCACTGATTAGAATCAGTCGATCCTGACAGGGTTACTCGTAGCAGTCTATGAACAGGTTGGAAAACATAGTGGACGTCTGGAAGCGTGCGCTCACCGTAGGGATTCTTGACCGTGACCGGTTCGGTCATGGTGGCATCGCCCACGCCGTACTGGTTCTCAGCGCTGACTCGGAACTGGTATTCGTGGCCCTCAATGAGCTTTTCTACCGAGCAGTCGGTGATGTGTCCATGTATGTTGGCGGTGACTAGCGCCCAGTTAGCCCTGCTGGTTTCCCGCTTCTCGATGATGTAGTTGGTGATTTCAGAACCGCCGTCTGCCAGCGGGGGTTCCCACCGCAGCTTGACGCGGTCTGCAAACACTTTGGTGATCTTCACTGAAGCCGGAGGACCTGGTTTGTCTGCGAGGAAAAACCGGAGTGTAGGTTTGAAGACTTAGACAGACAGTGTTCCCACTGTTCATTTTCCATGCGCACAGGAAATGTCGCGGAATCATTTTGAATGCTGAATATGCTCAGAATAGTTGTCAAACAGCGACTTGCTGAGATGCCAATACTCGCAGCCTTACAATTGCTGCAGGCAACTTACCGAGAACTTTGACTTTAATGGTGGCATACTTGCTGCCGCTGGCATTCGCGGCGAGAATAGTGTAGTCTCCGGATTCCTTCCTGGTGACGGAGTAGAGCTCCAACAGGTGGACGTGTTTCTTCTGGGTCATCTTCATTCCCTCTGCTGGATGGAGAGGAACGTTGTCTCTCTTCCAGCTCACCTTGGGCAGAGGCTTCCCAAACACTTCCGCATCCAGGCAGACATTTGCCCCGGCTTTCACCACAATCAAGTTGTTCATGTTGACCCCCAGCTCCACACGTGGAGGAACTGTACGGAATAAGAAGAAGACCATAGTGGTTATTTGCGTCCTTGTGCCAGGACCCTGATAAACTTTATTCCTTGAACTCAGCTGGAGTTTCTGCCCTCTCTGCGTCCTATTCGTTCAACATTCATGTTGTGTGTCGACATTGTTATTTGAACTCGACTTTTGTTGGGGTTGCATTTACATAGAGCACTTTGTTGTGGCCGCGGTTGTCCTTAAACTAAATCCACTCGAGTGGAGTGGAGTGGAGTCATACCGTTCTCGGCAATGACGGCGATGGGATCCGAGAGCTCCGAGGGCTGGCTGACGTTGATGGCCGTCTTGGCGATGATTCGAAAGACGTAGCGCTGGCCCTCTTCCAGACCGCTTACCACGTAGTCCTCGGTCTGGACACTCATGCAGTTGCTGTTGCAACGGCTCCACTTCTCCTCGGGCAACTTGCAGTACTCCACAAAGTAGCCAATAAGCTTGCTGCCACCGTCGTGCTTGGGTCGGGTCCACACCAGCGACACGGAACTCCTGGTCACATCCATGGGCTCGGGTTTACCTGGAGGGTCTGGTGAAAAGGAATTTGGATTCAGCTCTCCGAAACGGTCTGGCTTCACAATACAGACTTTGTGTGACTTTGTGTACTTATGCGTCAGATGAGTGCCTCTCAGAGCCGTGCCTTGCGAGCGATTGGATTGAATGGCCTCGAGTGTATCGGCGACTGGGCCTGACAGAACCTTATCCTAATTCTTTGCCGACCAGACCATTGCATCACAAAAACCGCAGCTCAATTTTGCCTCTACCAACAAATTGTACGCATCCATGCACATGACCCAAGGTCTTGGGGTCCAGTCTTTTTGACTATCTAAGTTTGCGTGACCATTTTTTTCATTCCCCACCTACTCGTCCGTGTATAACACACACGACTTGATTTGGATAAGATGCTGACTCCACATTTCGGTAAATTGCTCGGTATTTTGGAATAAGTCAAGGCAGCGTCGTATGCGCTTGGAAGCTTTTCATACCAACAGCTGTCCTGGCCGTGACGAATTCGGTCTGCTTGCAGGGTTTTCCCTGTCCGGCCAGGTTGATGGCAGACACCCTGAAGGTGTACTCCAGGCCCTCGATGAGACCGGTGCAGGTGTACTGGGTGGATTTGACCACGGACTCGTTGGCCCTGACCCACAGCAAACTGTTCCTCTCCTTCTTCTCGATGCAGTACCCTGTGATTGGGCTTCCGCCGTCGCTGCTGGGACGCTCCCAGGACAGGATAACAAAGTCCTTGTTGATCTTGTTTACCCGATGGTTCCTCGGCTCACTGGGAGGATCTGGGGGCAAATGAAAGCCAGGCGGTCTGACACATGTATTCAAAAAACTCCAGTTTTGGCTCAAAGCTTAGCAATGTCCTCATGCACCATTTCAAAACTCGGATTGAGAATGAGTTTGCTTTTGCAAAGAACTCTTTCTGATGTCGTCTGCTCTGTCGTCAACATCATTCCAGAAGAACGCTTGCTCTCACTGATCTTTAAGGAGTTTGAGAACGTTTGGGACTCACGGATGGCGGCGGCGTCAACTCACCGAACGGATATCTGGCAATCATCTTCTCGGAGTAGGTGGGCTCAGAGATGCCGAACCTGTTCTCGGCCCGGACGCGGAAGATGTACTCGGTGCCGGTGATCAGTTTGGTCATCCGGAAGCTGGTTTTGGTGCAGGACGAGGAGACAGTGAGCCAGTCGCCCTGGCTCACGTCGCACTTCTCCACGATGTAGTTGGTGATGTTGCTGCCGCCATCCTCCTGAGGAGGGTTCCACAGAAGCGTGCAGGCATCGATATCCTGCTCTGTGATCTCCAGCGGAGCTTCGGGAGGTCCTGGGATGTCTGCGCAGCGGCACAAAGATCCGCCTCATTGTTATGAATAGACCCGTTGCCGTAGCCTATTTATCGAAAGGAGTGACAAGTTCATCGACAAGAGTTGCTGCAGCTCCAGCTACGCTTTGAACTGACCCATGACTACGACTTTGAGGATCTGGTTGATCTTGGCCGTGCTGTTCTCCGCCGACAGGCTGTAGTAGCCGCTGTCTGAGCGGGTGACGTTGTTGATGATCAGCGTGCAGCTGCTGAGCGTCTTGACCACCGAGAGGCGATCGGACGTCAGGACGTCCTCGCTGCCCTGCTTCCACTTGCAGAAGGGAGCCGGCTTACCAGCCACCAGAGCCTCGATCACCATCTTGCGTCCCGCTCGGACAGTCACCGTGTCTGGCATGATGATCTTGGGAGCCACTGAGGGAGCGACAATCGGCATGGCTTAGCACACTGTCACAACTTTTGCGTTTGGAATCCTTCCTCGAACAGGCGTGTCCAAACAATGACCTGCTAAAATTACGCATTGACGCGGAATGTGCGGTTTGCCCGCCTACTCGCTGGGTGGCAAGGCAAAAGGACAAAGAGAAGGAGAAGACAAGGAAGAAGGGTACAGGGAGAATTTGTGTCAATGTAGTGTCAAAGCGCCTCACGAATTTCTATGTTTGCGATCCTGGGGGGAAAAAAAACCTCGGATGTGCCTGCCCTCGACCTCGCCGCCGGTGTACTCACTGAGCTGCTCCTTGGCCTCAAAGACTCCCTCGGCCTCTCGAGCAAGACTGATGCCGACAGAGTTCCTGGCCGCCACCCTGAACTTGTACTTCTTGCCTTCCTTCAGGCCCACGACCACAATGGTTAAGTCTTTGACCACCGAGTACGGTGTCCACCTGTCCTGCGGCGCCCCCTCCTCCTGATAGTCCACTACATAGCCATTGATCTTGGCTCCTCCGTCTCGGAGAGGCTTCAGCCATCCCAGCGTGGCGCTGTTCCTCGTCATCTCCAAAACCTCCATCTTCTTGGGCGGATCTGGCTCACCTGAGAAGCATAGCAGGTCTTAGCCACAACCAGCAGAAGATGGAAAGTACTTACACGCTTATGTATGAGACACTTTTTTTTTTCTACAATCAAAAGGGTTGAGACACAAAGAAGAGAATTGATGACATACAAACTTCAAAGTACGTGCAGGACCTTATCTTTATCCGCTTCATATCGTTTGCGAGGTGTTGCGACGGTGGCGGACATAACTGTATACGTCGTGCCCGCGTGGTCGTTGGAAATCGGTATCAATGGCTTGCGTCCGGAACACGAGTACAAAGGATCATTGGATGATTGCAATACTCACTGATCGGGTCTTTGGCCAGGTAAGACTTGGGCGAGTCCTGAGGCACTCCGATTCCATACTTGTTGACCGCCATCACCCGGAAGTAGTACTCGATGCCAGGGGCCATGTTGGTCACCTTGAAGCTCGTCTTCTTCAGGTCCTCTGTGCACTTGGTCCAGGTCTTTCTGTCCACCTCCCGTTTTTCCACAATGTAGTTGAGGATGGCGCTTCCGCCGTCGTTCTCCGGCGGCAACCAGGAAAGCTGCGCTGTAGTTTTGGTAACGTCGGTTGCCTCCAGACCACCGACGGGACCAGGAGTGTCTAACAGAAGACGGATTCCACATTTGCAAATCAGCTCACGCTCTTCCAAATACGCTTTTCAAGCTAAACCCCCAACGCCTGCTTCACCACCCCTCCGCTTCACCCACTACATGCACACGGGGGTCAACTAAAAAGCTAACTTTGCTGTGGGACTGGAGCAAAATTCCATTTGGCCTACTGCGTCAGGTGTTGAATGGCATTTAGAAATGGACATTTGTGACCCACGTTTGACTGTACGTAATTTTGCACAGTCTACTAGAAAAGTTGTGACTCTTTCTCACCGAGGACTTTGACACGAACGAAGACGGCCTTCTCTCCGGCCGAGTTGGACAGAGTCAGTGAGTATCTTCCCGAATCTTCTCTGGTGCTTTCAGGGATGACGAGGAAGGACATGGTGTCCACTTGGTCCACGTGACCTCTCCGAACAACGTTGTCCACCCCCACGCGCTTCCAGGTGACCTTCGGGAAGGGGCGTCCTCTGACAATCGCAAAAAGTCGAATGGGACAGCCAGCCCGCACCGAAAGACCTTTCCTCAAACTTGCGTCCAAGTCAATCTCGGGAGCCTCTGTTTCCGGTGAAAAACAGACTCAAGGTTATGCTTCATGTTCTGGAGAGGGTACACAAGCTCGCAAAAATGATGACAACCCAGTCGACCAAGTTCAGGTTCTTACCCAGGATCTCCTTGGGGAAGACGGGTTCCTTTAAGTAGGCGTGACGTCCCCAGCCCACCTGGTTTTGGGCGGACACCTTAAACTCATACTCCTGTTTCTCATCCAGCTGTCCAATGGTAAACTCTTTAAGGACCAGTGGGCCATGGGTGTCGATCCTCTTCCAGCCTTCGGCGGGCTTTTCAGGGTCCGCCTCACTCTTCAGTCTC
Organism: Syngnathus typhle; assembly: GCF_033458585.1. Lineage (NCBI taxonomy): Eukaryota > Metazoa > Chordata > Actinopteri > Syngnathiformes > Syngnathidae > Syngnathus > Syngnathus typhle. The sequence continues at coordinate 268,897 of NC_083746.1, forward strand.
ATGTCCAGACTGTAGCCGATGATTGGCGCACCCCCGTCGTACACGGGTTTAGACCAGGAAAGGGTGATGGAGGTCTTGGTGCTGTCGGACACCTTCAGGCCTGCGGGTGGCCCAGGAGGTTCTGGGGACAAACAAAGCAAAATGAATAAGTGCCACTGCTCTGGAGGACACACACCAACAGGATTCAGTCCGGTCAAAGTAAACTCACCGATGGGATCTTTGGCCGTGACAGGTCTGCAGGGTTTGCTGGGATCTCCCAGTCCGACCTCATTCTCAGCCTTGACTCGGAACTGATACTCGTGGTTGGGGATCAGGTTGGTCACTCTCATGCGTCTCTCGGGGATCGGACTCTTGGTGCACGGCACCCAGCGTACCGCTCTTTTTTCCTTCCTCTCCAGGATGTAGCCCGTGATGGATTTTCCTCCATCATTCTCGGGAGGAGTCCAGACCACCGTCATCTCCTCTTTGCTTATCTGCATGACACCAATAGGATCATCATTTTGGTTGTCTAGAGTATTTACTAATTTTGGGACATCTTACTTGAAAAATTAACATCCGTACTTTCTAAATATGAATCCACTACTGCCCACCGTGAGTGTTCAGAACCGACCTTAGTGACCTCAGGGGCGTCGGGCGGTCCGGGTCTGTTGAACTGAGTCCGGACCGTGACGGGCTTGCTCTCCATGGCAGGCCCAGTTCCCATCTTGTTTTCGGCCCGCACTCGGAAGATATACTCGTTGCCTTCCACCAGACGCGTCACGTTGCAGTACGCGGTGACAACCGAGGCAGAATACGTGGACCACACCATCCTCCTGGTCTCGCACTTTTCCAAGATGTAGCTGTCCACCTCGCAGCCTCCGTCATCCTCAGGCGCATCCCAAATGACTCTGCACTTGTCTGCTCCGATGCCAGTGACTCGTAGGTTCCTGACGGCTCCGGGGACGTCCAGGACGTTCACGCTGGCGTACGCTGTGAAGGTTCCGGCCGAGTTGGTGGCGGTGACAATGTACTTCCCGGAGTCAGTGCGTCGGGACTTGGTCAAAAGGAACTTGGAGTAGTCAGAGCCGGTCTCATAGCTGATTCTGGGGTTGTCACCGGTTGCCTTGTCCTTGATCCACTTGACTTCAGGGTGGGGCTTTCCTCTCAAGGAAGCTTCCATCCTGACCGACTCTCCAGCCTTTACCGTCAATGTTCCGGAAAGCTTCAGGTCGAGGACCGGTTTCTGGATCTCTTCTCGCACCAGAATATCGGCCAATTTCACCCAGCCGCTCTCTCCTCCTTCATTGACGCTTTGCACCCTGGAGGAAAAAAAAAAAAAAAGTGCTTTAGCCATTCATGGCAGCTTCGCACCCAGAAGAAAATGCATCTACTTTTCACACTTGTTTGAAACATTTGTTTGAAAACCCTAAGCCGCCAGGGCAAGTCGTTTGACTCACCTGAACGTGTACGTCTGATTTTCAACACACTTGTCCGCCAAAAAGAAAGTGTTGGTTAGGACGCCCGTGTTGAGTTTTTCCCATTCCTGCGCATCTTTGACTTTGCACTCCAGGTTGTAAGAGAGGTTGGGGCTGCCGCCATCATAGTCAGGCCTCCTCCACCTCAGGTAGACGTAGCTCTTGCCAACGTCTGTCACCCTGAAGTTCTCGGGCTCGCCTGGTTTTTCAATGGGGTCGATGGCTAGCACGGGGACCTTGGTCTCCACACAGGGCCCGGGTCCCATCTTGTTTTCGGCACAGACACGGAACAGGTACTGGTGGCCCTCCATGAGCTTGGTCTTGATCTTGCGGTTGGTGCAATGGGAAGAGATCATAGACCACATGCTGATGCTGGGCTCTCGGCACTCCACAATGTAGTTGGTGATTTCAGAGCCACCGTTGTCTTTTGGAGCATCCCAGTTGATCATGCAGGAGTCCTTGGTGACGTAGGTGGTATGGAGATTCTGGCAATGGCCGGGACGGTCCAGAACATTGACAGTGATGCAGCAGGAGGCCTCTCCGCCCACATTTGAGGCCTTCAGGGTATATTTACCATGGTCAGCTCTGGTGGCCTCTTTGATCTTCAGTTGGACCACAGGTAGGTTCTGGATCAGAGTTACACGTTTGCTGTTCTCCAGAATAGTCTCTCCCTTGGACCACAGCACTTCAGGCTCCGGACGGGCCTTGATATAGCCGACAATGTTGACGTTGTGTCCGACGCGCACGGTGACGCGCTCGCGACACGTGGCGTCCATTTCGATCTCCGGTGGGATCAGAATGTCTTGAGCCGTGACCGACTCTGGAACTTCGCTGGATTCACCGTCACCGATCATATTTGAGGCAAACACTCTGAATGTGTAGGTGGCACCTTGCTCGAGCCCCTTGACTGTATATACGCACAACTTGATGAAGTCGTCCACGTTGACTTTCTTCCAGTCGCCGTCGGCCTTCTTCATTTCCACAGTGTAGCCCAGAATGGGACTGCCGCCGTCTTTGGTGGGTTTGGTCCACACCAAGTCGGCCGTTGAATTGCTGTAATCTTTGACTTTGGGGTTTATCGGGGCACTCGGGACTGTGATTTGCCTGCAAGGCTTGCAGAGGTCAGAGATGGGTGAGGGTCCACTATAGCCAGCACTATTCTCTGCAAATACTCTGAATTCGTACTCGTTGCCTACAAACAAGCCCTGGACTCGGTAGCGGAGGTCCTTGCAGGGCGTCCTGTTCACGCGGATCCATTTCCCTCCTTTATGTCTGCGTTCAATGAGGTAACCGGTGATCGGACTGCCACCGTCAGACAAGGGCATGGTCCATCCGACCGTGACGGCATCCTCGGAGATGTCATGTGGCAGCGGCTTACCGGGCGGACTCGGCGGCATGAAAGTATGCTCGGCGATGGTAGGCTTGCTCTCCAAGGGCGCCCCGATGCCCATTTTGTTCTCGGCGCGGATGCGGACCACGTACTCGACGCCCTTTTGCAGGCGCACAATCCTGAGCTTGGTGGCCAGGCTGCCAGAGCTCACTCCTCCCCAGGTCTCCTTGTTGGAATCTTTCTTCTCCACAATGTAGTTGGTGATGGGGCTGCCGCCGTCATCCTTGGGAGGACGCCACTCGATGGTCATGGCGTCGGGGGACACCTCCAGGATGTTGACGGGTCCGATGGGCGCCGCCGGGACGTCCAGAACGGTGACGTTCAGAGCGGCCGTCTTGGTGCCGGCGAGGTTGGACACGGTGAGCAGGTAGGTGCCCGTGTGGTTTCTGGTGCACTCGTTAATGCTGAGAACGGTGGAGAAGTTGTCGGTGTCGATCTTGATCTTGCCCCCGCTGGTCATCTCCTCTCCTTCGATGGACCATTTGGCAGTCGGGAGTGGCGTTCCTCTCATGATGGCGGGCAGCCTGATGGTGGTGCCTGCCTTCACGATGATGCCGTCAGTCAGCTTGACATCAACCTCGAGGATCGGAGGCACTGTTGACAGACGACACGCGGGCAGAGTGAAAACTAGCTCCCTCTTTGAAACTACTTTGCATATTTTGGGCTGATCACTTCTATGCCATGTGTACACCCCTTGCTTCCTGTTTCCAAAAGCGTTTGAGCTGTGTTGTAATGAAACATGGGTCTGTGGTCTGACATCTTTGACACGTCACACACTCTAGCTCTTTTAAGGTATTACTCCTATGCTGCGTCTACTGTCAGCCTGCGCTGCGGGTCTCCCTCCCTCCCTCCCTCCCTCCCTCCCTCCCTCCCTCCCTCCCTCCCTACCTACCTACCTACCCCCGGGGTCATAATCTCACCCAGTTTCTCCTGGCAGAGGATGGGAAGGGTGGTGTCGGGTCTGCTGAGGCCAATGGCGTTCTCGGCTCTCACTCGGAAGCGATAGGTCTTGCCTTCTTCCAGACCAGTCACGTGACTCTCCGGGATGCTGACCGTCTGCCACTCGTGCCACTCTTTCGCTCCTTCTTCTTGATACTCCACCAAGAAGCCCGTAATCTCACTTCCGCCGTTTCGGTCGGGCCAGTTCCAGGCAAGCCACACCTCCGTTTTGTCCACGTCCACGTGGTGAAGGTCTTTAGGAGGACCGGGAGGGACTGCGGAAAAAACATGTTCAACCTTCAGACCGGCGGTGCTCCAACTCGGTGTGTGCGGTTGTTGTTTATGTGCTTATTTGCGTGTTGGAGGAGCAACCGCCGTTGATGAACGGGGCTCTCCAGTACGCAGAGCGCGGCTACTCACAGAGCGGATTCATGGCTTTGATGGCCTTGGGCGTCTCCACGTACTCGCTGCGACCATACTGGTTCTCGGCCGCAACTCGGAAGGTGTAGGCCAGTCCCTCCGTCAGGTGCTTCAGCATCATGCTGCGTTTCTTGGAGGTGGAGCACACGGGAACCCACTGCGTGGAGCCTGTGTCTTTCTTCTCCACCACAAAGTTGGTGATGCGAGCGCCTCCGTTGTCCTCCGGGTCTTTCCAAGACAGGAAAGCTGAGTCGCTCCTGACATCTGAGACGCGAAGGTGCTGGACAGGACCAGGTTTGTCTGAACACAAAATGAGGACAACTCATAAGAACACTCACACAACTTACTTTCGCCGAGTTTGGTCTTTTGCTTGAAAATGCCAGTGAACCTACTTTGACCTTCTCTAAACTTTAGTCCAATGCTTGAACATTTCAGAACCTAATTGCACAACTTGTTGTTGGAAGAGTTGGAACCGTGAAGTCGAAGTAAGTAGCCATAGCAGAGTAGAACATTCCAAAGTTGGACGCAAGTTTAGCGGTCATATCAAGTTTGCCTGTCAAGGTTTTCTAGCCTAATTTGAGTAGAAATTGGCTCAGAGTGGATTTGTTTGTGGTGAACTCCTACCAAAGACCAAGACGGTGCATGTGACGGTCTTGGAGCCAGCAGGGTTTTCGACCGTGAGCGTGTAGTCTCCACAGTCGCCGCGGTTGCAGAACCTCATCTCCAGCTTGGTGCCCTCTTGTTTGGTCTCAATGTCAGCCCTAGTGGGCACGTCGGCGTCGTTCTTCTTCCAGACCACGGAGGGGAAGGGGATGCCCTTGATGGCCGCCATGAGAGTGATGTGAGTGCCGACCAGGGCCTTGACCACTCGGGTCATCCCGGCATCCAGAATCAACTCTGGTGCTTCTAAGGTAATGAGCAGCAAACACAAACCTGAGTCGCTGGACCACAGTAGGACATTTCTAGGCCACGTTCGAGTCGCTCACCGAGTCGGTCCATCACTCTGACCGGTTCTTTGATATGAGCGGGGTCGGACTCCCCGGCAGCGTTGACAGCCTTCACTCTGAAGCGGTAGAGTGCGCCATCCTCCAGGCCCACCACCTTGAACCTGGTCCCCTGGCAAGAATCCGGAGTGTGGTTCACCTGGAGGAGGGTGGAGGCAAGATATGGAGCGGTGGGTGGAAATGACAACCTAACAAAGCCACTCTACAGACCATTTAGAAGTAACCAAACCAAACTAAAATGGAGCTGTCATGAAATATCCCCAAGTACTCTGAGCAGTCCAACATTTTGTCCTGCTCTATTCCCGACAGTGTGCGTGCGTACAAAGCGACAAGCAGCTGACCTTCTGCCACTCCTCCTCGCCAGCCTTCTGGAACTCCAGCAGGTAGCCGAAGATCTTGCCTCGGCCGGTGTCGGCGGGCGGCTCCCAGGTCAGAGTCACAGACTCCTTGGTGTGGTCCACGGCCTTGAGATTCTGCGGTGGGCTCGGCTTGACTGCAGAAAAGAGCGGTTGCCGAGTGACGTGTAAGCCAACGTTGACGCCGATATTCTGGCCAGGAGCAGACGGCACCGAGCTCAAATTCAGCGAGGGCTCCGCAACCTGCGTGGCTCTTAAGGTGTTGTGTCACTTTTAGAAAATGGGAATTTAATTGCATTACTTTGGTCATTTTTTTTATGAGGCCCCTTGAAATGTGAAGAGTCTGGCGCTCTCGTGACACAACCAAACGTATTTTGTTGTTGTTGTTGTTGCCCAAAAGCCTAAGCCTTTTCCGTGTCTCACCGATGGGATCTTTGGCGAAGACGGGCTTGGACGGCGGACTGGGGTCACCCACGCCCACCACGTTCTCCGCGCGGACTCGGAATTCGTACTCGCAACCCTTGAGCAGGTCCAGGACCATGTACTCCACCATGGGATGGATCTTTTCTGTGTTGCAGCGGACCCATCTGCCGAACAAAAACAATCCAGCTGGTGAGTGGAAACATGAACATTGAAAGCTTTTGGTGAAACAAGGTACTCTGGAGAGCAGCAAATAAGAGCGCCGGAAAATCAAAGCAGTATTTTGGACGATAAGTAAGAGCAGCCTAAAAGTCGCCTTCATTCAACTTGAGTGGCCATGGAGTGGCTTGGTACCTGTTGGCCATGGTCTCCTTCCTCTCCACAATGTATCCGGTGATTGGCTTGCCTCCATCTGCCGGAGGCTCCCAGTGAACCAGGGCGCGGTCCTGGTACACTGCCTTGACGGTGGGCTGCTTGGGCGCGTCGGGCACCCCTGCGGCGCAAACACACAACGCACTTGCATCAATGATTCGATTTGACGATTTGGTAGTAGACACAAAAGCACCATTTTGCTCGAATGTGACTTTTTTTTTTTACTTGGTTTCATCGTCGAGTGTTTCTCGTATTGGAACACCACCCATTTATTGGATGTTGTAGCATTTTAATGGGCGTGACTTTGTCTATTTCCATCATCTCCTGTCACCTCACTTAGGGCATGACTTTCCCCGGCCCAAAGGCGGACATCACTTACGGAACACATCTCTGGCCTTGACCTCGGTGGACAGCAGTGGGTCGCTGATGCCATAGATGTTCTGGGCCATGATTCGGATGATGTACTCGCGACCCTCAATCAGTTTTGGCACCTGAATCGGCAAAAGGGTACAATTATACGAGGCGCTGAGCGCAAGCTCGGCCATGTTAGGTCCAGGTGCTGACCCTGCAGGTGGTCCTCGTGCAGGACGCGCTGACGGGCATCCACAAGTCTCGGTTGGTGTCTCGCTTCTCGATGACGTAGTTGGAGATGGCGCAGCCACCGTCGTCCAGGGGAGGTTTCCAGGAAATTAGCATGTGGTCTCTGTAGACCTCCTCAAAGATCACTGGGCCCTCGGGAGGCTGAGGTCGGTCTGGCGGGAGGGAGCAAGCAAGCGTTCAGAGGTTAAAATTGTATTATTTTCGGAAAGAATTCCCAAATCATTGGGCTGGCAACATAGGAGATGGAGGATGAGCGTAGCGCAGTGTGAGCAGGACTCTTTCAGCGCTTGCCCGGTGTGCCACTCACCGACGACGGTGACGGCGCAGATTCCGCTGCGCCTGCCGGCCGCGTTGTCCACGTTAACGCAGTAGCATCCGCTGTGGTCTCTCCTGGCCTTCCCAATGTCCAGACTGAGTTGCGTGTCGCCGCAGCGGACGGCTAGGTCCGCATCAGGTTTCAGCTCCTCCTCGTTCTTGGTCCAGGTGACGCTGGGCCTCGGCTTGCCGCCGTAGCGTCCCGACAGCATGCAGCTGTCTCCCGCCTTCACCGTCATCTTGTCTCGGAAGTCCAGGTCCAGACTGGGAGGTTCTGGCGGACGGAACAGCAGAAAAAGTCGACTCGAGTCCGCTGTCCATTTGTGTGCCCCGCGCTTCCCTGAAATGTTCTCCTTGAAAAAAGCAGCCTTGCGCATTGCATGGCAGCGAACCCAGTCAGGTGGACGTCGGGGCCGTAGTACTCACCCAGCTCATCCTTGCACTGAACGGGTTTGGTGGCAAAGGAAAATTTGCCTTGTCCCACTACGTTGACGGCAGCCACTCTGAATTCGTGGCTGGACCCCTCCTTGAGTCCGCTCAAGGTGAACTTTCTGTCCATCAGCTTCTCGTCACCTCCCACGCGGACAAAGTTGTCTCGGCCGATCATGCGACACTCAAGGACATAGCTGGTCACTTGGGCGCCCCCGTCGTACTTGGGCGGCTTCCAGGCTACCGAGATGGAGTCCTTGGTGACGGCCGTGACGATCAGGTCCTCCGGACGCTCGGGTACGGCTATGGGAAGGACACAAGAGTTGTCCTTTGCAGTTTGCCAAAACCTCACGACAGCCACAGCATCATTGACCATGATGTCACGCCCACTTCTGGATGGCACAAGATGGTGTTTTCATCCACGCAAACAAACAAATCTTACAGATGGGGTCTTTGATGAGCACGACTTTGTCCGTCTCCACAAAGGGGCCCATGCCGATGATGTTCTCGGCGGCGATCCTGAAGAAATAGCCTTTCCCGTTCAGGAGTCCCTGCACCACGGCGTTGTTCCTGGTCACCGTGTAAGTGACCGAAGTCCAGCCCATGCGGTCCGACTCCCGCTTCTCGATAATGTAGTTGGTGATGGCCGAGCCGCCGTCGTCTTCAGGGGTATACCAGCTCAGTTTGCACGAGTCGTTGGTCAGGTTCTCACCGGCGAAGGGGAGGCCGACTGGTCCGGGAACATCTGGAGGCCAGAGATGCAAACTCATGAAAACTAGGTGTGGACACTCCAAAACTCACGGATAAAAGACACGGATGGTTGGCAAGCCATGAATACTGGGGCTGCAGATGGTCGGCAACCCGTGGTCACGTGCTGCGGACGATCGTTAAAAATGTCACACGTAAGAAATCAAAACAGTCGGCGAGTCATGAACACGAGTTGCGGATGCTCTGAAACTCACGAGAAGAAGTTGGGAGTTCCAACGAGTAGCGATAGGAATATAAGTAAGGAATATCAGTGACTCCTAAAAATGAGTTGTGGACAGTTGTGGAGAAAATCTTGATAAGGACTCTCAGGAGACCAGGTCACGGCAGTAGACTTTGAACTCACCCAGGACCAAATCTTGATAAGGACTCTCAGGAGACCAGGTCACGGCAGTAGACTTTGAACTCACCCAGGACCTCCACGATGACTGCCTTCTTCCTCTCGCCACCTTCGTTCTTTGCGCAGAGCGTGTAGATCCCCTGGTGCTGGCGTTTGCAGTTCTTGATGACCAGCGAATTGGAGATGCCCGTGGTCTCCACCGAGGCCTCCTTGGGCACCTCGCCGTCATCTCGGCACCAGCTGATGTGCGGCGCCGGTTTGCCGGACACGTAGGCGATGATGCGGATGGTCCCGCCGGCGTGGACCACGATCCTCTCCTTGACGGAGGCGTCCAGGTCCATCTCGGGCGCAACTGAAGGGAGAGCGGACGCTTGGTGAGAAACACCACACTGAGGTTTCCAGCTAGCAAGCTAGCAGCTCTCATGGAATCACAGCAAATAGACTGATGCTGGTAGCTTGACTTAAGTGTTTCATTTGGTCATAACTTAACTTACTTTTGTGCGTTTCCCTGAATTGACGGGTGATCAAAAACAAAAACGTGCTAGTACACGCCACACCACTAACATGCGCATTTGTGTAATTAGTGTTGAATGCGTGCCTTTAATGGGCGTGGCCTAGTGAGCGGCCTCAGGATTTGTCCTCGTGTGAGGGCCTGGGCGTGAGTTGCGGCCTACAGCAGCTCGCTGCGAGGGTTTTGGCTATGACTGGCAGCTGCGTTCAATGAGTGTCAGAAAGTTCAATTACTCCAGTTCTAGTGGTGACGCCTGATTTAAAATAATAGCAATGGCTGGTAATTTGTCCAAAATTTGAACCGAAGCTCATGTTAGTCAAAGTAGCGCTGTTCCTACTTGTCCTGTCTCTGGCTTCGATCAGCTCCGAAACGTTTCCCGGTTCACCGACCCCGGCGGCGTTGACGGCTCGGACTCTGAAGCGGTACAAACCACCTTCCTTGAGACCGGCCACCACAAACTTGGTTCCTCTGATCTCTGAGTCCTTGGCCTGAAGAGAGGGCAACGTGGGAATGAAGGACACGTTAACCAGTTGGGGAAAGTCAATTTTCCTGGGACTACAAGCGTGTGGTGTGAGTGACACGGTTTACCTTCTCCCAGCTCTCCGGTTCCTTGTCATCGTCGGCGCTGCTCAGTTGAAGCAGCTTCCTCTGAGCCTTCTTCTCCTCCTCTTCCTTGCTCACCTCCTTGAATTCCACAATGTACCCGGTAACCTTGGAGCCTCCGTCCACCAGGGGGGGAAGCCATTCCAGCTCCACCGTTGACCTGGTCCAGTCCATCACCTTCGGAGTGGGCGGGCCAGGGGGCTCTGCTCATTGCACAAACAGTTGGCTTAAGTCATTTTGAATGAAAACGAGTTGCCGGCATTCGGGAACTCATGAAAACTAGTCACAGACTTATGGCTGTCCCAGATGACTCACTGATGGGGTCCCTACAGAGAACGGGGTCTGAGGGTAGGCTGGGTAGTCCACAACCGGCAGCGTTGGCGGCGCTGACTCGGAACTGGTACATGGCACCATCCAGCAGGCCGGTGACGTCCCAGTTGTTTCCAAGGGGCAGCGCCCGGATGGGCTGCCGGTTGACGCGAGCCCAGCGCTTGCTGGTGGTCTCCTTTTTCTCGATGAAGTAGCCGGTGACCGGCGAGCCACCGTCGTATTTGGGCTCCTCCCAGTTCACCGTCATGGACTCCAGACACACGTTGGTCACGGTGGGCTTCTCACATTGGCCGGGAACAGCTATGCCGGAACAGATTTGCGGCGGGCGTGAGCATACTGGGCTTTCCATGAAACATTTGAAGCCTGGGCTTTGGAACCCAGGGAGAGTGCTTTGCGTGTGGCACTCACTGAAGAGGTTCCTGGCTTTTTCAGGCTCGCTGAGTAGCGGAGGCCCGACTCCAAACTTGTTCTGCGCCATGATTCTGAACTCGTACTCGTGGTTCTCCGTGAGCCGGGTCACCAGGTAGGCACAGTCCTTGGGGTCGTTGGACACGTGCACCCAAGACTTGCGGTTGTCCTCGCGCTTCTCCACCACGTAGTTGGTGATTTTGGAGCCGCCGTCGTCCAGGGGCGGCTTCCAGGCCAGGCCGATCCTCTCCGCAAACACCTCGGTGAACTTCACAGGTCCAACGGGTGGGCCGGGAGGTCCTGTGGAGGTCACGCCAAGTCTTGTTGAGAGAGCTGGGATTTGATAGTGCTGCTAAATGTTATTAGTGAACCTTGTGGGCTTTGTTGGTGACATCGTATTTGGAGCAGCCTATTGTGAAAGTGATGTCAAGACTAGAGTGGTCAATATTTTCAAATTGGAATAAGTTGACTTTTTTCCCCCCCACTTTACTCAATGGTAAAGCCCAAAAGTGTTGCTTTGCACTACACTGAATTTTGAGCCTTACTACCAGGAAGCCAAATGTAGGTAAATTCACACTCACCATAGACCAAGAGTTTGACGTCCTTGGTGACAGTGCCCAGGGCGTTGCTGGCAGTCAGGCTGTAGAGGGCGCTGTCGTCGCGGGTGGCCCTCTGCAGCAGCAGCGTACACTTGTCGTGCGTCACCAGCTTGGCCACGCGCTGGTCGTAGCGCACGGCAGCCTTCTGCTCGGGCGCCGCCAGGCTGGCCTTTTGCCACGAGAGGCTGGGGAAAGGACAGCCGCTGACCTTGGCCGGCAGGCTGATGTCGCAGCCCTCCTCACCCTCCAGCACCTCCCGCAGCTCGATGGCGGGCGGGCCTGAAACGGGGTCAAACACGCGCGTCAAATACGTCACGACCAGCTCAGGGAGCATAGCGGGCAGAGTCTGAGATGCATGCCGCCATTGCTCCTGCATGTAACCACCACAGCCGTTACCTCATGGTGCTGTGCTCTAGGTGTAAAAAACGTTCATTCGGGATGAACACGTGGGCCTACTGCGCGACTGTATTTTAATGTTGGCCATCGGTTGGTACTCAGAGCGCAACGTTTGACAACAGTCAGCGCTCACGCAATAGTGCGAATGCTGACAGTTCCTTCTCGGACTGGCCAGCCAACAGCGGGATGACGTTGCTGTTGGTTTGTCTCCAAACATTAAGTTGAGGCTTGTCCAACTCACAGGTCTGATCCTTGATGGAGAGCGGTCCAGCGGTGGCTGAGGGTCGACTGGGTCCGGCCGCGTTCACGGCTTTCACTCGGAACTCGTACTCTCCGCCCTGAAGAAAAAAAATAACTCGATCAGCGGACCTATTGCTGTTAGGGAGGGAGGGAGGGAGGGAGGGAGGGAGGGAGGGAGGGAGGAAGGAAGGAAGGAAGGAAGGAAGGAAGGAAGGAAGGAAGGAAGGAAGGAAGGAAGGAAGGAAGGAAGGAAGGAAGGAAGGAAGGAAGGAAGGAAGGAAGGAAGGAAGGAAGGAAGGAAGGAAGGAAGGAAGGAAGGAAGGAAGGAAGGAAGGAAGGAAGGAAGGAAGGAAGGAAGGAAGGAAGGAAGGAGCTTCGGGGACTAACCTCGTTCAGGTCCTCCACCACAAAGCTGAGCTCCTCCACGTCTCGCTTGTTGCACTGCTTCCAGGTTTCCTTCTCCTTGCCGCTGGTGTCCCAGCTCAAGCGCTCCACCACGTAATGTTTGACAGGAGAGCCTCCGTCGTTCTTGGGAGGCTCCCAGCTCAGGGTCACCGTGTTCTTGGTCACCAAGTTGACTTTCAGCTTGGTAGGTGGGTCTGGCGGGTCTGCGGGTGTGGACACACAGCCAGCTTCAAGGCCCATTTCAGAGGCACCCGAGTGTATGTTAAAAAACACTCTGCTAATATGGAGGATTCTGACGGTACGTGTAAACCCTCGGGGTAACATTTGCATGGAAAAAAGTCAGTGTGCGCTCACAGATGGGGTCGCTGGCTCGGGCAGGATCAGTGGTGACGGTGAACGGACCAAAGCCCAGCCGGTTCTCGGCTCGCACTCTGAACAGGTAGTCCTGTCCTTCCAAGAGGCCCGGGACCACAAAGGCTTGACTGGCGCAGGCCGCGTTCACCTGAGCAACAATCACATTCACCGTCGTCAGTTCCTCATCTTGGCAAACTTTGTCTGTCTCTCTGTCCGTCCGTTTGTCCGTCCGTCCTTCACTGGCTCTACCTTCGTCCAGGCCTTGTCAGTGACGCATTTCTTCTCAATGTAGTAGCTTTTGATTCTCTCTCCACCGTCATTGTCAGGCAGCTTCCAGATCAGCCTCATGGTTGAACGGGTGATGTCGGTCACCTTCAGATCTTTCGGAGGTCCCGGAACATCTGAAACAATGAAGGAAATCGTTAGACATACAAACACATGCACAACTAAAAACAAAGCAAGCGCCTCGCATCCAGTCGAGTTCACAACGCACCGAGGACGTTGACTCTGACGTTGACGTGTTTCTGTCCAGACTTGTTCTTGGCCGTGATGGTGTAGCGTCCAGAGTGGGTCCTCAAACTAACGGGGATGCTCACGACGGACGTGGTGTCTGTGGACTCGACCTGAGGAGACGCAAGAGCGCGTTGAGCTCAGGAGTGGAGCATTTTCTCACGTCTGCTTGGAATGGCCAAATGAAGTCACCTCCGAGTCCACGGGAAGAGTGTGCAACTTGTTCTTCTTGTGAGACTTGGCTTTGCCGTCAAAGTCCCACGTTACCTTGGGCACAGGACGACCTTTGATGGTGGCTGGGATCTTGATAGGATCTCCGGCACGGATGTAGAGCAGATCATCCACCAAGATGTCAATGGTGATGGAGGGCATGACTGAAATAGCGGCGGATGAGGAACATCAGTGACCAGCACCTCATTTCCACGTGCTTTTGCCAGGTGCCAACACTTACGCTGAACGTCTTCAATCAAGACCTCGCCCGTGCGGGGGCTAGGGTCCGATTCACCGATGTCATTGACTGCGATGATTCTGAAGCGGTAGCGCTTGAGCTCACGCAGGTTGGGAACGGTGAACTCGGTGGTGGGGTGCGGCTCTTCGTTCACCCTCACCCAATCCGATTTGCCCTCGTCCTGGATCTGGACGATGTAGCCCTTGATGGGGCTTCCGCCATCCTTCTCCGGCGGCTTCCAGGTCAGAGTGACATTGTGCTTGGTCTTGTCGGCCACCACGGGAGCATTGGGCATGCTGGGAGGAGCTGAGGGAGGGCGGAACGGATCCATTGGCCTCAAAATGAATCACGAAGCAAACAGTACAGATATGCAAGACGGAAATGGTGAGTGTTCCGCTGAAACGCAACTAGACTTTGCTCATGAAGACCTTCGATACAAAAGTCACATCCCTTTGAGGGAAAATTCTGGTCAGGACAGACACCCGGTTCGAACGGCAATCTGTGCGAAATTTGTCGCAACAGAGGAGGAGGTTTGACACCATCACAAGCATGCAACGTATTTTCACCGCCACGGTGAGACCAGACCAAAAAAAGGGAACTCCCCACCAAAAATTGCCAACTGACTTTTGAAGTCAAGGTCAAACACCTTTCAACAACTAAGAAGGCTTTGTCATGCTGTTCGGTTGCAGTAAGAACTTGGAGTCCAAAACCGAAACTTCTCCAGCAACAAAGCAGAGTCCATTCAACTGAGGGACAGGATGAGTACGAATTTACGCAATGTGCTATATTGTTCAGCTGACTCACTCAGAGGGTCGACAGCAAAGGCCGGGTCGGATGGTGCGCTGAAAGGTCCCGTTCCGGCCGAATTGAAGGCGGCGACTCGGAATTCGTACTCGCTTCCTTCAAACAAGCGAGTCACCTGGCAGACACAGAAAGTTATCGGACACTCTTCCAGTCCAGATGTATTCGGCAAAATCCAAAGCCCCACCTGGTACTCCCAGCCTTTCATGCCCCTCTTGGTGACCGGCATCTTGTTGACTCTGGCCCAATAGGCGGAGCCTCTTTCTCTCTTCTCCAGCCAGTAGCCAATGATCATAGAGCCGCCGTTGTCCCTCGGTGGCTCCCAGGTCAGGGTCATGGAGTTCTTGGTATACTCGGTGATGGCCGGTTTCTCCGGGGGGCCGGGGAGCCCGAAGGGGTCTGTGATTTGAACTTCCTCTGTTGCGCAAGGGTCAGACTTGCCGTAACGGTTCTCGGCTCTGACGCGGAACAGGTAGGATTTGTTGGTACCCAAGTTCCACACCTGCAGTAGAGGGAGGAGAAGACCACTTCCTCATGACCGTGACCAGAGTACAGGCATGTGTCCCAGCATGTGACTACAGACCAGGAGCCAGGAGTAAGCTGAGAGCCAACGGGACCTACCCGAAACTTCTTGTCAACGATGCTGTTGGTGAGCTCCACCCATTGAGGTTCCGCTTCCTGTCCCTCTTCCTCCCCTTCGTCTGTGATCACTTCTTTCTTCTCAACAATGTAGTTGGTCAGCTCACTGCCACCATCATCCAGAGGCGCGTCCCACTGCAGCTGGCAGGATTCTGCCTTGATATTGGACACTGCCACGTTTCTGGGAGGAAGCGGGCGGTCTGGGCAAAGAGAGGAGGTTGGTTTAGTTGTTGTTTGTTGGTATTTTTATTTTTTTTCTCGTTCGATCTTTATGTGGAGCGTATATCTGGAAAAAAATCACCATCTCAAACCAATTAGAACATTAGCATATGTCTACGGTCGAGTCTGCTCTCTAGGGTGCTTCGACTGCAGTCCGATTATTCCCCATATGACAATGTGTCCATTTGGGCTCGTCTTTGACAGATCAATTTTCCCAGGCTTAAAAATGTCTCCATTACGTCAGATTCAATGATCTCGCCCCCAAGAGCAGTCGACGTGGCTTTTCCTCACTCGACTGAGATATTTTCTGACACGAGGGGACGTTGTGTCTTGAGGGTAGCTCACCTAGAACCATGACACAAGTGGTGTGCTTGGCTGAGCCCATGTTGTTGGAGGCCAATATGGTGTAGCTGCCACGATCCTTCCGGTCGGCCGCGGGGATGGACAGAGTGGACTTGCAGTTCATCCTGCCCATCACCGTCGTCTCAATCAGCAGACTTTCCGTTGGCTTCTTCAGCACCACGTCATCTTTGGACCACTCCACTTTGGGGATGGGGAGGCCCAGGATGTCGGCAGGGATCTCCACGGGCTCGCCCTTTTTCACCGTGATGCTGTCAGCCTTGAATATCTTCAGCATGTGGATCTCTGGGGCCACTGGTGGAGATGAGACAACATGGGTCCGGTTTGAAAGGGTAAGGCTTTGCTTGATGGACGTTAAGGCCCAAATTAGTACAGGAAACAGATTCGCTTGTGCATTATCATCTGATTCTTGACTTTTCTTCATGGTCATGCCTTATCGAGGTATTTTTATTGATTTTCTTTTAAAACAAAAACGGATAGAAAACCCTTTAGGTTCGCTGGCCTTGATTAATGTTTCAACACTTGGACATCTTCAAAAAGGTTGCCCAGCCCTGGCCTGCAGCTTCGCGTTCCACAGAATTGGCGTACCTTCATCGTCTTGGATGACCACGGTCAGCGCAAGAGACGGGTCGCTTTGCCCAATCAGATTTGCGCACTTGATCCTGAACTCGTACATCCAGGCCTCGTCCAGGCCATCCACCGTCATGGTCAAGTCAGGGCAGAGCTCTGTATTGCAAGGCTCAAAGGCCTGCTTGTCGTGACGCTTCTTCTCCAACAAGTAGCCGATGACAGGGCTGCCGCCGTCATTGCGAGGCGGCTTCCATGCTAGCGTGATGGAGTTCTTGGTGCGCTCCGTGTAGTGGAACTTCTCGGGGGGCGACGGCGGTCCTGCGGAACCCGTGACAAGAGAAAGCGTTTCACATCGGAATTGTCGGCATGGCACACTGTCGGTACGGAGGACTCTCGGGACTTGCCTTGTGGGTCCACAGCTTTGATGGGTCCGATCTCGACGGGCGGGCCCATGCCGTACTTGTTCTTGGCAAAGACACGGAAAAAGTACTCTTGTCGCTCCATGATGCCCACGCACTCGCATTTTGAAGAGACAGTTTCAACGGGCTGCCTCCACGTGTGCATTTTGGCATCTCTGCGCTCCACCAGGAAGCCGGTCAGGTCACTGCCGCCGTCGTCCACCGGGTCATCCCAGTTCAGGAAGATCATCGTTCTAGTCACAACGACTGGCTTCAGGTCAGTGACTGGTCCGGGAACATCTGCAAAGAAAAGGGGATTGGCGTCGGTCCACGTTTTGGAACCATCATAGCTTTCCATGCGTCCATCCACCTACCCATGACCTCCACCCGGGTGAAGGCTGACCTGGTGCCACTGGGGTTACATGCAGAGATCAAGTATTTGCCGCAGTCCTTCCTCTGCACGCTTTTAATGAGCACAACGCTGTTGTTGCCCTCGGTGAGGATTTCTACGTGGTCTTTGTCGGGTTTCTTATCGTCCACGGTCCAGGTGATGGTTGGGTAGGGTTTACCGGTGACAAGCGCCGGAACACGAAGTGTCTCGCCAGCTCGGATGACCACGCCGTTCTTGACTAAAATGTCCAGCTCCACCGCAGGCATTTCTGCAAAAGGGAGACAGCCGCCAAGAGTAAAAATGAGCTGCTGCTGGATCGCACTGCTGCACTTGACATTGATCGTTTGGACATTTTCACGTCATCGCCTTCCGGCCGCTGACCTGCAGGATTCCTGACAAACACTGACTCGGTGAAACCCGGGGTTCCCTCTCCCGCAGCATTGCAGGCAATGACTCTGACCAGGTACTTGGCTCCCTCACGGACTCCATATACCGTAAATGCCCGAGTCTTCCATGGACGTTCTGTAGACCTGGACCAGTCTTTGGTCCCGGCCATAGTCTAGGGAACACCACAGAAAAATAGGGAGGGATTTATGTTCACGCAACGTTAAATGAAGTCACGTCAAATGTATTTATTTATATAGGCCGTAATCACAAAACACAATAAAAACATCTCAAAGGGCTTTGCGTGGCCAGAATCGATGATTGGGGGGCGCCAATTAAGCACCTTGTCCACGTGGTATCCCAGGATCTCGCCTCCTCCATTGTCGGCAGGTGGGTCCCACTCAACGTCAATGGAGTGGTCGGTGGTTGCCACCACTCGGGGGATAGGTGGTCCGGGAGGTACTGTAAAACAAAGATTCAAAATGGAGACCGGTACTCCGAATGGAACGCATTTTACCATCTGGAAAATGCACGTACATATTGGGGCTTGTGCCGTTTTAGGATCTGAAGGAACGCTGAACTTTCCGGGGCCCGCCTGATTTTCGGCCGCCACTCTGAAGATGTACGTTAAGCCCTCGACGAGTCCCTCCACATTCAGCTCGGTAGAAGGGACCATGTTTCTGGAGAACGCACGAATGAAATGAAGTCAGAACAGGAAAGTAAGGCGAGCATGGTTCTTTTTGAATAGCCTCCACCTGTTGACCCGAGCCCAGTGGGAACTGTTGATCTCACGACGCTCCACCCAGTACCCCAGGATAGGGCTGCCGTTGTCGTTTGGCTCCTTCCAGGTGACCAGCATGCTGTGGGCTGTGACGTCATCGATCTCCGGCTTCTCGGGGGCCTCAGGAGGTTCTGGGAATGAAGGGCGACCAGATGACACGATTCATCAAGTTACTCACGCAAACTGGAGCAAGTCTTGACAAAGCTTCTACACACCGAAGGGGTTCTTGGCAACGAGAGGTTTGGAGATGCAGGGGGGACCAGCACCATACTTGTTCTCAGCGACAACTCTGAAGATGTACTCCTTCTTTTCAATGAGTTTGGGCACCAGATAACGACACCCTCTAAGTGTGGAGGTGACACAGCTGTATCCGAGCTCTATCTTGGAGTTATCCTTCTTCTCCAGCGTGTAGTTGAGGATCTCGCTGCCTCCGTCATCTTTAGGGGGATCCCACTTGCAGATCACAGAGTTCTTCCTCACCTCCTCAAAGCAGAAGTTGATTGGAGGTCCAGGAGTGTCTGCAAACCGTGACAAAACTTTACACACTGAAGCTCTACCGTCCTCCAGTAAACCATCAGAGGAGCAAGAACTATTGGGGCTGGAGACAGACAACAAGAGAAGAACCCGAGCTCTCACCAAGGACGTTGACATCGCAGGTGGCTGACGCGACGCCGTGGTCGTTCTCCACCTTCACCATGTAGACGCCGTGGTCGACACGCAGTGAGTCCTTGATAACTGCCGTGGACTCGCCCCTCCTGCTGTTGTTGATGCTCAGCCGCTCGCCAATAGTCGGGTAGTCTGTCTCCTCTGCCTCCTGCTCAGCCACCTCCTCCTTCTTCTCCTCTGCATCCTTGACTTCTCCCACTTCCTGCTCTTTCTTTTCTCCTTCCTGCTCCTCCTTCTTCTCCACCTTTTTCTTCAGCGGTCTCTCCGGCCTCCTGCGGGGCGCCTCGGGCCGGATCACCTGGTTGTTCCAGTACCAGGTAATCTCAGGGTACGGTGAGCCGGAGATGTTGGCCTCCAGGCGGATCTCACTGCCTCGTTTCACGTTTAGGCCAGATTGAAGGCTGCCACTAAGGAAAACCTTCGGAGCATCTAGTGGCAAACGCAGACAGGCAAGTCAGAGCTATAAGGCCACGAGACCGTCCGAGTCCGAAGCATAGATTTTTTTCTCACCGACTGCATCCAAGGCCTTGACAAACAGGGTGCTGCGGGACGGATCGCTGACACCAGCGGAATTTTCTGCTCGCACTCTGAAGGCGTAGCTCTTGGCCTCCTTTAGCCCTCTGACGGTGTAGGACAGCACCGGAACCAGGAAATCGTTGCACCTCTCCCACTTGTCCTCACCCTTCAGCTGCCGCTCCAGGATGTAACCCATGATCTTGGCACCTCCGTCATACATGGGAGGCTTCCAGGTCAGTGTGATGGTGCCCGAAGTGGGATTGTGGGTCTCCACATCCACCGGTGGGTCAGGAGGATCTGATGCAAGGTGAGACGCAGGTTGGTTCCAACGAGACACAGCAGCAGCAGCAGCAGCAGGTCATGATTGGGCCAAACAGTTGTTTCTTACGTTTCTGGTCCTGAGCAATGACAGGGTTGCGAAGCTCCACGAACTCCCCTCCTCCAATCTTGTTCACTGCCTGGACTCTAAAGTAGTACTCGCCGTTGGGAATGAGGTCTTTGGCGTTCCAGCTCAATTTGTTCTCTCCAGACATTATATTGACATACGTCCTCCTGCCGGCCTCACGCCGCTGCAGCAGAATCAAACACCGTTAGACCCTTTCTGGAAGCTTTTGGAGCTAGAAATCCACGTGTGACGCTCAGGCAGCCCAAAAGATGAAAACCAAAAGGGCTGCACCAGGCGCTGGCTTACTGACCTGCAGAACGTAATGAATAATCGGGGTGCCTCCATCATAGTCGGGAGGATCCCAGGAGACCTTGCAGGAGCTCTTGGTGATCTCAGAGGCCACAATTTCCTTGCACGTGCCTGGAAGACCTAGAGGTGCAATTTGAAGTCTGGTAAGACACCGGTGACTAACAGCTCGTGCTGCCGGTGGGCCGCTTAGTTACCGATGACTTTGACGTTGATGGCAGCACTGGCGGCTCCGAGTTTATTCTCCAGAGTCACTTTGTACTGGCCTGCATCAGAGTGAAGACTACTGTCCACCTCCAGGTGACAGCAAGTATACTCTTTCCTGGTGTGAACAAAGCCTTCTCGTCAGCCCCTAGCCACTCCCAACGCGACAGAAAGGAGCACCCACCTGAAGCCCAGCCGGTCGCTGGCCTTCAGCTCCTTGCCGTCTTTGTGCCAGGTGACCTTGGGCGAGGGAACTGCCCTGAAGGGAACCGGGATGTGCAGCTTCTCTGTCTCTACCACAATCAAATCCAGCGTCTGGAATTCCAGCGTGGGGTTGCCTGTAAACGCAGACAAGCGCAAGCATGAAAAACGAAAGACAACAAAGCGACAGCAGTCTTTCGGAGCCAAGCACCCCGGCTATCATTCTTACAGTCGGAATCTTTGGCAACGACGTTCTCAGAGATATCAGAGGGCTCGCTGACTCCGACAGAGTTGATAGCTCTCACTCTCAAGACGTACTCCTTCTCAGGGACAACACCTTCCGCCACGGTGAACTTGAGTTCCTTGACGGGACGAGAGTTGGCCCTCATCCATTTCTCCGTCCCGGCTTCGCACATCTCGATGTGGTAGCCGGTGACGGGGGAGCCGCCGTCTCTCTGCGGAGGCTTCCAGCCGATGGACAGGAAGTCCCGCCCTGCGGCCGTCACGTGGAGCTCGACGGGAGGTGACGGGACGCCTGCAAAAGACAAGCCGTTTTTTTAATTCACATCTACAGGAAGCCGACACCTCTCGCTCGGGTTCTCGGTTGGCGGTTTGACTTCCGTCAACTTGCCTGTCGGGTCTTCGATGGTCAGGATCTCGGTAGGTTCGCTCGGATGTCCGACTCCCGCCTCGTTCTCGGCGCGGACTTGGAACTGAACTTCTGTTCCTTCGATCACGTCTGTCACTCTATATTTGCAGTCCGGCCCGGAAGTCTTTCCGCACTTGACCCAGCGAGTTCCGAGCTTCTCCTTCTTTTCAATAGAATACCTGCAAGGTTCGTGGCATAACAGTAAGGCCTCAGTGGAAAGGCACTGCAACTGACAGTAAGTACACTGACAGTAAGATTGGAATGATTTCAAACATGAAGGAGGTTGTGCGTCGCGTCGCGTGTCCTACCTGAGGATAGGTCTGCCACCATCATTCTTGGGCGCCTCCCACTGCAGGTCGACATATCTTTTGGTCACGGCGTCCACTGCGAGGGCGTACGGTGGCCCGGGAGTGGCTGGACAAGGGAAAAGGTTTTGCAAAGTTTCCTCCACGGCCAACAAGGCCAGAGAGGATTCGACTGTCTGACAGCAAAACATTTGGCTGCCAACTTACTGAAAGTATCCTTGGCCAGCACCGAGTCCTCCATCTCGCAGAAGGGCCCGACGCCAACTGCGTTCTCAGCCGCCACGCGGAACACGTAGAGCGAGCCTTCGTTGAGCGGCGCCACCGTGTACTTGAGCTCCTTGACGGTGGTGTCCACGGCCTGCCAGCCTTTACGTCGGACATCCCGTTTCTCCACCACATAGTTGGTGATGGGGGAGCCTCCATCGCGCTCTGGAACGGTCCACTTCAACTCAGCGCTCTTCCTGCTAATGCCGGTGACCTCCAGCCAGCGAGGAGCCGAAGGGGGGTCTGTGGAGAGAGTGACATTGTGAGGACGTCGCGTGACGTGAGCCACTCAAGTCAGGTCATCAGACTGAAGTCAGTCATTTTGATCAGACAACTACCTACGACATCTGACTTCAACTGTCAGACAAATGAATGACGTTAAAAAAAAAAGCTTGCAGCTTCATTTCTGTTTCAAAAAATGCTTTTTAGACTTGACTTGCATTCGAGAGCACAAAGTCGGTGGGACTTCATGTGACCCGGCTAATTTGTGTCTCTTACTGAGCCTCTCCTTGCAGAGGACCGGGTCGCTGGGCTCGCTGGGCTCGCTCTCCCCGGCCACGTTGACGGCTCGCACCCTGAAGGAGTACTCCTGCTTCTCCATCAGGCCCTTCAGGAAGTACTCGGTCATGCCGACGTCCTCCGCCACACGGATCCAATCGGTGGTTCCGCTCTTGAGCATCTCGATGACGTAGCCGTCAATCTTGGCTCCTCCATCGTGCTCCGGTTTGGTCCACATCAGGAAGCAGGAGGTCTTGGCCACGTCCTTCACCGTCGGTTTGCCAGGAGGCCACGGAGGATCTGGAAAAGCCGTCGGGAGTTTAGGTATTTGAACAAATCCCTTCGAGTAACAAGAAAGCGACGAATCCAAAGCGTCGTACCAATCGGATCTTTCACAAGGATTGGCTCGGTTTCCTTGCTCGGTTTTCCGGTTCCGGCCAGGTTTTCAGCCAGGACTCTGAACTTGTACTTCTTCCTTGTGGGAAGACCTTTGACCCTGCAGACAACCAAGCTCATGCTTTAGACCAGCACTTCCTAAATCTTCTACACAAAGTAACACCTGAAAAGGCTCTCCAAGTCCTAAACAGGAGTAGATTGAGTCTCGCAGGCAGAAGAAAAAGGAAAAAGAGACGCTTGAACCTGATGTCAAGCCCCTCTCCCACTGAGCGGTCACCAGTCCAAACCAACCTGTAGTTTGTGTCCTTGATGGGCAGCTTGTTGCATCGGATCCACCTGTCGTGGTCGGGCTCGTATCGCTCCACCCAGTAGCCGGTGATCGGGCTTCCTCCGTCCTCGTCGGGCTCATACCAGTTGAGAGTCAGCGAGTCCTTGGCGATGTCCGAAGGCTCCAACTTGTAAGGGGGGCCCGGGGTGTCTGTGGAGAAAAAAAAATGCTTGGTCAACAAGGGCTCTGCACATGATCACTCTCCTTGGCTCAATCAACATTTCTAGAGACAAATGATGCAAGTCAAATGTCAAACAAAAAGACAAATGCACCAATATTAATGTTTCAAAACAGTTTTCCCCCAAAGGTTTACAATACTTGACGTTATCTAGATAAATGCTTCAAAAAATGCGCAAATGTACGTAAATGTATCCATTTTTTAAGAGTACAATGCAACTGAAGTGCTGAAACTCATCCCCAAAATTGAACCTACCGAAGGGGTATCTCGCGATAATGGACGGGTGTTCAGCCGGTGGGCCCACACCAAACTGGTTCTCGGCAAAAACCCTGAAGATGTACTCTTTGAACTTGACCAGGTCCACCGCCCTGTAGGTGGTTTGTTTGACGGTGGACGAGAGCCGGTGCCAAATCTCGCTGTCGGCGGCGCGGCGCTCAATGATGTAGTTGGTGACTCGGGAGCCGCCGTCGTCACGCGGTGGGTTCCAGGCCAGGAAGCAGGAATCGTTGGTAATTTCCGAAATGTCGAAGGCTGCAGGGGGCCCCGGTTTGTCTGAGGTGGGAGAAACACGACTGACTGAATTTGGTTCCAAAGCACATCTTACGGCTGCATCCGGACTTCCACGCTACCGAGAATATTGACGTCGACGGTGGCGGTGGCTCTTCCGCAGCTGTTGGTGGCCTCAATGATGTAGGTTGAGCTGTCATCCCGCTTGGTCTTGGACACGGTGACTGTGGAGTGTCCCGGTTTAGTGTCGATATGGACTCTGTCATCTGCTTTGAGGACCAGGTCGGCCTTGGTCCACTTGACCCGGGGCTCGGGTTTGCCCGTCACCAGGGCGGGGAGTTCAATTTTGCTGCCGGCTTTGGCGGTCAGACCGGCAAGCAGCTTGGCATCCAGCTGGATCTCTGGTGGCTCTGGAAAAGGTTTCATTATGGACGACAACTAGTTAGGACAATGGTTACCAGTTAAAACACTTGATCCAAGACACCTGCGGGATACCGCGAGTCAATTTTAGCAATGCTTTAAGGTTACCTATTTGATATCATTTTGTATCTAGTAATGCAACCTTGAATGTTTATCAGTGTTTTCTGAAAATGTTGGGGATTAAAATCAACCCCTCTTTGGTCTTTACCTTTGGGGTCTACTGCCTGGATCTCATCCGTGGCCTTGCAGGGCCGACCGGCTCCGAGTCGGTTCAGCGCTCGGACTCGGTACGAGTACCACTCGCCCTCGGTCAGACACGTGACTTGGCACTTGAGTTCGGGGACCAGGTCTCCGCAAGGCACCCACCGATCGCTTCCTCTCTGGCAGCGTTCGACGTTGTAGCCGCGGATGCTACTGCCGCCGTCATACTTGGGAGGCTCCCAGGTCAGGAAGATGCCACTGGCCGACTTGTCTCTCCACCGTAGATTTTCTGGTGGGTCAGGGACGGCTGGGAGACAAAATGATTGGCGGTTAGCTATACATTGTTTGGGTTCAGTTTTTGCTTCTTCAGTTCACAAATCAATTGTTCTGCGGCTCACTGGCAGGAGAGGACACATTGACAGGCTCGTCAATGTAGGCCGGCTCTCCTGGTCCACACTTGTTGCAGGCCGTGACCTTGAACAGGTACTCTTTGCCTTCAATCACATCGGTGACTGTCATCTCCAGATCCTGGATGCCTGAGGCCGCCTGACAAAGGATGAGAGAGAGCGGCTCAGTACGGTGCGGTCGACTAAGATATCATTCGAAGCGTCGTACCTTGACCCAGGTCTTGCGGGAGACCTCTCGTTTCTCCACCTGGTAGCCCGTCAGAGGACTTCCTCCGTCGTGCTCTGGAGGATCCCAGCTCAGGTGAACGTGCTGGCGGGTCACTTCCAGGACCTTGAAGTCCTTTGGTGCACTTGGCGCGGCTGCAATGCGCAAGTGAAAAAAATAAGACCTCAGTACAGAGACATTTTTTCCGGCTGTGACACACAAAGCCTCTGCTGTTCCCTACCAATGACATTGACTTTGATTTCTCCGGAGACAGACGAAACGTCGTTCTCTAGCTGCAGGGTGTAGGTGCCTTTGTCCGGACGGACGCTGGGAGTCACCACGAGCTCCGCAAACGTGGGCCTGGTGGTCACCGCGATGCGGTCATCGGCACCGCTCAGCTCCTTCTCCCCGAATGTCCACTTGGCGATGGGGACGGGATATCCGGTGATAGGGACTCGGATAGTGAGAGGATTTGGAACGATCACCTCTAGCCCGTCTTTGAAGCCACTCAGGTCCATGGTAGGTGGGGCTGGAGAGGGAACCGAGTGATGTCAGCCGAGGTGGCGATCAACTCCGAGAACTACAACCGCAGCGCGTCCCACTCACTGTGCGGGTCGTCGGCCAGCAGAGGTCCGATGACGTTGGATGGATCCGAGATGCCGGCGGCGTTTTCAGCGAATGCTCGATAGTTGTAGAATGTTCCATATTTGAGTCCAGACACCTGCAATCAAACATAGCACATGAAATCACAATAAAGGAATCACAGATTTTTGACACGGCACCTTGTAGAAGAGGTCGGGGCAGAGGCGGGTGTTGCAGCGGAGCCACTTGTCAGTTCCGTCCTCACAGCGCTCCAGAATATATCCGGTAATCATGCTCCCGCCGTTACTGAGCGGTGTCTCCCAGCTCAGCTGCACCGAGTTTTTGTTCTGGTTCTGCCAGACCAGGTTTTGAGGCGGACTGGGAGGCTCTGTTGGTGGCACGGCGGGTCCAATGTAAATGTAATGCCGCATTCACACTTGACAACTATTAGTTCCGGCCAACTGGATTCACCCGAGGGTGTTACAGTTAACAAAAAAAGTGTTCAAAAATAAAGCTAGCAAAAAAGCAAGAAATTCGATACGTACAAACTGGAAGTGAGGCAAAAAAAATCAAATAAAACTGTAGAACTACTAAGAAAGTTGACTGTACTCGGACTCACCGATAGCGTCCATGATCTTGACGGGATAGGTGGCGGCACTGGGCTTTCCGACGCCGGCTTTGTTCTCCGCCTTGACTCTGAAGATGTACTCTTTGTTCTCAATGACATCATTGATGATGGCGCTCAGCTCATCGGCCTTGGTCACCTGGACCGGCGACCATTTGACGGACGTCCTGTCACGAAGCTCCACAATGTAGCAGGTGATGGGCGAACCGCCGTCATACTGGGGCGGTTCCCAGGTCAAGGTGCAACCAAATTTGGAGACATTCCCCACCGTCACATTCCGAGGGGGATCGGGAACGTCTGATCGTCGCAAGAGAAACAAGACTCAAAAACTCGACAAGGAAGGAGGGAAGGCAATTTGTGTCGACTTTGCCCGGGAATGACCCTGACACCCGAAAGCAACTGAAAGGCATGATTGAGATGTAGACGGTGGGAATGGAAGGTGGAACACTCCAGAAATGGGCAGCATGGAAGTGCTCACGTGCAAGCTTTCCCCATTTCAGAACTTTGGACAGATAACAGGCCCCATATTGTCCTGACTGAAAGTGAACCACGAAATTGCAATATTATGCATCAAATCGTGATGAGTGGAATTTGGGGAACGTTGCCATTATTGGACGAAGGAAAAATAAAATGTTCTGCAGATGTCAAATGATTGCCTTACCAAACTTGTTCTTGGCCTGGACCGGTTCGTCCGTCTCTACAAGGGGTCCACTGCCAACTCTGTTTCGGGCACAGACCCTGAAGAGGTACATGGAGTCCTTCTGGAGTCCGGTCACGGTGTACTCCGGACTCTGGGCGTGCTCCGTAGCCAGCGTCCAGGTCTTGCGTTTGACGTCTCGCCTCTCCACCACATACTCGATGACTTTGCTTCCGCCGTCGTTCTCCGGTTCGTCCCACACCAAACTGACTTCTCCGTCAGCGGTGTCCACAACCTGCAGGTTCCGCACGGGCCCCGGGACATCTGGGTAACGGACAGACAGAGACTTCAGTTGCGATGTGATCGACGGATCACGAGTCCAACTCCCGGGACATTTGCTTGGTGTGAAATAACTGAACGTGAAGGCGTCCTCTGTTAGGTAAGATGGCTTCGTGGCCATCATGTCTGTTGCAAACGCACAGTGTAAAAAAAGAAATCGTACCAATGACGTCCAGGTTGATGAAAGCTTCACCCTCTCCATGTTTGTTCTTGATGATGACCTTGTAGCGACCCTCGTCAGACTTTCTGGGGTCCTTCATCCGGTACTCTGTGCAGTCAGAAGAAGTGTAGATGCTATCCTGGGACAAACTCGAACTGCCGTACAGCCAGTCAGCCTTGGCTTGAGGGAAGGCGCTGTAGGGAACCGTCATGACCAGGGGCTTCCCCGCGTCAGTGACGTAGTTTTGGTCTGTGGTCTTGATCTGGGGCGCCGCTGCAGGGGCAAGACCGGGAGAAGCCGTGAGAACAAAAAGTCAGAAAGAAGGGCTCATCCAAGCAACGCAACTGGGGGAGGGGAGGTTCCGATCCGCTCTGCTTTCCTGATTCACGGGTGCCGTCACATTAATACTTGGTGGCTTTGTTTTGTCAGATTGCCTTTCACGCCTGTCCTAATTGTTTAGCAGCTTACCCGCCAGCTCCAGCTTGGCTTTGGCATCTTTGTCCTTGGCCACCACTCTGTACTCGCCCTGGTCTCGAGGGCGGATCTCGCAGACCTGCAGCCTGTGAACTTTGCCTTCGCTCATCATCTGGTATTTGTCTCCCTGCACAATGGTCATGTTGTTCCTCAACCAACTGACTTCAACTCTGTCTTTGTTGAGCTCCACCTCGAACATTACGTCCGAGCCGGGCGGCTCCGATACGTCCTGCGGGGGCCTGACGATTTCCACCGGGATCTCTGCGAGCCACAAAGTCAGACGTGAGATAATTGAGCAGGTTGGAAGGAATTGTGGCCAAGCGTGGCCCAGCTGTCTCACCTTCCACAAAGAGCCTGGCTCTGGATCGCTTGTCGTCGACACCGCACGCGTACTCCCGCTCGTCGTCTAGTCGGCACTCTTTGATGCGCAAGTAGCACATATTCCCGTCTTTTTCAAACGTATATCTGGGAGAAGACGGCAGTTGCTTTAGTGAGGGCACTTTGTATTTGAAATGCTGAAGCTGAACTGTAGAACGTGAGACTTGCTATATACCGGATGGAAAACGTCGCTTCAGTTTCATGATTTTTGAGGCAATATTTGGGAATGGAACAGCCGCGAGTTGGCAAGACGCGAGTTGGCAAGACGCGATTTGCGACGCGGACAGTTTGGTTTGCCCTGTACAACCCGTGTTATCAATGAAATGTCTTTCAAGGGTCTCATTACAAATGAGTGCAAAAAAAAGCTTTGGAAAATGTGATGTTGAAATGGACACTTGATGAGCAATATGGAGTTAACTCCATGGAAGTTAAGATCAATCATGTTTTGCTTTAAAAAAAAAAAAGCTGAACGGTTTGTTGTTGGAATGGTTTCCAAATATCACAAATATCCAGTCCCAAATATTTGGAAATGAAAGGATGTTGATTTTGGCCAATCATTTTTGAAAAATGAGCACCTGGGTCCTTCTCTGATCTCACGTCCGTCCCTGTACCACTTGACCTCGGCCTTCTCTTTGGTCAGCTTGCAGGAGAACTCGGCGTCCTCGAACTCGGTAATGGTCTGGTCCTTCAAATGCATGGCAAAGTCGGCGGGCGACTCGCTGATGATCAGCTCTGCCGTGGACTTGTCGTCGCCGGCCACCACCGTGTACTCGCCCTCGTCGGCCAGCGTGCAGTCCTTGATGGTCAGCGTGTGCTTGTCTTTGTCCACCCGGTATACCAGGCGCTTGCTGAAGACCACCTCCTGGCCGGCCTTGATCCACTTCAGAGTGATGTTATGGCGGTTGACCTTGCAAGAGAAGCTGACCGTCTTTTTCTCCTGTGTGTCCACATCCTCCAGAGGAACCACGATCCTCAAACGTTCCTCTGAGGACACAAACATCAGACGCTGTGCTAAGATCCAGGTAACATTGTTCAGTATCATTTCCAGGAATGCTAACGTGCTAACAGCTGCTACGCTAACCGAGAGCAAGAATGGCCAACTGTTGCTAAGCTAGCATAGATAGCAAACTCGAGTGCCCTGTACAGCTTGCTCTAAAAACGCTAGCACCATTGCAGCTGCTATGCTAAGATCTGACAAAAAATAGACTTGAAAAAATGTACCCACCCACACCAACAGTTGGTATGGTAACACCCGGCGGTATTGGAAACCGAGTTACAATAGTCCCACACAGAACAGCATTACAACTTTCTCTGCACCCAGGGACGGTTCCTAACAAAACATTCTAGCATGCTAATGGAAACTATGATGGAAGGCCCGCAAGGCGGACTCACCTTTGACACTAAGTCCGCAGGAGCTCTTGACATGCTCTCCTCTGTGATTGCTGAGGTGGACGCTGTAATTGGCTTGGTCATCCTGCTGTGCATCTCGGATCCTCAGCGAGAAGATATTGTCCCGCTGGAGCATCACGTACTTGCTGCTTTCGAAAATGGTCTCGTCGTTCTTCTGCCACTTGACCTTGGCGCCCTCGTTGTTCACCTCACAAATCAGGACCACCTCCTGGCCTTCGTTGGCCTCCGTGTCTTTTAGCGGCGTGATGATCTTCAGTTTTTCTGCAGGTCAGCGGGTGACATGGAAATTAGCCTTCAAGTTTCAAGTTTATTGTTTAGCACATATTATTATATCAATAACTGTGCAAGGAGGGAGACGAAGCCTAGGGCTTGTAAAGAGCTCCACTCCGTCGTCGAACCCCCAATTCCAACCCTTAATGCTGAGTGCCAAACAGGGAGGCAATGGGTCCCATTTTTACAGTCTTTGGTATGACCCGGCCAGGGTTTGAACCCACAACCTTCCAGTCTCAGGGCGGACACTCTAACCACTAGGCCACTGAGCCTTGGGTT
Organism: Syngnathus typhle; assembly: GCF_033458585.1. NCBI lineage: Eukaryota > Metazoa > Chordata > Actinopteri > Syngnathiformes > Syngnathidae > Syngnathus > Syngnathus typhle. The sequence goes on from NC_083746.1 coordinate 298,838, forward strand.
CAGATGCCTTCATGCAGCCAGGGTTTTTCCTGCACATCAACTTTGGTGGCGGCCGGCCGCTTCCAGCGAGTTACAGCTAAGGAAAACCGTTAACCCACCAGCATCTTTTTCAGCTGCCATTGTGGTCTGACCCCGTATCGCACCTGCCTGGATTTGGGCCCGGAGGAATCCTAGCGGGGTCACTTACCGTGTACAGTGAGCTGGGCGCTGGCTCTGGTGGCTCCGATCAAGACCACGTATTTGCACTCATCGCTGAGCTCGCAGTTCTTGATGACCAAAGTCCTTCTCTTTCCCTCACTGACCATCTGGTACTTGTCTCCGCCCTCCAGCTCCTTGTCGTCCTTTTGCCATTTGACCTCATAGGTCTCCTTGGACACGGTGCAGGTGAACTCGGCCTTTTCGCCTTCTACCACCTCCACGCTGCGAGGCCTGGAGAGAAACTCGGCCGCCAGTTCTAAAACAGCAGAAGAGAAAGACCAGTTGAGAGCGGACAAGACCAGTTTGAAAATGTAAGTCAAGGAGCTCGGTTCCAGAATGGATGAATGAAATTCCAAAGTATATATATTTTTTGGGTGGAAAAAAAGCAGCCAATAGACAAGAAGTGGCAGGGTGTGTACCATTAATCCTGAGGTTTCCTGAGGTTCTGACCCTGGGACTGAGCCTGCAGTTGTACTCTCCGGCGTCAGGAATCTTCAGGTCCTGAATAAGGAGGATTCTCTTCCTGCCGTCCACAATATGGTCATAGCGGCCGCCCTCCGGCAACTCTTCCTCGCCCTTGTACCAGGTGACGTCAGCGTCGGCTTTGGAGACTTCGCAGATGAGCTTCACGGAGTCGGTCTCGGTTCCCTCCACGTCGGACAGGTTCTTGGTGAACCTGGCCTCCTCCTCTGTGAGAGACCACAGTCGCACGGCATCACCCGTTATGATGTTCTGCCGGTGCGGTCAACACTCGGTCCTTCTCCCGACTGTATTTTGACGCTTCTCATTGATGGTGGTACTACGTGTAGCTTTTTTGAGGCGGTATTGGTGTAAAACCTTTGACACCCACTGAACCTAGAGTCACTCTTCTTACCGATAACAGTCAGCATTCCGGAGGTCTTGGCGGTTTTAGCGTCGCACTCGTACTCGGCTTCGTCATCCATCACCGACTTGTGGACAACGAG